>NC_090029.1:10140876-10440876 GCF_037176765.1 Anolis sagrei
ACCAGTATTCAAATTTGGTCGTATTGGGTATTTGTGCCTAATTTGGTCCAGTGAATGAAAATACATCCTGCATATCAGATATTTACATTACAGTTCATAACAGTAGCAACAGTTGTGAATTAGCAACAAAAATAATTTTATGGTTGGGGGTCACCACAACATGAGGAACTGTATTAAGGGGTCGCGGCATTAGGAAGGTTGAGAACCACTGAACTAAACACAGCCATGCCTTTCCTTGCCTTTCCTTGTAACAACACAGAATATTTTTGAAAGGTCTAAAAGATGCCCAGGAATGATCCTGCATTGAAGCTGTAGATTGTCTCACCTTAAAGTTATGGATGTGACTCATTTTCCCTTCCTGGAAGCTGCTGGAGAAATGGTTTTGCATTAAAACTGGAGGTGTATGTCTAGCTCCATCGTATTTTGCCTTTTGCTTTTGCCCATTCCAATTTCTAAGACGAGTGCAACCTGAGGAAGGTTAGAAAATGGATCCTTGGAATCTGCCCATCCCAGTTCTAAGGACTCCCAGGTCACTTTTGGGAGTCACTTTGGACCGTGCTCTGACCTACAAGAAGCACTGCGTGAACATCAAGCAAAAAGTGGGCGCTAGAAACAACATCATACGAAAGCTGACTGGTACAACCTGGGGATCACAACCAGACACAGTGAAGACATTTGCCCTTGCGCTATGCTACTCTGCTGCTGAGTATGCATGCCCAGTGTGGAACACATCTCACCACACTAAAACAGTAGATGTGGCTCTTAATGAGACATGCCGCATTATCACAGGGTGTCTGCGCCCCACACCACTGGAGAAATTACACTGCTTAGCCGGTATTGCACCACCTGACATCTGCAGGGAAGTAGCAGCCAATAGTGAAAGGACCAAGGCAGAGACATCTCCAGCTCATCCCCTGTTTGGTTATCAACCAGCACGTCAATGACTTAAATCAAGATATAGTTTTCTTAGATCTACAGAGACACTTGCTGGAACACCCCAGCAAGCGAGAGTCCAAAAGTGGCAGGCCCAAACCCAGCACCTCAATCCATGGGTGATACCAAATGAGAGATTCCCCCCTGGGCACTCAGAAGACTGGGCGACTTGGAAGGCGCTGAACAGACTGCGCTCTGGCACCACGAGATGCAGAGCCAATCTTAAGAAATGGGGCCACAAAGTGGAATCCACGACATGCGAGTGTGGAGAAGAGCAAACCACAGACCACCTGCTGCAATGCACCCTGAGCCCTGCCACATGCACAATGGAGGACCTTCTTGCGGCAACCCCAGAAGCACTCCAAGTGGCCAGATACTGGTCAAAGGACATTTAACCAACTACCAAATTTGCAAAATCTGTGCGTTTTTTTTTTCCTTTTTCTTTTTAATCTGTCTGTTTGTTTTGCTCTGTTAGAATTGTAATACAATGGTATGGTTGCTGATGACACGATAAATAAATAAATAAGTTCTAAGGACTCCGGGATGTGTGTGAAGTATGTGGCTGCATATTTCTACACGCAACCGCTATTTTCAAACAAGGCATACCCAAAAGGTGATGTGAGGACTGTATTATCGGAAAACAGGGGCTGTCCTTGGTAAACAGAGACAGTGGGAGCATATGTTGACATCCTGTCATGGTCTATTATGCCATCATCGTACAGCGATGATAATTTGGCCTGTCCAAAAATCTCTGCTTAACCATCCTTGTTGCTATGACATTACGTTTATGGATGCCGTGTCTTACTCCCAAGAGGTTTGGATTTGAAGTGGGAAAAGCATTGTGCATGGCAATAGAACAAGCTCAGAACCAAAAAAAATATTTTTTAGAAACTTACAGCTTTAAATCCATTGCAAAGAGTTGGTTAGTGATGTCCCCATAGATGCAAGCATGCAGGACTGTCCCTATCATTATGTGGAACCAGTACACAGCCCAGCTCTGTTGAGTTAGGTGGCAAGCAGAGGTAATTTTCAATGGTAAGCAAACAGTATTTTGCCCCCCCCCCCCCACAACCAATCATTGATATATATTTTCTGTTTGTCGTGGGAGTTCTGTGTGTCATATTTGGTTCAATTCCATCATTGGTGAAGTTCAGAATGCTCTTTGATTGTAGGTGAACTATACATCCCAGTAATAGTCCACCTTGCCGCATTTGCTCCCTTGCCTGGCCCACTTTGGGTCCGGAGGCGTGCCTGAAGACCACGCCGTGTGCACCAAAAGTCACCTCTTCTCCTGACTTTCTCCTCAGCCATTGGGACCGAGTGATAGAGTGAGAGAGACAGACAGAGGTGGAGATGCCCACCTTTCCTGAAGGAAGGCGCAAAAACAAAGGAGGGAACGGAGGTGGGAGATACCTCCAGCCGGAGGGGCTCTCTCTCTCTCTCTCTCTCTCTCTCTCTCTCTCTTTCTCTTGGTCCCAATGGCTGAAGAGAAAGTCAAGAGAAGAGGCGACTTTTGGTGCACATGCTGGGGTCTTCACACACGCCTCCGGATCCAAGGCGGGCCAGGTGCGGCGGCTCCGCTTCTTGGCCCACTCGACAAGGGATTGAACGTGGAGAACAATTGAGCGCCGGCTCTGCTCGCGCACCCGGTGGCCGGGTGGAGCAGAAACGAGAGAGGCTAGGCAAGGCTCAAGGGCCCGGACCCTTTGGGAAGAGTATCACCCAGCAGCGAGGCAAGAAAGCTGAGGCTCCCCCTGGACTGCTAGGGCTGTTGTGAGCTGAGGGGGCACTCCTCAAGTGGCAGTCGAGGGGCATTTAAAGAGGTGCCTCTGCACCCCTGGCAAAAAAAGTGTTCTGCGACCACTTACTTCGCGTAATGGATGAGCCGCCCCTGGTGGCAAGAGCTACAATCTATGCCCAACAATAGCTACATGAGGATGCCACAGGGAGGAGGGAGCAAGCTTGTTTTCTGCTTCCCTGGAGACTAGGACGCGGAACAATGGCTTCAAACTACAAGAGAGGAGATTCCATCTGAACATTTGGAAGAACTTCCTGACTGTGAGAGCCGTTCAGCAGTGGAACTCTCTGCCCCGGAGTGTGGGAGAGGCTCCTTCTTTGGAAGCTTTTAAACAGAGGTTGGATGGCCATCTGTCAGGGGTGATTTGAATGCAATATTCCTGCTTCTTGGCAGGGGGTTGGACTGGATGGCCCATGAGGTCTCTTCCAATTCTTTGATTCTATGATTCTATGATTCTATGATACAGCACCTTGGAGAGCTCTTTTTACTGTTTTCTTGTGGGCCTGGAAACCGGAACTATCCCAATCGATTGTCTAGAATGAGTAAACTGCCCAGCTCTGTTGGTTTTGGTGGCAAAGGCTACAATCTATTCCCAAAAATAGTTACAGCACCTTGGAGAGCTCCTTTACTGTTTTCTTGTGGGCCTGGAAAACTAAACTATCCCAGTCAATTGTCACGAGGGGGTTTCAGAGAGGTTGCCAAAGACCATCAGAAAACATACATTTCTGATGGTCTTAGAAACCCCTTTGGCAGAGAAGGCTGATGATCTCTCTTCCTTTTCAGAAATAGACGCCAAATCCACCCACCAAAAGCCCTCCTCCTGCTGTAATTGGCCGGTCTCTCAGCCAAGGGGGGGGGGGGCTGTCTCTGAGACTCCAAGCAGGGAGGGGAGAGCAGGCACGTGTGTTGGTGGGTGTGAGTAAGGGAGAGCATGCAAGACTGGAGGGACACTTGCATCAGTGAGTCCCTTCAAGAAATGAGAGTTCTGTGTGGGAAGTTTGGCCCAATTCTATCATTGATGGGATTCAGAATGCTCTTTGGTTGTAAGTGAACTATAAATCCCAGCAACTCCATTCCCAAATGTCAAAGACTATTTTCCCCAAACTCCACCAGTGTTCACATTTGTGCATATTGATTATTTGTGTCAAGTTTGGTCCAGATCCATCATTGTTTGAGTCCACAGTGCTCTCTGGATGCAAGTGAACTACAACTCCCAAATTCAAGGTCAATGCCAACCAGACTCTTCCAGTATTTTCTGTTGTTCATGGGAGTTCTGTGTTCGAAGTTTATTTCAATTCCACCATTGGTGGAGTTCAGAATGCTCTTTGATTGCAGGCGAACTATAAATCCCAGCAACTACAACTCCCAAAGTCAAGGTCTATTTTGCCCAAACTCCACCAGTTTGGGGATATGGGGTATTTGTACCCAATTTGGCCCAGTGAATGAAAATACATCCTGCATATCGGATATTTCCATTACGATTCATAACAGTAGCAAAATAACAGTTACGAAGTTGCAACAAAAATAATGTTATGGTTGGGAGTCACCACAACATGCGGAATTGTATTAAGGGGTCGCAGCATTAGGCAGGTTGAGAACCAGTGGCCTAGTTAGTATCTTCCTGTTGGTAAAGAGGAATTTTGGGAGTTATAGTTCAAGAAATCTGTCCCTTGAGGAAGATTTATTTATTGTGTCATCAGCAACCATTGTATGACAATTCTAACAGAGCAAAACAAACACAGAGATTAAAAAGAAAAGGGGGGAAAAGGGGGGAAAAACACACAGATTTTGCAAATATGGTATTTGGTTAAATGTCCATTGACCAGTTTCTGGCCACTTGGAGTGCCTCTGGGGTTGCTGCAAGAAGGTCCTCCCTTGTGCATGTGGCAGGGCTCAGGTTGCATTGCAGCAGGTGGTCAGTGGTTTGCTCTTCTCCACACTCGCACGCCGAGGATTCCACCCTGTAGCCCCATTTCTTAAGATTGGCTCTGCATCTCGTGGTGCCAGAGCGCAGTCTCTTCAGCGCCTTCCAAGTTGCCCAGTCTTCTGAGTGCCCAGGGGGGAGTCTCTCATCTGGTATCACCCATGGATTGAGGTGCTGGGTTTGGGCCTGCCACTTTTGGACTCTCGCTTGCTGGGATGTTCCAGTGAGTGTCTCTGTAGATCTAAGAAAACTATGTCTTGATTTAAGTCATTGATGTGCTGGCTGATACCCAAACAAGGGATGAGTTGGAGATGTCTCTGCCTTGGTCCTTTCACTATTGGCTTCTACTTCCCGGCGGATGTCAGGTGGTGCAATACCGGCTAAGCAATGTAATTTCTCCAGTGGTGTGGGGCGCAGACACCCTGTGATAATGCGGCATGTCTCATGAAGAGCCCCATCCACTGTTTTAGTGTGGTGAGATGTGTTCCACACTGGGCATACTGCATACTCAGCAGCAGAGTAGCATAACGCGAGCGCAGATGTCTTCACTGTGTCTGGTTGTGATCCCCAAGTTGTGCCAATCAGTTTTCGTATGATGTTGTTTCTAGCGCCCACTTTTTGCTTGATGTTCAGGCAGTGCTTCTTGTAGGTCAGAGAACGGTCCAGAGTGACTCCCAGGTATTTGGGTGTGCTGCAATGCTCCAGTGGGATTCCTTCCCAGTAGGCCTGGGTAACAACGCAAAAATTTGTTTCTATAATCGATTTGTAATTGGGGTTTTTTTTTGTTTCGATATTTAAAATAATTACAAAACTTTCCCAAAAAAAAGTTTTGGTATTTACGAAATTTCGTAAATATTTACAAAACATTTTGTAAAGATGGCGCCCTTTTTTTTTCAATATTTTTAAAATATTTTTTAAATTTAATTATTAATTTAGTAGAATAGGGATTAATTATTATTAATTATTATTAAGGAGGGAAGGTAGGCACTCACTCTGGCGGGCCCTCTCGCTCGCCGCTCGCTCGCCCCTCTCGCTCGCCGCTCGCTATTATTATTAATAGGCAATGCTAAGCAAGCTGGCCAATTGCAACATTCAGGCAGGAAGCAGCCAGACCATGAAGCTGCAAGGCCATTCGATGCTCATCAAGCTGGCCAGCTGCAACATTCACGCTTGCCTCCAGCAGACAAGAGTTCTTCCTCCCACCCTGAACATTATTCCACAGATATATCAACCCCACTTGCCTAGTTTCCAACAGACCTCACAATCTCTGAGGATGCCTGCCATAGATGTGGGTGAAATGTCAGGAGAGAGTGCTTCCGCCCCTCTCGCTCGCCGCTCGCTTGCCCCTCTCGCTCGCCCCTCTCAGCAAGCATCGGCAGGCGGCCATCTTACGTATTTCCGAAATGGACGGAAATACAAAAAATTTTGGCGCCTGCCGTTTCGATATTTAAAAACACTTCCAGGTTAAAAAAATGTTTTGTAATCGTTTCGTAATTAAAAAATTAACGAATTTTTTAACGAATTACGAATTAACGAAACGAATTGACCAGCCCTACTTCCCAGGTAATCCTCAGAGCTCGGGATGCTTGTCTGTTCTTAAGGTGAAAGGCGCATGTCTGTGTTTTAGATGGATTAGAGATCAGTTGGTTTTCCCTGTAATAGGCAGTAAGAGCACCTAGAGCTTTGGAGAGCTTCTGTTCTACCATCTCAAAGCTCCCTGCTTGAGCAGTAATGGCACGATCATCAGCATAGATGAAGCTCTCTGTCCCTTCTGGCAGTGGCTGGTCATTTGTGTAAATGTTGAACATGGATGGAGCAAGCACGCTCCCCTGAGGCAGACCGTTCTGTTTCCGCCATCTGCTTCTCTGGCCCTGGAACTCAACAAAAAAGCTCCTGTTTTGTAGCAGGTTTCCTATGAGGTGGGAAACCTGCTACAAAACAGGAGCTTTGTTGGGAGGAAGATGAAGGAAGAGTCACCAAGAGTGCGACCAAGATGCAATTCATTTCACCAAAGACTGCTTTCCATGACTTATGTTTAATTCAGAGCAGGGAGAGATTCTCCTGGATACATTTGCATTCTCATGGCACATCCCCTAAAATAACCTCCTAATTAATGTGACGCCGTTTTAATTATGCAAAGGGCTGGTGCTGGATCAGTCTTACTGCGGCGACGGCGGAGTGGGGCTGTGGGAGAAGGAAGGCATGACGGAGCAAACCCTTCGGTGAGCGCCGCAGTCGCTTATCTGGAGGCAACATCCTTAAGCCACAGTTATCCCTTTGCGCACTTCAGACAGTCGGAACACCGTGGCGGTGATAACAGGGCCCTTTCCGATAAACAGACGGGCACAAAAGGTGTCTTTGGCCAATGTGGGTGGAAGCGCCAAGAGTGACGAACAACACCGATAGGACTTGATTAACTCCAGGGTGTAAGCACAGCGTGAAGGAGTCTTAAAGTCATCTTGATAACATTCTCGGATGTGTCAACCGGAGGGAAGTGACGCCGTCAAAACAACATGGATGGAGATGATAATGACCGGGACATAGGTCTGCAAAGGTGGTCAGCTTGCTTTGGGTTCCCAATGTGTGGAACCTGGCTTGGAAGTGGAACCCAGAGTTTTGGAGATTTTCAGGTTGTAAGCACAGCCAGATTACTTACTTACTTACTTACTTACTTAGGCACTCCCTCGTTGGACGAGTAAGATAGTCTTCCATGATGGGTTTCCTTGTGGATTCGTAGGTGGCTGTGGAGCCCTATTCTTGACCCGCATCTTCTCCCACAGTGAAGGCATTGCTTTCCAGGTGGAAGGTGGTCCCGGTCGGCATTGGCTTGATGTGCCATCCTCCTGGCACATTTCTCTCTTTCACCCTCCACTCGTGCCTCCTTGAATTCTGCAGCACTGCTGGTCACACCTGACCTCCAGCTGGAGCGCTCAAGGGCCAGGGCTTCCCAGTTCTCAGTGTCTATGCCAGAGATTTTAAGGTTGGCTTTCTTTAAATCTCTTTTCATGTCCACCATTTTCCGTTCTTAAGTTCAGAGTAGAGCAACTGCTTTGGGAGACGGTGGTCAGGCATCTGGACAACGTGGCCGGCCCAGCGGAGTTGATGGCAGAGGACCATTGCTTCGATGCTGGTGGTGTTTGCTTCTTCCAGCACACTGACGTTTGTCCGCTTGTCTTCCCAAGAGATTTGCAGGATTTTCCGGAGGCAGCGCTGATGGAATCGTTCCAGGAGTTGCATCTGATGTCTGTAGACAGTCCACGTTTCACAGGCATAGAGCAGGGTTGGGAGGACAATAGCTTTATAGACAAGCACCTTGGTATCCCTATGGATGTCCCGGTCCTCAAACACTCTCTGCTTCATTCGGGAAAATGCTGCACTCGCAGAGCTCAGGCGGTGTTGTATTTTGGTGTCGATGTTGACTTTGGTGGAGAGGTGGCTGCCAAGGTCGTGGAAATGGTCAACATTTTCAACATTTACACCTTTAAGCTGTCTCTCTGTCATTGGGGAGGGGGTGGCTGGTGACTGCTGGAAGCGTGAAGGAGTCTTAAAGTCATCTTGATAACATTCTTGAATGTGACGCTGTCAAAACAACATGGCTGGAGATGATAATGACTGGGCCTCCTTGTGGCTACTAGGTCTGCAAAGGTGGTCAACTTGCTTTGGGTTCACAATGTGTGGAACCTGGCTTGGAAGTGGAACCCAGAGCTTTGGAGATTTTCAGGTCGTAAGCACAGCCAGATTACTGGCAGCGTGAAGGAGTCTTAAAGTCATCTTGATAACGTTCTCGAATGTGACACTGTCAAAACAACATGGCTGGAGATTATAACGACTGGGCCACCTGGTGGCTACTAGTCCTGCAAGGGTGGTCAACTTGCTTTGGGTGCCCAATGTGTGGAACCTAGATTGGAAGTGGAACCCAAAACTTTGATCTTCAGATTGCACCCTGAAACTGGTAGAGACAAATAGATACTGTGGAGATTGCCACACTCTGCTATGAAAGCTATGGCTGCCTGCTGTGAAATTCTGGGGTTTTTAGTTTAGTGAGGCCCAGAAAATGGTAAAAGTCCCTCCAAAAACTGCAAATCCCATAATTACACAGGAGGCAGCCATAGGATTTCACAGAATCATAGAGTTGGACAAGACCTTGTGGGTCATCCAGTCAAACCCCTTGCCAAGAAGAGGGAAAATTGCATCAAAGCACCCTCAATACCAAATGTTGGAAATGAGGGAAGGTGGAAGGATCATACTAGATTGGACTACTGTAATGCGCTCTACATGGGGCTGCCTTTGAAAATGGCTCGGAAATTTCAGTTAGTCCAACGGGCGGTGGCCAGGATGTTAACTGGTGCTCCTTACAGAGCGAGGTCAACCCTCCGGTTCAAGGAGCTCCACTGGCTGCCGTTCATTTTCTGGTCCCAATTCAAGGTGCAGGTGCTCACCTACAAAGCCTTAAACGGTTTGGGACCTGCCTACCTGCGCGACCGCATCTCCATATATGAACCCACGCATTCTCTTCGTTCATCTGGAGAGGCCCTGCTCGCGATCCCACCTGCGTCGCAGGTGTGTCTGGTGGGGACGAGGGACAGGGCCTTTTCTGTGGTGGCCCCCCGACTTTGGAACACCCTCCCCAAGTACATCAGACAAGCCCCTACACTGGCAGTCTTTAGGAAGAGCTTGAAGACCTGGCTGTTCCGGTGTGCCTTTCCAGAATAGGAAACTCCAGCAATATGTCCCAGAAGCACTTTAGTAGAGATTTAAGATTGTCTGCACATTGCACTTACCCCACTTTTCACCTGTCATACTCAGCACTTTTTAATCTGTACCCATTACATTTGGCCCGGCCCTAGTTTATTATGTTATGGTGTATTGTCTTATTGTTTATTGAATGCAAAGCTGGGGTGAAAATTGCTGGAAGAAACATTAACAACCTCAGATATGCAGATGACACCACTCTGATGGCCGAAAGCGAGGAGAAGCTGAGGAGCCTTCTAATCAAGGTGAAAGAAGAAAGCGCAAAAGCCGGGTTGCAGCTAAACATCAAAAGAACCAAGATCATGGCAACAAGAATGATTGACAGCTGGGAAATAGAGGGAGAAAATGTGGAGGCCATGACAGACTTTGTATTTCTAGGAGCAAAGATTACTGCAGATGCAGACTGTGGCCAGGAAATCAGAAGACGCTTACTTCTTGGGAGGAGAGCAATGTCCAATCTCGATAAAATAGTAAAGAGTAGAGACATCAGACTGGCAACAAAGATCCGCCTAGTCAAAGCCATGGGATTCCCTGTAGTAACCTACAGATGTGAGAGCTGGATCTTAGGGAAGGCTGAGCGAAGGAAGAGAGATGCTTTTGAGCTGTGGTGTTGGAGGAAAGTTCTGAGAGTGCCTTTGACTGCGAGAACCAACCAGTCCATCCTCCAGGAAATAAAGCCCGACTGCTCATTGGAGGGAAGGATACTAGAGATAATGGAAGTCCTTTGGCCACATCATGAGGAGACAGCAAAGCCTAGAGAAGGGAATTATGCTGGGTAAAGTGGAAGGAAAAAGGAAGAGGGGCCGACCAAGGGCAAGATGGATGGATGGCATCCTTGAAGTGACTGGACTGACCTTGAAGGAGCTGGGGGTGGTGACGGCCGACAGGGAGCTCTGGCGTGGACTGGTCCATGAGGTCATGAAGAGTCGGAGACGACTGAACGAATGAACAACAACAACAACATTGCTTAACGTTTTGATTTGCTTTATAATGTTATGTGTATTGTTAGGCTGTTGTTTTTATTGAAGCCTTGGCCTTTGTAAGCCGCATCGAGTCCTGTGCGAGATGTTAGCGGGGTACAAATAAAGTTAATAATAATAATAATAATAAATAATACTTCCATATGTGGAGGTCATGTGAGAAATCAAATCCCAGCAACTACAACCAAAGAGCATTCTGAACCCCACCAATGATAGAATTGGGCCAACCATCCCGCACAGAACTCTCATTTCTTGAAGGGACTCATTGGTGTGAGCCTTCCTCCAGTCTTGCATGCTCCCCCTCGCCCACACATATTTATTTATTTATTTATTTATTTATTTATTTATTTATTATTTAAACTTATATGCCGCCACTCCCCTGGGGCTCGGAGCGGCTTACAAGAATAGCTAAAATCTAACAAAGTTTAAAAGCAATTTTAAACAATTTAAAAACAACAGTATCAAACATTAAAAGCCTGTCGGAACAGGTATGTCTTACATGCCCTGCGGAAAGCTGATAAGTCCCGCAAGGCACGGACTTCAGGTGGCAGAGCATTCCAGACTGATGGCGCCACTGCTGTGAAGGCTCTGCGTCTGGTTGCCGTTAGACGCAAGGTCTTGACACTGGGGACTTCCAATAGATCTTGGTCCTCAGAACGGAGGGATCTCTGGGGTTGGGAGGGGGTGAGACGATCCCTCAGATACATCGGCCCCAGACCATGCAAGGCCTTAAAGGGGAGTACCATCACTTTGAAAGTGACCCGGTGCTCAATTGGTAACCAATGCAGCTGTAGTAGGATTGGTGTTATGTGGCATCTCATCGGAATTCCCGCAAGAAGCCGAGCAGCTGCGTTTTGTACCAACTTGAGCTTCTGAATCACCAACAGAGGGAGGCCAATGTAGAGGGCGTTACAGTAGTCCAGTCTTGAGATGACCATGGCCTGGATCACCGTAGCTAGGTCTTCCCTGGACAGGGAGGGGACCAGCCGTCTAGCCTGCCGCAGGTGAAAGAAGGCGGTTTTGCTCACGGCGGAGACCTGGGCCTCCATTGTCAGCAGAGGGTCCAAAAGGACTCCCAGAGTCTTTACCAATGATGACGGGCGTAACCCTCGCCATCCAGGGTGGGCAGATGGATGTCCCCACTGCCCGGTCGACCCAGCCATAGGATCTCCGTCTTTGCTGGATTCACCCTCAACCTGCTGGCATGCAACCATTCAGTAACGGCCTTTAGGCACTGATGGAAACAATCGGGTACAGAGTCCGGTCGGCCTTCCATCTTCAGCACCAGCTGAGTGTCATCGGCATACTAACACTCAAGCCCACCCATGCATTCTCTCCCCATCCCCTTGGTTGAGGTGCCAGCTGAGGGGTGGTCCAATCACAGCAGGGCTTTTGGTGGGAGGATTCGGTGTCTGTTTCCAAGATGAATGAGAAGGACAGGCTGAGAGATCTTCAGCCTTCTCTCTAAGACAGTGGTTCTCAACCTTTCCCATCCCACGACCCCTTAATACAGTTCCTTAAGTTGTGGTGACCCCCAACCATAAAATTATTTTCGTTGCTACTTCATAACTGTCATTTTGCTACTGTTATGAAACACCATATACATATCTTAAATGCAGGATGTATATTCATTCACTGGACCAAATTCGGCACAAATACCCAATACGCCCACATTTGAATATTGGTGGGCTTGGAAGGGGATTGGTTTTGTAATTTGGGAGTTGTCGTTTCAAGGATTTATAGTTCACCTACAATCAAAGAGCATTCTGAACTCCACCGACAATGAAATTGAACCAAACTTGGCACACTGAACTCCTACAGCCAACAGATAATACTGGAAGAGTTTGGTGGCCATTGACCTTGAGTTTGGGAGTTGTAGTTCACCTACATCCAGACAGCACTGTGGATTCAAACAATTATGAATCTGAACCAAACTTGGCACGAATACTCAACATTGGGTTGTTGAGCTATATCGCCATGTTCTAGAGGCATTCTCTCCTGACGTTTCGCCTGCATCTATGGCAAGCATCCTCAGAGGTAGTGAGGTCTGTTGGAAGTAGGAAAATGGGTTTATATATCTGTGGAAAGACCAGGGTGGGACAAAGGACTTTTGTCTGCCGGAGCTAGGTGTGAATGTTTCAACTGACCACCTTGATTAGCATTTAATGGTTTGGAAGTGCCTGAGGGAATCTTTCTTTGAGAGGTGATTTGATGTGCCTGATTGTTTACTCAACATGTCCAAATGTGAACACTGGTGGAGTTTGGGGGAAATAGACCTTGACATTTGGGAGTTGTAGTTGCTGTGTTTTCAGATGGTCTTCAGTGACCCCTCCGACACCACCTCATGACCCCCTCAGGGGTCCCGACCCCCAGTTTGAGAAACACTGTTCTAGAGGCATTCTCTCCTGACGTTTTGCCTGCATCTATGGCAAGCATCCTCAGAGGTAGTGAGGTCTGTTGGAAGTAGGAAAATGGGTTTATATATTATTATTATTATTATTATTATTAACTTTATTTGTACCCCGCTAGCATCTCCCGGAGGACTCGATGCGGTTTACACAGGCCGAAGCCTCAAAACACAATACAATAGAAAACATAACACAACAATAGCAAAGCAAATCAAACAATAAGCAAAAATAACGACAATGACAGTACATCAAGACATTGTTAAAAACTGGTTCGGCCGGCGCAATGGGGTACAAGGTTAAAAGTGCTGAGTGGCAGGAGGCACGTAGGATTAAAAGTGCGGTGTGCAGTGACGATTAGTTATGCTAAAGTGCTACTAGGACTTGGGGTGGGGATTCCTAGTCAGAGAAGGCACAACGGAACAGCCAAGTTTTTAAATTCCTTCTGAAAACAGCTAGAGTAGGGGCCTATATATAGAGTAGGGGCCTATATATCTGTGGAAAGACCAGGGTGGGACAAAGGACTTTTGTCTGCCGGAGCTAGGTGTGAATGTTTCAACTGACCACCTTGATTAGCATTTAATGGCTTGGAAGTGCTTGGGGGAATCTTTCTTTGAGAGGTGATTTGATGTGCCTGATTGTTTACTCAACATGTCCAAATGTGAACACTGGTGGAGTTTGGGGGAAATAGACCTTGACATTTGGGAGTTGTAGTTCCTATGTTTTCTGATGGTCTTCAGTGACCCCTCTGACACCACCTCATGACCCCCTCAGGGGTCCCGACCCCCAGGTTGAGAATCACTGCTCTAAGATATGTTTTCTGATGGTCTTTGGCATCCTCTCTGAAACCCCCTCGTGACAATTGATTGGGATAGTTTAGTTTTCCAGGCCCACAAGAAAATTGTAAATGAGCTCTCCAAGGTCCTGTAGCTATTTTTGGGAATAGATTGTAGCCTTTGCCACCAAAAGCAACAGAGCTGGGCAGTTTACTCATTCTAGTCCAATGGTTCTCAACCTTCCTAATGCCGCGACCCCTTAATACAGTTCCTCATGTTGCGACGACCCCCAACCATAAAATTTTTGTTGTTGCTACTTCATAACTTTTTGCTATTGTTATAAATCGTCATGTAAACATCTGATATGCAGGATATATTTTCCTTCATTGGACCAAATGTGGCACAAATACCTGATACACCCAAATTTGAATACTGTTTGGGTTTGGGGGGGGGGGGGGAGCAATTGGTTTTGTCATTTGGGAGTTGTAGTTGCTGGGATTTATCGTTCACCTACAATCAAAGAGCATCCTGAACTTCACCAACAATGGAATTGAACCAAACTTGGCACACAGAACTCCCATGGTCAACGGAAAACACTGGAAGGGTTTAATGGGCATTGACCTTAAAGTCTGGAGTTGTAGTTTACCTCCATTCAGAGAGCACTGTGGACTCAAACAATGATGGATCTGGACCAAACTCTACACAAATACTCAATATGCCCAAATGTGAACACTGGTGGAGTTTGGGTAAAATAGAATCTTTATATTTGGGAGTTGTAGTTGCTGGGATTTATAGTTCACCTACAATCACAGAGCATTCTGAACTCCACCAATGATACAACCTCCTACACAGAACCCCCATGTGGGCCACAGCAACGCATGGCAGGGGGCAGCTGGTATCTATATAAATAAAAATGTAATGCTCATTTGTGGGATTAACATAACTCAAAGAAAAATACAGGAGAGATTTGTGGGGAATTCACCTGTGTGCCACGTTTGGTTCCAATCCATCATTGGTGGAGTTCAGAATGCTCTTTGATTGAAGGTGAACTATAAATCCCAGTAACTACAACTCCCAAATGACAAAATCAATTTTTGGAGTGATGGTCACTCCTTGGGTAATAGCTGTCTTGTGGCCAAATGTGGTGGCAATTTGTCCAGCAGTTGTTGAGTTATGTTAATCCCACAAACGAACATTACATTTTTATTTCTATAGATCTAGGAAGTCTTGCCCGTGTTCACTGTATTTGTTAGCTCTTCCTTAGCATATTTCTTCTCTTGGCTCCAGTCATCCAGAACTGTCAGTTCATCTGACATTCACTTTTTTCCCCCTGATTTCCACTCTACCAAAGACTTACAGAATGGCATATCAGCCTGCCAAAATGTCTGCTTTGGCTCTCTTCCGAGATTCTAGGAAAAACACATTCTGGGAATGTCATGTGTGGGTGTTAAAGAGCTCTCAAAGGGCTGCCTATCAGAGGCCTAAATCATCTTCTCAGCAGCTAGCTTTGAATTGCTTTGGAATAATTTACCACCTTCTCGACATGGAAGAAGAATAAGAAATGATCTCTGGAATCCTGTGGATGTCATGGGCTCCTCTGTTAGACATGTTTCCGCACTTTTGTCTGATGTGGAACTCCCACATTCAGTTCAAGTTGCTCCTGCAAAGTCATGCCAACAACGTTGCTGCTTACTTCCTTAGCCGATCCCTCATTGTCCGAGTAGGATAATCCTCCAGGCTGTGTCCGTAGGTGACGATGGAGCCCTATTCTTGATCCGCATCTTCTCCCACAGTGAGGGCATTGCTTTCCAGGTGGAAGGAGTTGTAGTTGCTGGGATTTATAGTTCACCTACAATCAAAGAGCATTCTGAACTCCACTAACGATGGAATTGAACCAAACATGGCACACAGTACTTCAATGACCAGCAAAAAACACTAGAAGGGTTTGGTGGGCATTGACCTTGAGTTTGGGAGTTGTAGTTCACCTACATCCAGAGAGCACTGTGGACTCAAACAATGATAGATCTGGACCAAACATAGCATGAATACTCAATATGCCCAAATGTGAACACTGGTAGAGTTTGGGGGAAATAGACCTTGACTTTTGGGAGTTGTAGTTACTGGGATTTATAGTTCACCTACAATCAAAGGGCATTCTGAACTCCACCAATGATAGAATTGGGCCAAACTTCCCACACAGAACCCCCATGACCAACAGAAAATACTGCAATGGTTTGGTGGGCATTGACCTTGAGTTTGGGAGTTGTAGTTCACCTACATCCAGAGAGCACTGTGGACTCAAACAATGATGGATCTGGACCAAACTTGGCACGAATACTCATTATGCCCAAATGTGAACACTGGGGATGGCTATATATCTATATATAGTCTATTTCGGCTATTTATCTATATACATTAAAATGTAATGTTTGTTTGTGCGATTAACATAACTCAAAAAACCACTGGACGAATTGCCACCAAGTTTGGCCACAAGACACCAAGGAGTGACCATCACTCAAAAAATTTATGTTGTCATTTGGGAGTTGTAGTTGGTGGGATTTATAGTTCATCTACAATCAAAGATCATTCTGAACTCCACCAATGATGGAATTGAACCAAACGTGGCACATAGGACTCCCATGACCAGCAAAAAACACTAGAAGGGTTTGGTGGACATTGACCTGGAGTTTGGGAGTTCGCCTACATCCAGAGAGCACTCTGGCCTCAAACCATGATGGATCTGGACCGAACTTAGCACAAATATTTCATGTGCCCAAATATGGACACAGATTGAGTTTGGGGAAAATAGACCTTAACATTTGGGAGTTATAATTGTTGGGATTTATCGTTCACCTAAAAGGCATTGACCTTGAATTTTGGAGTTGTCGTTCACCTACATCCAGAGAGTAGAAAGGACGGCTTTTGGTGGGAGGATTCATCACCTGTTTCCAAAAAGGAAGAGAAGGACAGGAGGAGAGATCTTCAGCCTTCTCTGCCAAAGGGGTTCCGAAGACCATCAGAAATATATGTTTTCTTGTGGTCTTTGGCGACCCCTCTGACACCCCCTTGTAACCCCCCTCCAGAGGTCCCAACACCCAGATTGAGAAACACTGAGATTGACTGAAAGTATAAAACGAAAGTGAGGGACTGGTACTCTTTTATCAGCGTAACCCAACTCAGGAGGGTTAATCCTCCCTTCAGGATATAGCAGGCGATAATGCAAGGGGAAAACAACCAGGGCGGGAGTGTTTCCTTAGGTGAGATTTATGCTTAGATGTTTATCTAGCTTCTCTTAGCTGTGAGTATGGAAGAATCCACATTAGAGCGACTTCAATCCTTCGAATTATATGAACAGAGAAGAGGAGTTTTCCAGTGCAAATTAGGACATCAATGAGACGATTCTCTGGTCAAACTCAGATGTGAAGCAGCAGATCTCATGCATCTCAGAGTTACTTACTTACTTAGCAATCCCTCATTGACCAAGTAGGATAGTCTTCCAGGATCAGTGTCCTGGCGGTGGTCCGTAGGTGACTGTGGAGCCCTATTCTTGACCTGCATGTTCTCCTGTAGTGAGGGCAGGTGGAAGGCGGTCTCAGTCGGGGTTGGCTTGATGCGCCTTCCTCTTGACACGTTCCTCTCTCTCGCCCTCCATTCATGCTTCTTCAAATTCTGCAGCACTGCTGGTCACAGCTGACCTCCAGCTGGAGCACTCAAGGGCCAGGGTTTCCCAGTTCTCAGTGTCTGAAGTCAATACGGACTTTAGGAGGGTCTCCCCAGTAAAGGAGACCCCTAGGACCGCACCAAAGAGGGTCCCTAACTTTGGCAAGGACAGAGAACATGAATTCCGGCAACGAAAAAATATTAAAATTAATAAAAATCTCACCAAAGTGGAAGAAGATGGCGACTGAGGTTCTTTATTAGCGATTCAGCTGGATCGGATGCAATTGCGGGGATAGCTCACCCACAAGCATACCAGTACATTGATCAGAGGCATATTTATAGCAAATTCAAAGTTGCAGAGTTCAACCTCCCCACCCCGGCTTCCCTGTTGTTCCCTGCCATGATTGGACAATGGGCAAACAGTTGGGAGGCGGCCTCTGAACCAGTCAGGAAGCTCCATAGGAACCAATGGGGACACTTCTGCCACCTGGTGGTGACAGCCAATCAGGAGAGATGGAGGCGGGATGAGGGAGCACAAAGGAATCTGTGAAAGGAGTAAACAAAGGAAATGCCATGTGGCCAGCGAGACAAAGGGGAAATCTCAAGCCAGCCTGATCTATCAACATGTGTAGACTGGGGTGATTGTTTCTTGGTGGAGATAGCTGAGTTAATCAGAGCGAAGGCAAAAGGTTTTTCGAGGACCTTTTGTCCTTCAGGAGGAAATATGATTAAGATTTTTGCCAAAGGGCCAAGCTGAGGGCTAGGCAATTCCTCTGAGGGCCACCAGCTGCCCAGGCTATTGTTCATGCAAAAGGAAGTTGTGGATTAAAAATATCCTGGAATGTTTGGGGCTTTGTAGTCCCTTTTGTGGAGTTTCTTCATGTATATAGGGGAGACAAAGGTCAGAAGAAAAGGGGAAAGGCTTCTGCCACACAAAGAAATCAGAAAACACATTTCATACATCTAAAGTTCATAAAAGGCAAGATTTCATAAGGTTTGTCCAGATGAGGGGAAAGAGTGTCCATAGGGGATGGCTAAAATGCAAGGGTGTTGCACAAAGGTCCTGGTAGGAGTTCTTGAGTGGCCCAAATGGACCTGGTGTCTCTGGAAACAAGCTTTGCTCCCCGTCCTTGGAGAACTACAGCTCCTGAGAGAGGCAGAGACCCCAAGGTCTAGCTATTCCCGAAGTTTCATGGGGTCCTCATTGTTGTTAAGGCCTTGGCAAATTGACCAAGACTTCACCCCTATTGTGCAGTCTGGTACCTTAGTCCTTTGCGGAACTATAAGTCACCATCCCTTTTGGGGGGGGGGGGGCATGCTCGACGTCATGTCTATGCCAGAGTTTTGAAGGTTGGCTTTGAGCCAACATTAAGACATAAAAATTAAAACAATATACTTAACAGTCCACTGAGCTATTACCAGTTTGGGGGCTATTTATCTAGCCATATACTATTGAGTACGCTGCTTAACTTATCCACTTCCAAGCCATAGTCAAACATTATCAATTGTCCTTAAACCTCATTGCCCGAAGGCCTGGTCCCACATCCATGTTTTAACTTTCTTTCTAGAGGTAAGGAGGGATGATGATGATGTAATTTCCCTGGGAAGTGAATTCCACAGGCGGGGGCTACCACCGAGAAGGTCCTGTCCCTCGTCCTCGCCAAACGTGTTTGAGACAGAGGCAGAACTGACACCAGGGCCTACCCTGAAGTTCTTAAACTCTGAGGTGGGATATAGAAGGAGATACGTTCGGACAGGTACCCTGGACCGGAGCTGTATTTCATAGATCATAGAATCATAGAGTTGGAAGAGACCTCGTGGGCCATGCAGACCAACCCCTTTCACTTGGCACATTTCTTTCTTTCACCCTCCATTTGTGCCGCTTCAAATTCTACAGCACTGCTGGTCACAGCTGACCTCCAGCTGGAGCACTCAAGGGCCAGGGCTTCTCAATTCTCGGTGTCTATGCCAGAGTTTTGAAGGTTGGCTTTGAGCCCATCTTTTCATTTTCCATTCTTGAGTTCAGAATAGAGCAACTGCTTTGGAAGATGGTGGTCGGGCATCCAGACAACGTGGCCAGCCCAGCGGAGTTGATGGTGGAGGACCATCACTTCAATGCTGGTGGTCTTTGCTTCTTCCAGCACGCTGACATTTGTCTGCTTGTCTTCCCAAGAGATTTGCAGGATTTTCTGGAGGCAACGCTGATGGAATCGTTCCAGGAGTTGCATGTGATGTCTGTAGAAAGTCCACGTTTCATAGGCATATAGCAGGGTTGGGAGGACAACTTTATAAACAAGCCCCCTTGGTCTCCCTATGGATGTCTCAGTCCTCAAACACTCTCTGCTTCATTCAGAAAAATGCTGCACTTGCAGAGCTCAGGCGATGTTGTATTTCGGTGTCGATGTTGACTTTGGTGGAGAGGTGGCTGCCAAGGTAGCGGAAATGGTCCACATTTTCTAATGTTACACCATTAAGCTGTATTTCTGGCATTGGAGAGGGATTGGCGTTGAGCGCTTGGGATTTCTCCTTTAGAGTGCAGACTTCCCTTAGTCCAGTAGATCCAGAAGCCCTATGCTGAATGACACAAACAAAATTGGTCTTCTCTGTCTTCTTGGTTATAGTACAAAGACTGCAATCAGATATTTAGTATGCCAGGCGGCAAAGTTGGAATGGTGGCGGACTCTTGGTTGGCTGGGCATCTCTCAGGTGCCAATTTAGCTGTTTAGCATGGTGCTGTACTAGTTTCTTTACAACTACGTGGCTCTTATCAACCCACCACTCACCTGCCTCTTCTCTTCTGAAAGACTGTTCTCGACTATGTCCTTTAACCTACTTTTAAGCCTCTTTCATCAACGGCTGGCATTCTCAGTGTTTCCCAGTGACGATGATGCCATTCATAGAATCATAGAATCAAAGAGTTGGAAGAGACCTCATGGGCCATCCAGTCCAACCCCATCCTGCCAAGAAGCAGGAATATTGCATTCAAAGCACCCCTGACAGATGGCCATCCAGCCTCTGTTTAAAAGCTTCCAAAGAAGGAGCCTCCACCACACTCCGGGGCAGAGAGTTCCACTGCTGAACGGCTCTCACAGTCAGGAAGTTCTTCCTCATGTTCAGATGGAATCTCCTCTCTTGTAGTTTGAAGCCATTGTTCCTAGTCTCCAAGGCAGCAGAAAACAAGCTTGCTCCCTCCTTCCTGTGGCTTCCTCTCACATATTTATACATGGCTATCATATCTCCTCTCAGCCTTCTCTTCTTCAGGCTAAACATGCCCAGCTCCTTAAGCCGCTCCTCATAGAGCTTGTTCTCCAGACCCTTGATCATTTTAGTTACACATTCCAGCTTGTCAATATCTCTCTTCATTCCTGTGTGATACTTTTTGCAAGCTGGATAGGAAAGTGGGGGTGGGGGGGGGGGGGGAGAGAACTGTCTTATTCTTTAGGCCAGATGGAAAATATTGACCCTACAAGAGCCTTACGTGGTACCGGGAAAGGAACGCCTTGATCTTTGGGGCAATGGGGGCCAGAAAGGTAATGGTGGAGGACCCCACTGCTCTTTTTCTTTGCAGCAAGAACAATGTCTCTCCTCCCCAGCCCTAGCTCGCCTCCATCTCTAGGGTTTTCACATCCCGGCCAAGCTCAGCTGCCTTCACAATTAGTTATTGATCTTTCTGCGGCCTGTATTCTTTGTTGGTGGATTAGTAAAGCGTGTGCAAGATGACCGTGAGAAAAACCTAACTCAAGGTGGAATCTGAGATATGAAAGTGGAAGAAGGGAGGGAGGAGGATGGACAGAAGAGGAATGTATATACAGAGATGGTTTTCTGCACTCTAGTTGAATCCAAATCACACGAGGGTTGAATGACAAGTAATGCCTCCACCTTCATAACTCCTCAACAGATGGCAGTACTGGTATGCGGCAGGTACTGGCTTCTTCAGTAGACTCTCCTCTACAGTTCCATTTTGGTGGGAAGTCTTAGCAGAAAAAGTAATGCCTCCACCTTCGCAACTCCTCAACAGATGGCAGTACTGGTATGCGGCAGGTACTGGCTTCTTCAATAGACTCTCCTTTACAGTTCCATTTTGGTGGGAAGCCTTAGCATTGAACAGTTGTGTTGTTAAAGTGCTAAGTATGGAACCCTGCGCAGATGGTCGGTCAATGCAACTTAAGCAGTGTTCAGTCATTGAATTCTTGACAGCAAAATGGTACCTGGTCAAAGTGGTCCCTGGTTAATTGGTTTCTGGTTAAGTGGCCCCTGGTCAAGTAGTACCTGGTCAAATGGTCCCTGGTCAAGTGGTCCCTGGTCAAAGTGGTTCCTTGTCAAGTGGTTCCTGTTCAAATGGTCCCTTGTAAAATGGTCTCTGTTCAAGTGCTCCCTGGTCAAAGTGGTCCCTGGTCAAGTGGTCCCTGTTCAAGTGATGCCTGGTCAAAATGGACCGTCGTCAAAGTGGTCCCAGGTCAAGTGGTATCTGGTCAAGTGGTCCTTAGTCAAAGTGGTTCCTGGTCAAGTGGTCCCTGTTCAAGTGGTCCCTGTTCAAGTGATGCCTGGTCAAAATGGTCCATGGTCAAAGTGGTCCCAGATCAAGTGGTACCTGGTCAAGTAGTTCTTGGTCAAAGTAGTTCCTGGTCAAGTGATACCTGTTCAAGTGCTCCCTGGTCAAAGTGGTCCCTGGTCAAGTGGTCCCTGTTCAAGTGATGCCTGGTCAAAATGGTCCATGGTCAAAGTGGTCCCAGGTCAAGTGGTACCTGGTCAAGTAGTTCTTGATCAAAGTAGTTCCTGGTCAAGTGATCCCTGTTCAAGTGCTCCCTGGTCAAAGTGGTCCTTGGTCAAAGTGGTCCCTGGTCAAGTGGTCCCTGTTCAAGTGATGCCTGGTCAATATGGTCCATGGTCAAAGTGGTCCCAGGTCAAGGGATACCTGGTCAAGTGATTCTTGGTCAAAGTAGTTCCTGGTCAAGTGACCCCTGTTCAAATGGTCCCTGGTCAAAGTGGTCCTTGGTCAAAGTAGTCCCTGGTCAAGTGGTCCCTGTTCAAGTGATGCCTGGTCAAAATGGTCCATGGTGAAAGTGGTCCCTGGTGAAAGTGGTCCCTGGTCAAGTGGTCCCTGGTGCAGTGATCTCTGGTCAAAGTGGTCCTTGGTCAAAAAAAAAAGATTGGGAACCACTAACCTTATCCATCTCATAGTGATACAGGAAAAAGACAGATGAGGTCAACCATTATCCATCCTCTAAAAATTATTCCATGGTCAAAGATCTCATAAGATCAGGAAGTTGAGTCAAAATCCCTACTTGAAAGCAAGGTTGTCTTGTACCCTTGCACTGGTCCTTTAACTGTGTGAAGATTGCTATCGTGTCACCCCTCCATCATATCTTCTCAGGGCTAAAGATACCAAATTTCTCCAGCCCTGGAAGATTTGGTTTCTAGACCCTTTGCCATCTTTGTTGCTTCTGTTGCCCTCTAGATCTTTTTTTTCTTTTTTCCCTTCCTTTCTTTTGCTTTCGGAAGGCATATTTCTTTATATTTTTAAAGAACTTTAGGGCAGCAATTCTAGCAAAGGTCGGAACATCAAATGCAGCAAAATGTATTTTCAATGTCATTCCCAAACTCCCTCCTGAGATGACCCATCATCAAACAATACACATCCAACAAGTGTTGGGCAAACTCTCTGGTTTGCTGTGTAATTGGATTGGACTTTTCCAGCCATATTGGAGAAAGCTGGGTTTTCTCTTTCCCCCTGGCAATTGCCTTCTGGCTCATAATGTCAGATTATTTGAGTTTTCGGAGTATTTCGCTGATAGCATTAGCTGTCTGAGTCCCTCTGCCTTCCCAAAATATAGCCTTGTGAAATGGGAGACTAAGAACACAGTGTGATCCATCATCTGATGTTTGCAAGGAGTGGAGTTGCCTCTTCAGCTGTTACTTAGGCGATCCCTCGTTGGTTGACATGCCTTCCTCTTGGCACATTTCTCTCTTTCGCCTTCCATTCATGCCTCTTCAAATTCTGCAGCACTGCTGGTCACAGCTGACCTCCAGCTGGAGCGCTCAACGGCCAGAGCTTCCCAGTTTTCAGTGTCTATGCCAGAGTTTTTAAGGTTGACTTTGAGCCCATCTTTAAATTTTCCTGCCCACCAGCATTCCGTTTTCCATTTTTGAGTTCGGAGTAGAGCAACTGCTTTGGGAGACGGTGGTCAGGCATCCGGACAACGTGGCCACACTTTTTCAATGAGTTGGTTGAGTTGTTGCGTCAGCTCAGGTCCTCCCTCTTTAAGGATTTCAGCAGGGATCCCATCAGGTCTGCTGGCTTTGTTATTTATTTATTTATTTGGTGGGTTGGTTGGTTGGCTGATGGCATTGTTGACTTTTTCCAAACTAGGCAGTGCTGCAAGCTCATCCCTGGTTTGTTGTTGCGGGATTTGTGAGAGAACCTCTTTTGCCACATTGGAACGGCGATTCAGGAGGCTTTGGTAGTGTTCTTTCCAACGTAGCGCAATTGATTTTTTGTCCTCCAGAAGTTTGGTTCCATCTGATGAGCGTAGAGGCTGTATCCCATGATTTCTTGGTCCATAGATGCCTTTTGTGGCTTTGAAAAATCCCTGAGCATCATGGGTATCTGCCAGGTGTTGGATTTCTCCAGCCTTCTTTGTCCACCAGATGTTCTTGAGTTCTCTTGTCCTTCTTTGGACCACAGCTTTTGCACTTCCGTAGATATTTTTCTTAGCAGCACAGTTGACGTCTCTCTGCCATGTTTGGAAAGCGTTCCTTTTCTTGCCAATTAGCTGTTGGATTTCATTGTCATTTTCATCAAACCAATCTTAATGTTTCTTGGTTTGGTATTCAATAGTTTCTTCGTGATGATGGAGGTCTTCAGTTTGTTCCAGTGTTCCTCAACATTTTCAGCGTGTTCTATGAGTAGATGGTCCTTGAGTGCTGTTTGGAGAAGGGCTTATTTGGTGGTAGAAGTAGGTAGTAGTAGTAGTATTATGATGAGATGTTTATGTTTGAGGCTTCATATGATATTATTTCTAGCACCCACTTTTTGCTTGATGTTCAGGCAGTGCTTCTTGTAGGTCAGAGCATGGTCCAGAGTGACTCCCATGTATTTGAGTGCGTTGCAATGCTCCAGTGGGATTCCTTCCCAGGTAATCCTCAGAGCTCGGGATGCTTGTCTGTTCTTAAGGGGAAAGGCACATGTCTGTGTTTCAGATGGGTTGGGGATCAGCTGGTTTTCCCTGTAATAGGCAGTAAGAGCACCTAGAGCTTTGGAGAGCTTCTGTTCTACCATCTCAAAGCTCCCTGCTTGAGCAGTGATGGCACGATCATCAGCATAGATGAAACTCTCTGTCCCTTCTGGCAGTGGCTGGTCATTTGTGTAGATGTTGAACAAGGATGGAGTAAGCATGCTCCCCTGAGGCAGGCCGTTCTTCTGTTTCCGCCATCTGCTTCTCTGTCCCTGGAACTCAACAAAGAAGCTCCTGTTTTGTAGCAGGTTTCCTATGAGGCGGGTGAGGTGGTCATCCTTGGTGATATTATACATTTTTCTCAGGAGGAGGTGGTGGTTCACAGTATCATAGACTGCTGACAGGTCTATGAAGACAGCTCCTGTGATCTGCTGCCTTTCAAAGCCATCTTCTATGTGCTGAGTCAGGTTCAGCATTTGCGATGTGCAGCTTTTGCCTTTCCTGAAGCCAGCTTGCTGTGGAATCAGAAAGGGGTCTATTTTTTCCATAATTCTATGCAAAATAAGTCTCTCCAGAACTTTGTAGAAGTGGCACAACAGGGAGATTGGTCTGTAGCTTTTTGGATCATTACGGTCTTTGCCTGGCTTCAAGATGGCGATGACTCTTGCTTTCCTCCAGATTTTGGGGATCTGACAGGATGCAGTGCCGTTGTTCATCAGCTCCAGCAGCTGATGTAGGAAGAACTGACATCAAATGGATCAACGTTTTCCTGATTTATGCAGACTTTAATGTTTGTTGTTATAGTAGAAATCTGACATAGTTCGCCCATCACTTTTCATCCTCCTAATTTACAAAGAGATTGGAGAGAGAGAGAGAAAGTGTGTGTGTGCGTGTAGAGTCTTTTAAATCAGACAGGGGTCTATTTTTTCCATAATTCTATGCAAAAAAAGTCTCTCTAGAACTTTGTAGAGGTGGCACAACAGGGAGATTGGTCTGTAGCTTTTTGGAATGATCCAAAAAGCTAGATGTAGGTGAAACATCAGGAGAGAATGCTTCTGGAACATGGCCAGGCAGCCCGGAAAACTCACAACAACCCATTTATGGATTCAGTTGTTCTACAGTACCTTTGTATTAATTTTTCCCCTCTTTACTTGAGATAGATAGGATGCTGAGCAGGATTTCTGTGTGCCTTATTAGCCTGACTGGGTTCAACCATTAGCAGCAGATTCCTTTTGTGAAATGGAGGGCAACGAAAAGAGGCTTCGACACACTGGAAAATTAAAGCTTTCTCCCCTTTTGTTTGGCTGCTTTGCAGATAGCTCCAGGAATGCTTAGTGCGGAACCCGAGGTCGGGAGAGAGCCGGTCTCTTAGCAGCAGGAAAGGTTGTTAAATATTTATTGGTAAACCTGGAGTCTTTATCTCTAAAACGAAGTTGAGTTCAATAAAATTTGATTTCGCCGGCACCGTTGCGCACCCAGGAGTGGGCTGCCTTTGAAAGGCCTGGCTTGGGAGCGTTATTAAAATTCCAAAATGGAGATGCGAGGATTAGTCATCGGCCGTGCCACATGCCACTGCCGGGGGACCCCTGCTGATACTCGGGATTGATTCCGGAAGCTTTTACATGGAAGGCATCCGATCTATGCCGAGCTATGGACCCACCAGGACTGTGGCCTCTAAGCTCTCCGATTGATTCACTATCTTGAGGAATTGTGCTCAACACCATTTGCTAATTCCAGTTCTACTGACACCTCTTCATTCAGTGGGTTTTTTTTTTCCGATGGGTTCATAGTACTAAATCCAGTAGGGCAGTGTTTCTCAACTGGGGAGTTGGGACCCCTGGAGGGGTCACAAGGGGGTGTCAAAGGGGTTGCCAAAGACCATCAGAAAAAAAACATTATTTTCGGTTGGCCTTTGGGGTTCTGTGTGGGAAGTTTGGCCCAATTCTATCGTTGGTAGGGTTCGGAATACACTTTGATTGTAGGTGAACTATAAATCCCAGCAACTACAACTCCTAAATGTCAAAGGCTATCTTCCCCAACTTCTCCACCTCTGTAGAGGGACTATGCCCAGTGTTCACATTTGGGCATATTGAGTACTCGTGCCAAGTTTGGTCCATTTCCATCATTGTTTGAGTCCGCATTGCTCTCTAGATGTAGGTGAACTACAACTCCCAAACTCAAACTCAAGTCAGTGCCCACCAAATTCCAGTCAGTGCCCACCAAACCCAGTATTTTCTGTTCATGAGAGTTCTGTGTGTCAAGTTTGCTTCAATTCCATCCTTGGTGGAGTTCAGAATGCTCTTTGTTTGGAGGTGAGCTATAAATCCCTGCAACTACAACCCCCAAATGTCAAGGTCTATTTTCCCCAAACTCCACCAGTGTTGGACATATTGAGTATCCGTGCTAAGTTTGGTCCAGGTCCATCATTGTTTGAGTCCACAGTGCTCTCTGGATGTAGATGAACTACAACTCCCAAACTCAAGTCAGTGCCCAGTATTTTCCGTTGTTCATGAGAGTTCTGTGTGTCAAGTTTGCTTCAATTCCATCCTTGGTGGAATTCTTTGGAAGTGAACTATAAATCCCTGCAACTACAACCCCCAAATGTCAAGGTCTATTTTCCCCAAACTCCACCAGTGTTCACATTTGGACATATTTATTCATTCCAAGTTTGGTCCAGATCCATCATTGTTTGAGTCCGCAGTGCTCTCTGGATGTAGGTGAACTACAACTCCCAAACGCAAGTCAGTGCCCACCAAACCCAGTATTTTCTGTTGTGCATAAGAGTTCTGTGTGTCAAGTTTGCGTCAATTCCATCCTTGGTGATGTTCAGAATGCTCTTTGTTTGGAGGTGAACTATTTTTTTTGGTCATGTCAGGGGCCACTTGAGAAACTGCAAGTTGCTTCTGGTGTGAGAGAATTGGCCGTCTGCAAGGACGTTGCCCAGGGGACGCCCGGATGTTTTATCATCCTTGTGGGAGGCTCCTCTCATGTCCCTGCATGAGGAGCTGGAGCTTGATAGAGGGAGCTCATCCACCTCTCCCTGGATTCGAACCTGCGACCTATCGGTCTTCAGTCCTGCCGGCACAGGGGTTTAACCCACTGCGCCACCGGGGGTGAACTATAAATCCCAGCAACTACAACCCCTAAATGTCAAGGTTTATTTTCCCCAATCTCCACCAGTGTTCACTTTTGGACATATTGAGTATTCATGCCAAGTTTGGTCCAAATCCATCATTGTCTGAGTCCACAGTGCTCTCTGGATGTAGGTGAACTACAACTCCAAAAATCAAGATAAATGCCTATCAAACCGTTCCAGTATTTTCTACTGGTCACAGGATTTCTGAGTGCCAAGTTTAGTTCAATTCCATCATTAGTGGAGTTCAGAATGCTCTATGATTGTAGGTGAACTATAAATCCCGGCAACTACAACTACCAAATGTCAAGGTCTATTTCCCCCAATCTCCACCATTGTTCACATTTGGACATATTGAGTATCTGTGCCAAATTTGGTCCAGGTCCATCATTGTTTGAGTACACAGTGGTCTCTGGTTGTAGGTGAACTACAACTCCCAAACCCAAGTCAGTGCCTACCAAACCCAGTATTTTCTGTTCATGAGAGTTCTGTGTGTCAAGTTTGCTTCAATTCCATCCTTGGTGGAGTTCAGATTGCTCTTTGTTTGGATGTGAACTATAAATCCCTGCAACTACAACCCCCAAATGTCAAGGTCTATTTTCCCCAAACTCCACCAGTGCTGGACATATTGAGTATCCGTGCCAAGTTTGGTCCAGGTCCATCATTGCCTCAGGGGAGTGTCCTTGCTCCATCCATGTTCAACATCTACACAAATGACCAGCCACTGCTAGAAGGGACAGAGAGTTTTATCTATGCTGATGATCGTGCCATTACTGCTCAAGCAGGGAGCTTTGAGATGGCTGAACAGAAGCTCTCCAAAGCTCTAGGTGCTCTTACTGCCTATTACAGGGAAAACCAACTGATCCCTAATCCATCTAAAACACAGACATGCACCTTTCACCTTAAAAACAGACAAGCATCCCGAGCTCTGAGGAAGGAATCCCACTGGAGCATTGAAGCACACCCAAATACCTGGGAGTCACTCTGGACCATGCTCTTACCTAGAAGAAGCACTGCCTGAACATCAAGCAAAAAGTGGGCGCTAGAAACAATATCATACGAAAGCTGACTGGCACAACCTGGAGATCACAACCAGATACAGTGAAGACATTTGCCCTTGCGCTGTGCTACTCTGCTGCTGAGTATGCATGCCCAGTGTGGAGCACATCTCACCACACTAAAACAGTGGATGTGGCTGTTCATGAGACATACCGCATTATCACGGGGTGTCTGCGCCCCACACCACTGGAGAAATTACACCGCTTAGCCGGTATCGCACCCCCTGACATCCACCGGAAAGTAGCAGCCAATAGTGAAAGGACCAAGGCAGAGACATCTCCAGCTCATCCCCTGTTTGGGTATCAGCCAGCACGTCAACGACTTAAATCTAGACATAGTTTTCTAAGATCTACAGAGACACTCGCAGGAACAGCAAGCGAGAGTCCAAAAGTGGCAGGCTCAAACCCAGAACCTCAGCCAATGGCTGATACCAAATGAGAGACTCCCCCCTGGGCACACAGAGGACTGGGCGACTTGGAAGGCGCTGAACAGACTGCGCTCTGGCACCACGAGATGCAGAGCCAACCTTAAGAAATGGGGCCACAAAGTGTAATCCACGACATGCGAATGTGGAGAGGAGCAAACCACTGACCACCTGCTGCAATGCAACCTGAGCCCTGCCACATGCACAATGGAGGACCTTCTTGCGGCAACACCAGAGGCACTCCAAGTGGCCAGCTTCTGTTCTACAGTCTCAAAGCTCCCTGCTTGAGCAGTAATGGCACGATCATCAGCATAGATAAAACTCTCTGTCCCTTCTGGCAGTGGCTGGTCATTTGTGTAGATGTTGAACATGGATGGAGCAAGCACACTCCCCTGAGGCAAGCCGTTCTTCTGTTTCCGCCATCTGCTTCTCTGGCCCTGGAACTCAACAAAAAAGCTCCTGTTTTGTAGCAGGTTTCCTATGAGGCGAGTGAGGTGGTAATCCTTTGTTCTGTTAGAAATGTAATATAATTGACTGGCTGCCCTGACACGAAATAAATAAATAAATAAATAAATAAATAAATAAATAATTGTTTGAGTCCACAGTGCTCTCTGCATGTAGGTGAACTGCAACTCCCAAACTCAAGGTCAATGCCCACCAGATCCTTCCAGACATCTAGTTCTCCTTGAACGGTTCCACCACCCACTCTGAAGTCTTGGGCATGTTCATTATCATTTTGCACTGAGATGTTACCGAAGCCAGGCCCTTAAAAGATTCTCTTGCAGACATCTGGTCCAAAGGTGAACATCAGGGGTGTAATTTATGATTACCTTACATTAGCTGACTCCGAAATGTTGCTCGGGGACTTCTTTCCCACGCATGAACAAAGGAGAAGGCGGCCTTTCCCAGTCCTGCTTCGTCAGCTCAGTTAAACTTTCCTCCCAGCAAAAGACTGCTCCCTGCTTTGGCGGGTGATGCCCTTTGCTTACAGAAAGCTGAACCCAGAGATAATGAGGAGCCAAGGCTGTTTTGTCAGAGGCGAGCAACAGAGATGCCGTCAGTCACATTTAAATGATGATAAATAGAGGATACACAAAGTGGGATGTGTATTAAAGGTGTGTGTTGCAGTTGAAACAACAACAACAACAACAATCATCATCTATATCTATTAAAATGCTCTGGGCATAATGAGTACCTTAAAAACAAAAGAACCAATGAACGAAATCACACCCAATTTGGCAACAAAACGTCTCACAACACAAGGAGTGACCATCACTCGAAAAATTATGATTTTGTCATTTGGGAGTTGTAGTTATTGGGATTTATAGTTCACATACAATATCAAAGAGCATTCTGAACTCCACCAATGATGGAATCGTGACAAACTTAGCACACAGGGCTCCCATTGGCAACCAAATGTCTCACAACACAAGGAGTGACCATCACTCGAAAAATTATGATTTTGTCATTTGGGAGTTGTAGTTGCTGGGATTTATACATCACCTACAATATCAAAGAGCATTCTGAACTCCACCAATGATGGAATTGTGCCAAACTTAGCACACAGGGCTCCCATTGGCAACCAAATGTCTCACAACACAAGGAGTGACCATCACTCGAAAAATTATGATTTTGTCATTTGGGAGTTGTAGTTGCTGGGATTTATAAATCACCTACAATATCAAAGAGCATTCTGAACTCCACCAATGATGGAATTGGGCCAAACATAGCACACAGGGCTCCCATGACCAACTGGAAGGGTTTGGTGGACATTGACCTTGAGTTTGGGAGTTGTAGTTCACCTCCATCCAGAGAGCACTGTGGACTCAAACAATGATGGATCTGGACCAAACTTGGCACGAATATTCCATATGCCTAAATATGAACACAGATTGAGTTTAAGGGAAATAGACCTTGACATTTGGGAGATGTAGTTGCTGGGATTTATACATCACCTACAATATCAAAGAGCATTCTGAACTCCACCAATGATGGAACTGGGCCAAACTTGGGTCACAGAGCTCCCATGACCAACAGAAAATACTTGAAGTGTTCGGTGGGCATTGATCTTGAGTTTGGGAGTTGTAGTTCACCTACATCCAGGGAGCACTGTGGACTCAAACAATGACGAATCTGGACCAAATTTGGCACGAATATTCCATATGCCCAAATATGAACACAGATGGAGTTTAAAGGAAATAGACCTTGACATTTGGGAGTTGTAGTTACTGGGATTTATAGTTCACCTACAATCAAAGAGCATGCTGAACCCCACCAATGACAGAACTGGGGAAATTTCCCACACAGAACTTAAGACCACCCAGTCCAACTCCCTTCCCCAGGGCAAGAAAACATAATCAAAGCCCTCCTGCCAAAGAGCCACAAACCTTGACATTTGGGAGATGTAGTTGCTGGGATTTATACATCACCTACAATATCAAAGAGCATTCTGAACTCCACCAATGATGGAATTGGGCCAAACTTGGGTCACAGAGCTCCCACGACCAACAGAAAATACTTGAAGAGTTTGGTGGGCATTGATCTTGAGTTTGAGAGTTGTAGTTCACCTACATCCAGAGAGCACTGTGGACTCAAACAATGACGAATCTGGACCAAATTTGGCACGAATATTCCATATGCCCAAATATGAACACAGATGGAGTTTAAGGGAAATAGACCTTGACATTTGGGAGATGTAGTTGCTGGGATTTATAGTGCATCTACAATCAAAGAGCATTCTGAACTCCACCAATGATGGAATTGAACCAAACTTGGGTCACAGAGCTCCCATGACCAACAGAAAATACTAGAAGAGTTTGGTGGGCATTGATCTTGAGTTTGGGAGTTGTAGTTCACCTCCATCCAGAGAGCACTGTGGACTCAAACAATGATGGATCTGGACCAAACTTGGCACGAATATTCCATATGCCCAAATATGAACACAGGCTGTAAGGCACACTTGTAGGCACATTTATGATGTAAGAGAGCATGGCTAGATGTCCTCTAAACATCCCTTCTAACTCTAAAATTGTTATAATGCAGTTAATTGCATCTGGATGCCAAAGGCACATGTTCCTGGCCATAAAAATAGCTGAGTGGTGCTATCACATGGTTGTGCTTATTAGGAAGTATGAAGCAATGTCAGCTGATTGCATGCTGTTTGTCCATGCACCTTCATCTGGGATATATGAGGGTTGAATGAAAAGTAATGCCTCCACCTTCATAACTCCTCAACAGATGGCAGTACTGGTATGTGGCAGGTACTGGCTTGTTCAGTAGACTCTCCTCTCCAGTTCCATTTTGGTGGGAAGCCTTAGCATTGAACAGTTGTGTTGTTAAAGTGCAAGGTATGGAACCCTGCGCAGATGGCCAGTCAATGCGACTTAAGCAATGTACATCCTCAACAGATGGCAGTACTGGTATGTGGCAGGTACTGGCTTGTTCAGTAAATTCTCCTCTACAGTTCCATTTTAGTGGGAAGCCTTAGCATTGAACAGTTGTGTTGTTAAAGTGCAAAGTATGGAACCCTGCACAAATGGCCGGTCAATGCGACTTAAGCAATGTACATCCTCAACAGATGGCAGTACTGGTATGTGGCAGGTACTGGCTTGTTCAGTAAACACTCCTCTACAGTTCCATTTTAGTGGGAAGCCTTAGCATTGAACGGTTGTGTTGTTAAAGTGTAAAGTATGGAACCCTGCACAAATGGCCGGTCAATGCGACTTAAGCAATGTACATCCTCAACAGATGGCAGTACTGGTATGTGGCAGGTACTGGCTTGTTCAGTAAACACTCCTCTACAGTTCCATTTTAGTGGGAAGCCTTAGCATTGAACGGTTGTGTTGTTAAAGTGTAAAGTATGGAACCCTGCACAAATGGCCGGTCAATGCGACTTAAGCAATGTACATCCTCAACAGATGGCAGTACTGGTATGCGGCAGGTACTGGCTTGTTCAGAAAACTCTTTTTTACAGCTCCATTTTGGCAGAAGCCTTAACACTGAACGGTTGAGTTGTTAGTGCAAAGTATGGAACCCTGCTCAGACGGGTTCCATACTTCACACTTTAACAACACAACTGTTCAATGCTAAGGCTTCTGCCCAAATGGAGCTGTAAAAAAGAGTCTACTGAACAAGCCAGTACCTGACGCATAGCAGTCCTGCCATCTGTTGAGGAGTTACGAAGGTGGAGGCATTACTTTTTCTGCTAAGGCTTCCTGCCAAAATGGAACTGTAGAGGAGAGTCTACTGAACAAGCCAGTACCTCAGGCAAATTAAATCCCAACATTGGAATGACTAACATTTAATTGGCCTCTTTCAGGCTATTCTAGGGTGTGCTTCTACCAGGAATTGCCCTAGAATTTCAATGGCAGCCTTAGGAAATTACTTAGGAGAAGATATATGTGTGCCCAATTATGTCATCTCTAGGCATTTTCTGGGTCCTCCAGGCCAGCTCTGTGGTCACTTCCAGCAAAAGTTCACATCTTTCAATAGGATCCGCTATTATCTGTGGCCTCTTGCAAATTTATTTATTTATCATGTCATCCACAACCAGAACATTGTATTTCATTTCTAACAGAACAAAACAAACAGATTTTAAAAACCACAAATTTTGCAGACTTGGTAGCTGATTAAATGTCCTTTGACCAGTATCTGGCCACTTGGAGTGCCTCTGGTGTTGCTGCAAGAAGGTCCTCCATTGTGCATGTGGCAGGGCTCAGGTTGCATTGCAGCAGGTGGTCAGTGGTTTGCTCTTCTCCACACTCGCATGTCAAGGATTCCACTTTGTGGCCCCATTTCTTGAGGTTGGCTCTGCATCTCGTGGTGCCAGAGCGCAGTCTGTTCAGCGCCTTCCAAGTCGCCCAGTCTTCTGTGTGCCCAGGGGGGAGTCTCTCATCTGGTATCATCCACGGATTGAGGTTCTGGGTTTGAGCCTGCCACTTTTGGACTCTCGCTTGCTGAGGTGTTCCAGCGAGTGTCTCTGTAGATCTAAGAAAACTATTTCTTGATTTAAATCGTTGATGTGCTGGCTGATACCCAAACAGGGGATGAGCTGGAGATGTCTCTGCCTTGGTCCTTTCACTATTGGCTGCTACTTCCCGACGGATGTCAGGTGGTGCAATACCGGCTAAACAGTGTAATTTCTCCAGTGGTGTAGGGCGCAGACACCCTGTGATAATGCGGCATGTCTCATTAAGAGCCACATCCACTGTTTTAGTGTGGTGAGATGTGTTCCACACTGGGCATGCATACTCAGCAGCAGAGTAGCATAGCGCAAGGGCAGATGTCTTCACTGTATCTGGTTGTGATCCCCAGGTTGTGCCAGTCAGCTTTCGTATGATGTTTCTATCACCCACTTTTTGTGTGATGTTCAGGCAGTGCTTCTTGTAGGTCAGAGCACGGTCCAGAGTGACTCCCAGGTATTTGGATGTGTTGCAATTCTCCAGTGGGATTCCTTCCCAGGTAATCCTCATAGCTCAGGATGCTTGTCTGTTCTTAAGGTGAAAGGCACATGTCTGTGTTTTAGATGGGTTGGGGATCAGCTGGTTTTCCCTGTAAACCTTTGCAAATCGCCCTCTTGTTTATTCAAACATCTCATTACCCAAATGTGGAGAGGCATTGCGCCTGGGCCTCTCTCAATAAATGAAGCATACTATAATAATAGTATATATAAAAAAAGAAAATGGAAATGGGGATAATGGCACTTGCCTTCTTTTCTCAGGGCTTTACGAGGCTAAATATATTCAAATGCATTAAATGGTGCCGAACTTATCAGAGAAGGGCCCCAAAGACAATAAAGCATCTGAAATGATAGGTTAGGAGAGGCGGCGAAAGAATGACAGTGTTGAGTTTTGGGGAATGAAGATTAAGAAGGGAGGAGGTGATGGTAATGGCCTCCGTGCGCAGGAGAGGAGATGGGAAGAAAATTGGACAGTATTGTCATCGGAGGAAAAACAAAAGCCATCAGGGAGATAAATCAGGAAGGACCAAATCCATCCCTCAGTTCGAATCCAAATCTTTCACTCCATTCCTTGCCAAACATAATAATAATAATAATAATAATAATAATAATAATATAATGGGTTGTTGTAGGTTTTTTTCGGGCTATATAGCCATGGTCTAGAGCAGTGTTTCTCAACCTGGGGGTCGGGACCCCCGAGGGGGTCGCGAGGGGGTGTCAGAGGGGTCGCCAAAGACCATAAGAAAACACAGTATTTTCTGATGGTCATGGGGATTCCATGTGGGAAGTTTGAGCCAATTCTATGGTTGGTGGAGTTCAGAATGTTCTTTGATTGTAATGAACTATAAATCCCAGCAACTACAACTCCCAAATGTCAAGATCTATTTTCCCCGGACTCCACCAGTGTTCACATTTGGGCATATTGAGTATTTATGCCAAGTTTGGTCCAGATCCACCATTGCATGAGTCCACAGTGCTCTCTGGATATAGGTGAACTACAACTCCCAAACTCAAGGTCAATGCCCATCAAACCCTTCCAATGTTTTCCATTGGTCATGGGAGCCAAGTTTGGTTCAAATCCATCGCTGGTGGAGTTCGGAATGCTCTTTGATTATAAGTGAACTATAAATCCTAGCAACTACAACTCCCAAATTACAAAATCAATCCTCGCCCAACCCCACTAGCATTCACATGTGGGTGTATTGGGTATTTGTGCCCAGTTTGGTCCAGTGAATGAAAATACATCTTGCATATCTGATAGTTACATTATGATTTATAACAGTAGTAAAATGACTGTTATGAAGTAGCAACGAAAACAATATTATGGTTGGGGGTCACCACCACATGGGGGACTATATTAAGGGGTCACGCCATTAGGAAGGTTGAGAATCACTGTTCTAGAGGCATTCTAGACCATGGCCATATAGCCCGAAAAAACCTACAACAACCCAGTGATTCCGGCCATGAAAGCCTTCGACAATACAATAATAATAATAATAGTAATAATAATAATAATAATAATAATAATAATAATAATAATAATCTGACACGATATGAGGATTGAAAAATCGAACTTCAAAGACTCTGGCACAAATCAGACAAGGTGGTGATCCCAGTAGTGATCGGCACACTGGGTGTAGTGCCTAAAGCCCTTGGCCTGCACTTAAAGACAATCAGCGCTGACAAAATCACTACCTGCCAGCTGCAGAGGGCCACCCTACTGGGATCTGCACGCATTATTCGCCGATACATCACACAATCCTAGACACTTGGGAAGTGTCCTACATGTGATCCAATTCAACATCCAGCAGAGTGCTGTGGACTCATCTTGTTGTGTTTCAAATAATAATAATAATAATAATAATAATAATAATAATAATAATAATAGGTTGATAATGGGTTGTTGTGAGTTTTCCAGGCTATGTGGCCATGTTCAAGAAGCATTCTCTCCTGACATTTCACCTGCATCCATGGCAGGCATCCTCAGGGTTTGTGAGGTCTGCTAGAAACTAGAAAAATGGGGGTTATATATCTGTGGAATGTCCAGGGTGGGAGAAAGAACTCTTGTCTATTGGATGTAGGTGTGAATGTTACACTTGGCCACCTTAATTAGCATTGAATGGCCTAAGAGTTTTAAGGTCTGGCTAATAACAACAACAACAACAACAACAACAACAACAACTGTCAAACTATGTATTGTCTAAGGCTTTCATGGCCGGAATCACTGGGTTGTTGTAGGTTTTTTCAGGCTATATGGCCATGTTCTAGAGGCATTTTCTCCTGACGTTTCGCCTGCATCTATGGCAAGCATCCTCAGAGGTAGTGAGGTCTGTTGGAAGTAGGAAAATGGGTTTATATATCTGTAGAATGACCAAGGTAGGACAAAGGACTTTTGTCTGCTGGAGCTAGGTGTGAATGTTTCAACTGACCACCTTGATTAGCATTTGATGGCCTGGCAGTTGTTTGGTGTGGCTGGTTAGTGCCTGGGGGAATCTTTTGTTGAGAGGTGATTAGATGTCCCTGATTGTTTCCTCTCTGTCAAACTACTTTGGAACTTCCGAATTCAGACTGACAGATGTCCCGGTCCTCAAACACTCTCTGCTTCATTCGGAAAAATGCTGCACTTGCAGCGCTCATGCGGTGTTGTATTTTGGTGTTGATGTTGACTTTGGTGGAGAGATGGCTGCCAAGGGAGCGGAAATGGTCAACATTTTCTAATGCTACACCATTAAGCTGTATCTCTGGCATTGGAGAGGGATTGGCTGGTGACTTCTGGAAGAGGACTTTGGTTTTCTCGATGTTCAATGACAGGCTGTGCTTCTCGTATGCTTCTGCGAAGGTGATTAAAGTGGCTTGTAGTTTTTCTTCTGAATGCGCACAGATGACATTGTCATCAGCATATGGGAGTTCTATAACTGATGTTGTTACCTCTCACAGTGTGGCACACTAGTTAGCAATCTAGCAACCAATCTCTGCACTAATTGCAACTTCTGAATTGTCGTCAAAGGCAGTACTCCAACGGGATTGTGAGTAAAGTGTGGACTACCATGGCCAAGTCTGGCGTCTCAAGGTATGGGCACAGCTGGTACACAAGTTTTAACTGTGTAAAGGGCACTTCTGGCCATCGCTGACATCTGGGGTTCCAGGGTCAGCAGTGAGTCCAGGGTTACCTTCAGACTGTAAACATGGATCTGATACCCAAAGGATGCAACTGCAGTGTAGAATTAATGCGGTTTGATGTCATGTATCATGTTCTGCAGTTGATGGTGGTTGGTGGTGTCAGGCCTATCAGTTGGTAATGGAAGGGTTAATGTAAGTCTTAGTTTTAAAGGGTTGAGCAACCTGTAAGTAAGAGTTCATGGGTGAAAGCAATTAAGGGTGGAGGTATACAAGAGATGGATGGATGGCATCCTTGAAGTGACTGGACTGACCTTGAAGGAGCTGGGGGTGGTGACGGCCGACAGGGAGCTCTGGCGTGGGCTGGTCCATAAGGTCACGAAGAGTCGGAGACAACTGAACGAATGAACAACATACAAGAGATAGGTTGCAGCTGGGTATTTCTTGATATAAGGAGCGAGCCTTGGGACTGATCTTCGGGAGAAAAGTATTTTGGTAGTGGATGCTGCTGGTTTCCCCCCAGGTTTGTGGGTTTTTGTTTTCCTGACCTGTCTTCTGAACCTTTGGAATCCTGGAACCTTGAATCTTTGAATTGGCATTTGACTACGGTATAGACTCTTGATCCCTGGACTTTGTTTATTGAACTCTCGGCGTTCGACCACTAGACTAGACTTTTTGACTACTGTGTAGCTTTTGCTATCGGTTTTTGTTTATTCTGTGGCTGAGTGCTATCTTTATGTTTTATATTTTGGTCTATTAAAACAGCAAGCAAGTAAGTGCTGTTTTAATTAAACTGTTTGATAAAACTGGGAGTTTGGTTCATCTCTACCTAAATAAGGCAGAGCCCTGGCAACGTGACACCCTACATCCAAAACAAGTTTTGAAACTTTTTTTTTTGATCAACCAAGCCTAGTCAAAATCCTGTATCTGTAATGGGTGTTCCTGTTGAATTGTGGTTATCTGAAGCAGTGATAGTGACTTTTAATTTAATTACCCAGTTTCGAGTTCCACCATTCCATAGGATTGCATTGGAGAACATGAAGTTTTCTAGAATTAAGCTGGGTTTTTGTTTGGTTCATCTCTGCCTCTGTAAAGGTAGAGCTCTGGCAATGTGACATTTGATACCATTCATCGAATTCCAGGAGTTAAAATATGGTAAGGCAGTGGCACTGTGTAACAAAAGACCTTGTAGAACTACAACTCCCAAGATTCCATAGCAACGAGCCACAACAGTACAAATACACCAATTCTGCAGTGTAGATGTCCACACTGAGGAAGTCCTTCCTATCATCTTCATCCTGATTCTTTAAACTGGAGATGCCATGTATTTGAACCTGGAGCTCGTGTTGCTGTCCGATCTCGATCTTTGTGTCCCACTCAACACCTTGGAGACCTTGGTGCGAATTAGAACAACATAATCCAATTAGAACTGATTATTTTTCACACTTCTCTTAAAGTTGTCAGCACAGTGAGAGAAAACAAGGCAAAGTGAAATATGTAACCTGAGAGCAAATACAAGGTGTGATGCTCCTTTGTGTCATATGTTTAACTCTTTGGCCCACTTTGGAGAGATAAGGCGGAACTAACAGAGAAACAGATAGATAGATAGATAGATAGATAGATAGATAGATAGATAGATAGATAGAGAGAGAGATAAGGCGGAACTAACAGAGAAACAGATAGATAGATAGATAAATAGATAGATAGATAGATAGATAGAGAGAGAGAGAGAGAGAGAGATAGAAATAGAGAGAGATAGAAATAGAGATAGATAGAGACAGAGAGATAGAGATAGAGAGATAGAGATGGAGATAGAGAGATAGATAGAGAGAGAGAGAGAGAGAGAGAGAGAGATAGATCAAGAGAGAGAGAAAGAGAGATAGAAATAGAGATAGATATAGATAGATAGATAGATAGATAGATAGATAGATGATAGAGATAGAGAGATAGATAGAGATAGAGAGATAGAGATAGATAGATAGATAGATAGATAGATAGATAGATAGATAGATAGATAGATAGAGATAGATAGCTAGATCGAGAGAGATAGAGAGAGAGAGAGAGATAGATAGATAGATATAGAGACAGGGAGATAGATAGATCGATAGAGATAGATCGAGAGAGAGAGATAGAAATAGAGATAGATAGAGATAGATAGATAGATGATAAATAGATAGAGAGAGAGAGATAGAGAGAGATAGATCGAGAGAGAGAGAGAGAGAGAGAGAGAGATAGATCAAGAGAGAGAGAAAGAGAGAGATAGAAATAGAGATAGATAGATATAGATAGATAGATAGATAGATAGATAGATAGATGATAGAGATAGAGAGATAGATAGAGATAGAGAGATAGAGATAGATAGATAGATAGATAGATAGATAGATAGATAGATAGATAGATAGATATAGATAGATAGCTAGATCGAGAGAGATAGAGAGAGAGAGAGAGATAGATAGATAGATATAGAGACAGGGAGATAGATAGATCGATAGAGATAGATCGAGAGAGAGAGATAGAAATAGAGATAGATAGAGATAGATAGATAGATGATAAATAGATAGAGAGAGAGAGATAGAGAGAGATAGATCGAGAGAGAGAGAGAGAGAGAGAGAGAGATAGATCGATAGATCAATAGAGATAGATCGAGAGAGAGAGACAGAGATAGAGATAGATAGAAATAGAGATAGAGATAGAGATAGATAGATAGAGAGAGAGAGATTTGTAAATAAAGTTTTATTATTATTATTATTATTATTATTATTATTATTATTGCAAATATTGTTTCCCTGCTGAAAACCAAAACAATTGGAGCAAGAATGATTGAAAACTAAGAACACATAAGCAATGAAAGGCTGCAGCAATTTACTTTTGCCTGGGATGTCTGGGAAGGGCGAGACTCCATCCCTTTCCCTTCTCCCTGTTGAGCCAATTTAGCACTTCAAATTGGTTTTGCAGCAATTGAAGTACATTGGGAACAAAAGGGATGAATGGAGAAAAGGAGAAATAAATTAGCACCTTTTAAAGAAGTGGGATAATGGAGATTAATTGGGATCACTTCAACCAATTTGGGATAGGTTGTTGTAGGTTTTTTCGGGCCATGTCCTAAAGGCATTTTTCTCCTGACATTTCGCCTGCATCTTTGGCAAGCATCCTCAGAGGTAGTGAGGTCTGTTGGAACTAGGAAAAAGGGTTTATATGTCTGTGGAAAAACCAGGGTGGGACAAAGGACTCTTGTCTGCTGGAGCCAGGTGTGAATGTTTCATCCTTGAAATCTGCTGGTATTTTTTCGGTCACCCACACTTTTTCAATGAGCTGGTGGAGTTGTTGTGTCAGCTCAGGTCCTCCTTCTTTAAAGATTTCAGCAGGGATCCCATCAGGTCCACTGGCTTTGTTATTTTTTTGTTGGTTGATGGCATTGCTGACTTCTTCCAAACTAGGCAATTCTGCAAGCTCATTCCTGGTTTATTGTTGTGGGATTTTTTGGTCCTTCAGGAGTTTGGTTCCATCTGATGAGCGTAGAGGCTGCATGCCATGATTTCTTGGTCGATAGATGGCCTTTGTGGCTTTGAAACATCCCTGAGCATCATGGGTATCTGCCAGGTGTTGGATTTCTTCAGCCTTCTTTGTCCACCAGATGTTCTTGAGTTCTCTTGTCCTTCTTTGGATCTCAGCTTTTGCACTTACTTAGATCTTTTCCTTAGCAGCACAGTTGATGTCTCTCTGCCGTGTTTGGAAGGCTTTCCTTTTCTTGTCAATTAGCTGTTGGATCTCGTTGTCATTTTCGTCCAACCAATCTTGATGTTTCTTTGTTTGATATCCAATAGTTTCTTCGCAGGCTGTGATGATGGAGGTCTTCAGTTTGTTCCAATGTTTCTCAACATTTTCAGGGTGTTCTGTGGGTAGATGGTCCTTGAGTGCTGTTTGGAGAAGGGCTCGTCTGGAGGGTTCCTGGAGGGCTTGCACCTTGTCTTTCTTCCTTGGAGTCTGCGCTTGGGGGCGATCTTGATAGCCATCGTGGATTGGATTAGCCTGTGGTCTGTCCAGCAGTCGTCAGCACCTGTCATGGCTCTTGTGAGAAGCATGAATATGTATGATAATTCTGATTGTGGCAGATTTTCTTGAGACCTAAGCCAGTGTGTTAGGGGGTTCTTTTTCAGCTAGGAAGAAGATCTGCAAGTGGAAACCTGGGGCTGGTCCTGTTCAACATCTTTATTAATGACTTAGATGAAGGGCTAGAAGGCAGGATCATCAAGTTTGCAGGTGACACTAAATTGGGAAGGATAGCCAATACTCCAGAGGACAGGAGCAGAATTCAAAATGATCTTGACAGATTAGAGAGATGATTGGCCAAAACTAACAAAATGAAGTTCAACAGGGACAAATGCAAGATACTCCACTTAGGCAGAAAAAAACAAAATGCAAAGAGACAGAATGGGGGACAATGCCTGGCTCGAGAGCAGGACTTGTGGAAAAGATCTTGGAGTCCTCATGGACAACAAGTTAAACATGAGCCAACAATGTGATGTGGCGGCAAAAAAAGCCAATGGGATTTTGGCCTGCATCAATAGGAGCATAATGTCTAGGTCCAGGGAACTCATGCTACCCCTCTATTCCGCTTTGGTTAGACCACCCCTGGAATATTGTGTCCAATTCTGGGCACCACAATTAAAGAGACATATTTACAAGCTGGAATGTGTCCAGAGGGGGGGGGGCGACTAAAATGATCAAGGGTCTGGAGAACAAGCCCTATGAGGAGCGGCTTAAGGAGCTGGGCATGTTTAGCCTGAAGAAGAGAAGGCTGAGAGGAGATATGATAGCCATGTATAAATATGTGAGAGGAAGCCACAGGGAGGAGGGAGCAAGCTTGTTTTCTGCTTTCCTGGAGACTAGGATGCGGAACAATGGCTTCAAACTACATGAAAGGAGATTCCATCTGAACATGAGGAAGAACTTCCTGACTGTGAGAGCCATTCAGCAATGGAACTCTCTGCCCCGGGGTATGGTGGGGGCTCCTTCTTTGGAAGCTTTTAAACAGAGGCTGGATGGCCATCTGTCACGGGTGATTTGAATGCAATATTCCTGCTTCTTGGCAGAATGGGGTTGGACTGGATGGCCCATGAGCTCTCTTCCAACTCTTTGATTCTATGATTCTATACCTAAGCCTCTGGGAAAAATGTGTCTGCTCCGCAAAGGATTGTACCAGTAGAAACCACTTTAAAAGGTCTCAATCACTCCCATGACATCATTTCTCACACACTTGCTTTCCTCTCCTTATCTCTAAGCCTCTGGGGAAAACATGTCTGTCTCTGTTGTATGCTCTGCCTCCAAAGTTCCAGGCACCTGGATCTGGATCATCTCCCACAATTCTCTCAAGGGCTCATCTGGAGGGCTCCTGAAGGGCTTGGGTGTCCATTTTGTGCCTTGTCCTTTCTTCCTTGGAGTCTGCGCTTGGGGGCGATCTTGATAGCCATTGTGGATCGGATTAGCCTGTGATCTGTCCAGCAGTCGTCAGCACCTGTCATGGCTCTTGTGAGAAGCATGAATATGTATGATAATTCTGATTGTGGCAGATTTTCTTGAGACCTAAGCCAGTGTGTTAGGGGGTTCTTTTTCAGCTAGGAAGAAGATCTGCAAGTGGAAACAAATATGTTTTTAGGGCACCTCCTTGTTTCACCTCCCAATGCAAACAGGCAGCCTGACCTTGTAGAATTCCCTGTCCGTTTCCGTAGGTTGCATACAGAAGAACTTGCCAGCTCCTTATATCTGAATTCATCTCTCCTCAACGGGTGGATTTTCTTATTAGCAACCCAGGCGAGCCAGAGTTGCCTTCGTTTGATGTTCCAATTCCACTCGGTCATGAGACTCTGGCACACCTTGCATGATTCATCCGAAAAACGTGGGCCTTGTACTATCAAGGGATGGAGACTGGAGTGTATTTGCAGTGCCTCTGTTCCTCCTTTGTCTCGGATGCGTTTGAAGCCCCGCTCTCCGCCATACGGATGTGCATCACTTTTCTTTTTAAGCTCCCGAAAGCATCCAAATACGGCAAGCTGTTCCTCAATATAATGAGGTGAAGCGGCTTCAATCTCCGCCTAATGAGACCCCTTAGACGGCATTGTGTTGTGCCAGCCATCTTTCAGCTCCTCTCTGCCTCTCTTTTTAAACGTCTCTCTCAGCGAGAATGGAAGTGCAGTCAATTGGATTCTGGAAGGGAAGACAAAAAGGAAAAGGAGCCTTAGCCCAAGAAGGGCAGCGCCTACTTTCCAAGCAACGTGGTGCCACCGAAAACATTAACCGTTGACATCCGCCATAGCAGTATGAGACAATGTAAGAGATGCCAAGTGGTGTCAACTGTAAAGAGGGCCTTCAACAATAACAGGCATATTTTTGTTAAACATTCACCGTATGGCACAAAAGAGTAAAAAAGGTAAATGTAGTCCCCTGACATTAAGTCCAGCCATGTCTGACTCTAGGGCAGGGGTCAGGAACCTTCGGCCCTCCAGGTGTGGTGGACTTCAACTCCCACAATTCCTTGAGGCTCGGCATTCGCCCCAAAGGCTTACCTTGGCCTCAAGGAATTGTGGGAGTTGAAGTCCACCACACCTGAAGGGCCGAAGGTTCCCCATGCCTGCTCTAGGGTGTGGTGCTCATCTCCATTTCTAAGCCGAAGAGCCAGCGTTGTCCGTAGACACCTCCAAGGTCATGTGGCCGGCATGACTGCATGGAGCGCCGTTACCTTCCCGCTGGAGCGGTGCCTATTGATCTACTCACATTTGCGTGTTTTCGAACTGCTAGGTTGGCAGAAGCTAGGGCTGGCAGCGGAAGCTCACGCCGCTCCCCGGAATCGAACCTGCGACCTTTCGATCAACAAGCTCAGCAGCTCAGTGCTTTAACCCAAATGTAATGTTCATTTGTGGGATTCGCAGAACTCAAAAATCAGTGGGCCGATTGACACCAAATTTGGATACAAGACACCTAACAACTCAATGTATGTCCTTCACTAAAAAAAAAAAAAATATGATTTTGTCATTTAGGAGTTGTAGTTGCTGGGATTTATAGTTCACCTACAATCAAAGAGCATTCTGAACTCCACCAATGATGGATTGGAACCAAACGTGGCACACAGGACTCCCACGACCAGCAAAAAACACTAGAAGGGTTTGGTGGGCATTGACCTGGAGTTTGGGAGTTGTAGTTCACCTACATATAGAGAGCACTTCGGACTCAATGTTGGATCTGGACCAAACTTGGCACGAATATTCCATATGCCCAAATGTGAATACTGGTGGAGTTTGGGGGAAATAGACGCTGACATTTGGGAGTTGTAGTTTTTGGGATTTATAGTTCACCTACAATCAAAGAGCATTCTGAACTCCACCAATTATGGCATTGAACCAATCTTGGGGCACAGTACTCCCATGGCCAACAGAACATACTACACGGGTTTGGTGGGCATTGACCTTGAGGTTGGGAGTTGTAGTTCACTTACATACAAAGAGCACTTCGGACTCAAACAATGATGGATCTGGACCAAACTTGGCACGGATATTCCATATGCCAAATGTGAATACTGGTGGAGTTTGGGGGAAATAGACCCTGACAATTGGGAGTTGTAGTTTCTGGGATTTATAGTTCACCTACAATCAAAGAGCGTGCTGAACCCCCACCAATGACAGAATTGGGACAAACTTCTCACACAGAACCACCATACCTAAGGTCCAACTCCTTTCACTAGGGCAAGAAAACGTAATCAAAGCCCTCCTGACAAAGAGCCATCCAGCCATAGATATAGATAGATAGATTCACACACACAGAAAGATATAGTATCGATTTGAAAGGGACCCCTAAAAAAGGACAATTATATGTCACATGTTCCAGAGTAGCAAACCAGACAATCTCCACATCAACACGGACAAAGAAACAACAAAGAATGCTGCTTACCCACAAGCATAAAGGAATTACATATATTAGAAACCATTACTTGATTTTCCAGATCACCAGACTGGGCCACAGCAACGCATGGCAGGGAACAGCTAGTTTTTAAAATATATATGAAGTGATACAGGTTGCATGTCCAGAATAAGGTGGGAAAAGGCTGTGCTACTACTGTAAAGGTAAAGGTTTCCCTTAGACATTAAGTCAAGTCATGTCCAGCTCTGAAGAATGATGCTCATCTCCATTTCTAAGCCAGTGTTGTCCATAGACACCTCCTGGGTCATGAGGCCAGCATGACTTCATGGAGTGCCGTTACCTTCCCACTGGAGTGGTACCTATTGATCTACTCACATTTGCATGTTTTCGAACTGCTAGGTTGGCAGAAGCTGGGGCTATCAGTGGGAGCTCACCCCGCCCCCTGGATTCAAACTGCCAACCCAATGACTGCATGGAGCGGATATTCCACCCCAGAGATTGCATCAGGGTGGACTGCAATCTTGATATTCCACTCCAGAGATTGCAGGACCAAAAATTGATTAGTAACCCTTTTGGTACACATGTTGGAGAGTGGTCACTGATCAGAGTGGTCCCTAGTCAAGTGGTCCCTAGTCAAATGGTCCCTGATCAAGTGGTCTCTGGTCAAAGTGATCCCTGGTCAAGTGGTCCCTGGTCAAAGTGGTCCATGGTCAAGTGGTCTCTGGTCAAAGTAGTCCCTGGTCAAGTGGTCCCTCATCAAGTAGTCCCTGGTCAAAGTGGTCCCTGGTCATAGTTGTCCCTGGTCAAGTGGTCCCTGGTCAAGTGGTCCCTGGTCATAGTTGTCCCAGGTCAAGTGGTCCCTGGTCAAGTGGTCCCTGGTCAAGTGATCCCTGGTCAAGTGGTCCCTGGTCAAAGTTGTCCCTGGTCAAGTGGTCCCTGGTCAAGTGGTCCCTGGTCATAGCTGTCCTTGGTCAAGTGGTCCCTGGTCAAGTGGTCCCTGGTCGTAGTTGTCCCTGGTCAAGTGGTCCCTGGTCAAGTGGTCCCTGGTCAAATGGTCCCTGATCAAGTGGTCTCTGGTCAAAGTGATCCCTGGTCAAGTGGTCCCTGGTCAAAGTGGTCCATGGTCAAGTGGTCTCTGGTCAAAGTGGTCCCTGGTCAAGTAGTCCCTCGTCAAGTGGTCCCTCATCAAGTAGTCCCTGGTCAAAGTGGTCCCTGGTCATAGTTGTCCCTGGTCAAGTGGTCCCTGGTCAAGTGGTCCCTGGTCATAGTTGTCCCTGGTCAAGTGGTCCCTGGTCAAGTGGTCCCTGATCAAAGTGGTCCATGGTCAAGTGGTCTCTGGTCAAAGTGGTCCCTGGTCAAGTAGTCCCTGGTCAAAGTGGTCCCTGGTCATAGTTGTCCTTGGTCAAAGTGGTTCATCGTCAAATAGTCCCTGGTCAAATGGTCCCTGGTCAAAGTGGTCTATAGTCAAAGTGGTCCCTGGTCAAGTGGTCCCTGGTCAAAGTGGTCTATGGTCAAGTGGTCTCTGGTCAAAGTGGTTCCCAGTCAAGTAGTCCCTGGTCAAGTGGCCCCTCATCAAGTAGTCCCTGGCAGAAAGGGGTTGGGCTGGGTGGCCCACAAGGTCTCTTCCACTTCTATGATTCTATGTTTAGCAGTGGAACTCTCTGCCCCGGATTGTGGTGGAGGCTTCTTCTTTGGAGGCTTTTAAACAGAGTCTGGATGACCATCTGTCGGGGGTGCTTTGAATGTGATTTTCCTGCTTCCTGGCAGAATGGGGTTGGACTGGATAGCTCAGGTTCTGTCTCCAAGATTGTGTATATGTAGGTATTCTGAAATTAGGAGGAGAAATCCAAAATATGAAATACTTCTGGGCCCCAAGTGTTTTGGCAAAGGGATGATGAATCTCTAAAGGTAGTTTGGAGAACGTGAAGAAGTCAAGGGTTCTAAAGTAGCTGAAAGGGCTACATCTGATGTAGAGCTCCCTGATATAGGAATATTTATTTATTTATCGTGTCATCAGCAACCATACCATTGTATTACATTTTTAACAGAACAAAACAAACAAACAGATAAAAAAACATAAATTTTGCAAACTTGGTAGTTGATTAAATGTCCTTTGACCAGTATCTGGCCCCTTGGAGTGCCTCTGGTGTTGCCGCAAGAAGGTCCTCCATTGTGCATGTGGCGGGGCTCAGGGTGCATTGCAGCAAGTGGTCAGTGGTTTGCTCCTCTCCACACTCGCATGTCGTGGATTCCACTTTGTGGCCCGATTTCTTAGGATTGGCTCTGCATTTCGTCGTGCTAGAGCGCAGTCTGTTCAGCGCCTTCCAAGTCACCCAGTCTTCTGTGTGCCCAGGGGGGAGTCTCTCATCTGGTATCAGCCATTGATTGAGGCTCTGGGTTTGAGCCTGCCACTTTTGGACTCTCGCTTGCTGAGGTGTTCCAGCGAGTGTCTCTGTAGATCTAAGAAAATTATTTCTTGATTTAAATTGTTGACGTGCTGGATGATACCCAAACAAGGGATGGGCTGGAGATGTCTCTGCCTTGGTCCTTTCACTATTGGCTGCTACTTCCTGGAGGATGTCAAGTGGTGCAATGCAGTGTAATTTCTCCGGTGGTGTAGGGCACAGACACCCTGTGATAATGCGGCATGTCTCATTAAGAGCCACATCCACTGTTTTAGTGTGGTGAGATGTGTTCCACACTGGGCATACGTACTCAGGCGCAGAGTAGCACAGCGCAAGGGCAGATGTCTTTACTGTGTCTCGTTGTGATCCCCAGGTTGTGCCAGTCAGCTTTCGTATGACATTGTTTCTAGCACCCACTTTTTGCTTGATGTTCAGACAATGCTTCTTGTAGGTAAGAGCACGGTCCAGGGTGACTCCCAGATATTTGGGTGTGCTGCAATGCTCCAGTGGGATTCCTTCCCAGGTGATCCTCAGAGCTCGGGATACTTGTCTGTTCTTAAGGTGAAAGGCACATGTCTGTGTTTTAGATGGATTAGGGATCACTTGGTTTTCCTGTAATAGGCAGTAAGAGCACCTAGAGCTTCTGTTCAACCATCTCAAAGCTCCCTGCTTGAGCGGTGATGGCACAATCATCAGCATAGATGAAACTTTCTGTCCCTTCTAGCAGTGGCTGGTCATTCATGTAAATGTTGAACATGGATGGAGCAAGCACGCTCCCCTGAGGCAGGCCGTTCTTCTGTTTCTGCCATCTGCTTCTCTTGCAATAGAACTCAACAAAAAAGCTCCTGTTTTGTAGCAGGTTTCCTATGAGGCGGGTGAGGTGGTAGTCCTTTGTGATATTATACATTTTTCTTAGGAGGAGGTGGTGGTTCACAGTATCTTAAGCTGCTGACAGGTCTATGAAGACAGCTCCTGCTGCCTTTCAAAGCCATCTTCTATGTGCTGAGTCAGGTTCAGCACTTGCAATGTGCAGCTTTTGCCTTTCCTGAAGCCAGCTTGCTGTGGGATCAGGCAGGGGTCCATTTTTTCCATAATTCTATGCAAAATAAGTCTCTCCAGAACGTTGTAGAGGTGGCACAACAGGGAGTTCGGCCTGTAGCTTTTTGGATCATTACAGTCTTTGCCTGGCTTCAAGATGGCGATGACTCTTGCTTTCCTCCAGATTTTGGGGATCTGACAGGATGCAGTGCAGTTGTTCATCAGCTCCAGCAGCTGATGTAGGAAGAACTGACATCAAATGGATCAACGTTTTCCTGATTTATGCAGACTTTAATGTTTGTTGTTATAGTAGAAATCTGACATAGTTCGCCCATCACTTTTCATCCTCCTAATTTACAAAGAGATTGGAGAGAGAGAGAGAAAGTGTGTGTGTGTGTGCGTGTAGAGTCTTTTAAAGCAAAGGAAAAGAATGTTAAGCGTGGGCCATCAATCTCTGCCAAATGACTGATACACATAGCAGTGATGAAAGCATCATCTCAGGGCATCTCTAAACACCATAAATAGCATTCCAAGTGGGGAAGGAAGTAAAGAGAAAGATAAGCACGCACCTACACAACGCATAGCGCATGCAACGCAACAGAAAGGAATGCGCTGTGCATATTCCATTGGTTGTAAATAACATTAGCCAAAAGCAAGTGCCAAGTGTGTACTTAACGACAGAGATCAACACGGCCTGGTGAGCAGGATGGGTATGATGTGCCATAGTCATGCACTTCCATTCTTGAGCAGACCTTGAGGCCATGAGACATGAGACTTCCACCTCTCACTGATAGGGTTATTTTATGGGGAAGAAGGAAATTTTGCTCGGAGAAAGTAGAAGATGTCTGTGTATCAGAGTCATCTCTTGGCAGGGTTTCTTGGTAGCTTGGCTCTCCCAGTTTATTTCCTCCTCAGAGCAGGGCTTGAGCGGCAGGCTCCAGGTTTAGTTTGTCAGGGATCGTTGGAGTTCAGACTGTGATTGTGTTTCAAGATGATCAAGGAAGGTGCTTTAGATGTGGGGAATGATGTCACTGCGGGTCAAGATGGTGATGGTCTGGTCAATGATATTAATGTAGAGACATAGGGACACCGGTTCAAAGTGTAGTTTCCCATGAGAATGTTCCTACTAGGCCTGGGCAACCACGGAAAAATTTGTTTCTAAAATCGATTCGTTTTTTGGGGGTTTTTGCGTTTCGATTTTTAAAAGAATTCCGAAATTTTTCTTTTAAAAAGTTTGATATTTACGAAATTTCGTAAATGTTAAAAAATTATGAAACAATAACAAAACAATTTCGAAACAATAACGAATCAATTCGTTAATGGCGGACGCGACCGCGCAATATGCTAAAAAACCTCCAAATGGGACAGGGGGAACTTCTGAAGCTTCCCTCTCCCTCTGTTGTTGACTGTTGGTGTGATATTATAATTTTTTTTCACTAATTAAACAAACAACAACTATAAAACTTGCCCCAGACATGCGGAAATAATAACGAAGCGACTTCAAAACGATAACAAAACGAATATATAACCAATCCGAAACAATTACGAAACGAATTAAAAAATTCGTTTCGTTTTTAAGTTGCTCCAGAATGGTTCGTTATCGCTTCGTTATAAAAAAAATAACGAATTTTTAACGAATTACGAATTTACGAAACGAAACCGCCCAGCCCTAGTTCCTACAGGATATAAGGATGACCGTTTGCTGCCTGACCCAGAGAGTTCCCAGGATTTGGAGTTTGGAGATGAATGTATGGATTGAGCTAATAATTATGGAGACTTGGCCACGGTAGTCCATGCTCTGGTTACATCCCTCCTAGACTACTGCAACGCTCTCTGCGTGGGGTTGCCTTTGAAGACGGCTCGGAAGCTCCAACTAGTCCAACGTTCGGCAGCCATGATTCTAACAGGAGCGGAACGCAGGGAGCATACAACCCCCCTGTTGCGCCAACTCCACTGGCTACCGACTTGCTACCAGGCTCAATTCAAAGTGCTGGCGTTGACCTTTAAAGCCCTAAACGGTTCCGGCCCAAGCTACCTATCCGACCGCATCTCGGCCTATGAACCCACCAGGACTTTGAGATCTTCCGGGGAGGCCCTGCTCTCGGTCCCGCCTGCTTCACAAGCACGGCTGGCGGGGACGAGAGATAGGGCCTTCTCGGTGGTGGCTCCCCGGCTGTGGAACGCCCTTCCCACAGACATTAGATTAGCACCATCTCTAATAGTATTCCGCAAAAAAGTAAAGACCTGGTTCTTTGTGCAGGCGTTCGAATAATTAGTGCAATGATTGGTAATGACATAGGAATTGAACAATGGACGACGAATCTGGATCGTGTTTTTTAGTGATGAGACGCTAGTGAATGATTATTATAGAGATTGTGTACTAACTGTGTATTAGATTAGGTTGTTAACTGTTTTTTATATTGGTGCATTGAATTTTTGCTGTTTCCTGTATGTTGTGAACCGCTGTGAGTCGCCTCCGGGCTGAGAACAGCGGTATAGAAGTAAAGTAAAGTAAAGCAAATAAATAAATAATGGAGACACCAGTATAACATTAAGGCCTGCAATGACTAACTGCCTGCTTGCTGGACTATAATTAAAAGTTGCTAATTAGAAATGAAAAGAAAAACTCTGATAAGAACTGGGACAGTGATAACAGAAATGTTTGCAACATTCCTTATGTTAAGCAGGAAGTTAACACAAGCCTTGTGTTTGTCAACACCAATCAAGAAGAATCAACATCTGGCCAGGAAACTGAGATGGTAGAACACACTGAATGTGTTCTACCATCGCAGCAAGGTTCACTCCAATAGCTTTAAAAATGTCCGCAATTATAGTAATTACTAGCCGTCCCCTACCACACGTTGCTCTGGCCCAGTCTGTGTATATGTGTTTTGTGTGTATATATGTGTATATGTGTGTGTGTGTATATTTTGTGTCTATGTGTCTATATGTGTGTTTGTGTGTATATGTGATTTTGAGCATGCGTTGTGATGCATTATTTTTGTTTTGGGGCTTTTTAAGTCTCTTCTGCTGTGTTTTTCAGTGGGTTTTTTATTTTTTGAGTGATGGTCACTCGTTGGCCTGATAGGTGTATTGTGTCCAAATTTGGTGTCAATTCGTCCACTGGTTTTTGAGTTATGTTAATCCCACAAACGAACATTACATTTTTATTTATATAGACTAGCCATCCCCTGCCACGCGTTGCTGTGGCCCACATGGGGGTTCTGTGTGCCAAGTTTGGTTCAATTCCATCGTTGGTGGGGTTCAGAATTCTCTGTGATTCTAGGTGAACTATAAATCCCAGCAACTACAACTCCCAAATGTCAAGATTCCATTTTCCACAAACTCCACCAGTGTTCACATTTGAGCATATTGTGTATTTGTGTAGAGTTTGGTCCAGATCCATCATTGTTTGAGTCCACAGTGATCTCTGGATGTAGGTGAACTACAACTCCAAAAGCAAAGGACACTGCTTACCAATCCCTTCCAGTATTTTCTGTTGGTCATGTGTGCGAAGTTTGATTCAATTCCATCGTTGGTGGGGTTCAGAATGCTCTGTGATTGTAGGTGAACTATAAATCCCAGCAACTACAACTCCCAAATGTCAAGATTCCATTTTCCCCAAACTCCACCAGTGTTCACATTTGGGCATATGGAGTATTTGTGTACAGTTTGGTCCAGATCCATCATTGTTTGAGTCCACAGTGATCTCTGGATGTAGGTGAACTACAACTCCAAAACCAAAGTGATCAAGGGTCTGGAGAACAAGCCCTATGAGGAGCGGCTTAGGGAACTGGGCATGTTTAGCCTGAAGAAGAGAAGGCTGAGAGGAGATATGATAGCCATGTATAAATATGTGAGAGGAAGCCACAGGGAGGAGGGAGCAAGCTTGTTTTCTGCTTCCTTGGAGACTAGGACGCGGAACAATGGCTTCAAACTACAAGAGAGGAGATTCCATCTGAACATTAGGAAGAACTTCCTGACTGTGAGAGCCGTTCAGCAGTGGAACTCTCTGCCCCGGAGTGTGGTGGAGGCTCCTTCCTTGGAAGCTTTTAAGCAGAGGCTGGATGGCCATTTGTCAGGGGTGGTTTGAATGCAATATTCCTGCTTCTTGGCAGGGGGTTGGACTGGATGGCCCATGAGATCTCTTCCAACTCTTTGATTCTATGATTCTATGATTCTATGATTCTATGATTCAAAGGACACTGCCCACCAATCCCTTCCACTATTTTCTGTTGGTCATGTGTGCCAAGTTTGGTTCAGTTCTATCGTTGGTGGGGTTCAGAATGTTCTTTGATTTTAGGTGAACTATAAATGCCAGCAACTACAACTCCCAAATGAGAAAATCATTTTTTGTGTGTGAAGGACATACATTGGGTTGTTAGGTGTCTTGTGTCCACATTTGGTGTCAATTCGTCCAGTGGATTTTGAGTCATGTTAATCCCACAAACGAACATTACATTTTTATTTATATAGATGTGCAATTACAGAATGAAATAGTAACGAAATTTCGCTACTCTTTTTATAGTGATGAAATGTTCACAAACTATAACAAAATAGTAACAATCCTTTTTACTTTTGTTATAGTAACAAAATGTTCGCAAACTATATTGAAACAGTAACAGTTTCTAAAGTGTTTCTAAAGTGTTTTCTAAAGTGTTTCTAAAGTGTTTCTAAAGTATAGTTTGTGAAAATTTCATTACTATAATGAGAGTAACGCAATTTTATTACTGTCGAAGGCTTTCATGGCTGGAATCAATGGGTCGTTTTGCTTGCATCTATGGCAAGCATCCTCAGAGGTAGGATGCTTGCCATAGATGCAGGCGAAACGTCAGGAGAGAATGCCTCTAGACCAAGGCCATATAGCCCGAAAAAACCTACAACAACCCATTGATTCCAGCCATGAAAGCCTTCGACAGTAACAAAATTGCGTTACTCTCATTATAGTAATGAAATTTTCACAAACTATACTTTAGAAACACTTTAGAAACACATTAGAAAACACTTTAGAAACACTTTAGAAAGACTTTAGAAATGAAGCACTACACACACACACAAAAGTCATTTTGTAATGACTTTTGAACCTTTTCTTTGATGGATCGCACATCCTTACTAGAGATTTCTAGGAAGATGCTCTCTCATATTTCAAAACAAGCAGGTTTTTAAAAATTCATTGTTTTCCACTTTTATGGGGAACTTGCACCCCTAACCCTCTTGGAGATGAGAGCCAATATCTACCTCTGCATAAGTTGAACAGTGTTTCAAGAGTGCATTGGGAGGATCGCCCATTTTGGGAGAGAGTCCCCTAGGGTCAGTTGAGTTCTGGATATCTCTTTAAGAGGCATCTGCATTCATGAGGACCGTTCCCTAAAGGCTGAGATGGCTTGCGTAGGTTTTTTACATTCTGTTCCAGTTTGACAGGAGTTCTGTATTCAAGCGGTATTTTACAGATTCAAGCTCCGTCTCTGGGGAAATGAACAGTTTTAAGAGCTTAAAATAGGACATGGGTCTTTTTTTCTCTCCCATAATAAAAAAAGAGGGAGGAGGGAGGAGAACATCCAGATTCCAAGAAGTTAGCATTTTGGATAATGCAAGCGCTGACCCAGAGGGACTTATCCATGACGTGACCGGCATTATACGTCCAAAATGAAAGTTCAAAGATCCATTGCATCGGGATTCTGAAATGCTGTGTTTTGATCCACTGTTGTGGTCAGAGGCGGCCCTAGGTTATTTTCAACAGTAAGCAAACAATATTTTGGCGCCCCCCCCCCCTCCAACCAATTATTGATATATATTTTCTGTTTGTCGTGGGAGTTCTGTGTGCTATATTTGGTTCAATTCCATCATTGGTGGAGTTCAGAATGCTCTTTGATTGTAGGTGAACTATACATCCCAGTAACTACACTTGCCACATTTGCTCCCTTGCCTGGCCCGCTTTGGGTCCGGAGGCGTGCCTGAAGACCCCGGCGTGTGCACCAAAAGTCACCTCTTCTCCTGACTTTCTCCTCAGCCATTGGGACCAAGAGAGAGAGGGAGAGAGACAGACAGACAGAGGTGGAGATGCCCACCTTTCCTGAAGGTAGGCGCAAAAACAAAGGAGGGAGCGGAGGTGGGAGATACCTCCAGCCGGAGGGGCTCTCTCTTGCTCTCTGTCTTGGTCCCAATGGCTGAAGAGAAAGTCAGGAGAAGAGGCGACTTTTGGTGTGCACGCCGGGGTCTTCAGGCACACCTCCAAACCCAAAGCGGGCCAGGCACGGCGGCTCTGCCCCTTGGCCCACCCACGGATTAGGGAGAGGAGAGGAGGCGGGTGGAGCGCTGGGGGATCGGGAAAGGGAGCCGGTCATGGGGAAGGGATCGAACACAGAGAACGATTTAGCGCCGGCTCTGCTCGCGCACCCGGTGGCCAGGTGAAGCAGGAATGAGAGGGGCGAGGCAAGGCTCAAGGGCCCGGCCCCTTTGGGAAGAGGATCGCCCGGCAGCGAGGCAAGAAAGCCGAGGCTCCCTCCGGACTGCTAGAACTGTTGGGAGCTGAGGGGGTGCTCCTCAAGTGGCGGTCGAGGGGCATTTACAGAGGCGCATCTGCGCCCCTGGCAAAAAAAAGTGTTCTGCGACCGCTTACTTCGCGTAATGGACGAGCCGCCCCTGGTTGTGGTTTACGTCCTGCGCACACACATACACCTATTACTTGGGAAACTACTTCCATTTACAAACTGGACTTAACCATGGCTATTAATTTATTTATTTACAGTATTTATATTCCGCCCTTCTCAGGGCGGATTACAATGTACAAAATACATGGCAAACATTCAATGCCATAGACACACAACATATATAGACAGACACTCAGAGGCTATTTAACATTCCAGCTTCTGGCCACCAGGGGAGCCGTCGCTTCGCTGTACGTTTGTGACACTGATGAATGAGTATTTCCTCATTCTTTGCATACTTTCTGGAGATTTTTATGGCCTCATAAATCAGTTTGTTTGTTTTTTAAATATAACCAAAAACATTTATTTTGATGCAAGAAAATGTTGAATGTAACCACAAATCTTTATTTTGATACGGGAAATTATTGGATTCACCCCTAAAGTGTTGAATGAAATTGTTTAATTTTCGTACTTAAAATAGTGCTGAAATTGGGCGTTATGTCCAACATTTGAATATGAAATTCCAGAGTGGTATCCAACTCAGAGTGGTATCCCCGGTGGCACAGTGGGTTAAAGCACTGAGCTGCTGAGCTTGCTGATCGAAAGGTCACAGGTTCGATTCCGGGGAGCAGCGTGAACTTCCACTGTCAGCCCTAGCTTCTGCCAACCTAGCAGTTCGAAAACATGCAAATGTGAGTAGATCAATAGGTACCGCTCCGGCGGGAAGGTAACGGCGCTCCATGCAGTCATGCTGGCCACATGACCTTGGAGGTGTCTACTGACAACGCTGGCTCTTTGGCTTAGAAATGGAGATGAGCACCACACCCCAGAGTCAGACATGACTGGACTTAATGTCAGGGGACTGCCTTTACCTTTACCTTTTATCCAACTCACTCCAAAATTTGTTTTTAATGTAAGCATAAGTTGAAAAACCTGGTTCACATCAATAGGTGGATCTGAATGAGAGTAGGGATCAGCTAGCCTTTTTAGCTACTGACAGCCATACATTTATCATTCCTACCCAAAAGTCATTCAGTGGCACAGATTCAAATTTACTTTTTAAAGTATAGGCACTCCCCGAGTTATAAACATGTTTATTTATTTATTTATTTATTTCGCGCATTTTTACCCCACCCTTCTCAACCCCCGAGGGTTGAGAAGGGTTGAGGGTTGAAACTCAAGGTCAATGCCCACCGAACCCTTCCAGTATTTTCTGTTGGTCATGGGAGTTCTGTGTGCCAAGCTTGATTCAATTCCATTGTTGGTGGGGTTCCGAATGCTCTTTGATTGTAGGTGAACTATAAATCCCAGCAACTACAACTCCCAAATGATAAAATCAGTCCCCTCCTACCCACCCCACCAGTAGCTCCCAAACTCAAGGTCAATGCCCACCGAACCCTTCCAGTATTTTCTGTTTGTCCTGGGAGTTCTGTGTGCCAAGCTTGATTCAATTCCATTGTTGGTGGGGTTCCAAATGCTCTTTGATTGTAGGTGAACTATAAATCCCAGCAACTACAACTCCCAAATGATAAAATCAGTCCCCTCCTACCCACCCCACCAGTAGCTCCCAAACTCAAAGTCAATGCCCACCGAACCCTTCCAGTATTTTCTGTTGGTCATGGGAGTTCTGTGTTGGTGGAGTTGCTGGAATTCGAAGTGCTCTTTGATTGCAGGTGAACTATAAATCCCAGCAACTACAACTCTCAAAAATGACAAAATCAATCCCCCTCAACCCCACCCATGTTCAAATTTGGGCAAATTAGGTATCTGTGCCAAATTTGGTCCAGTGAATGAAAATACATCCTGCATATCAGATTTACATTGATTCATAACAGTAGCAAAATGGCAATTATGAAGTAGCAATGAAAATAATGTTATGGTTGGGGGTCACCACAACATGAGGAACTGTATGAAGGTGTCACATCATTAGGAAGGTTGAGAAACACTGATCTAGAGCAGTGGTTCTCAACCTTCCTAATGCCGCGACCCCTTAATAAAGTCCCTCATGTTGTGGTGACCCCCAACCATAACATTGTTTTTGTTGCTACTTCATAACTGTCATTTTACTACTGTTATAAATCATAATGTAAATATCAGATATGCAAGATGTATTTTCATTCACTTGACCAAACTGGGCACAAATACCCAATGCACCCACATGTAAATGCTACTGGGGTTGGGGGAGAATTGATTTTGTAATTTGGGAGTTGTAGTTGCTGGGATTTATAGTTTGCTTATAATCAAAGAGCATTCTGAACTCCACCAGCGATGGATTTGAACCTAATTTGCCACACAGAACTCCCATGAAAATGGAAAACACTGGAAGGGTTTGGTGGTACTGACCTTGAGTTTGGGAGTTGTAGTTCACCTATATCCAGAGAGCACTGTGGACTCACGCAATGGTGGATCTGGACCAAACTTGGCATAAATACTCAATATGCGCAAATGTGAACACTGGTGGAGCCTGGGGAAAATAGACCTTGACTTTTGGGAGTTGTAGTTGCTGGGATTTATAGTTCATTACAATCAAAGAACATTCTGAATTCCACCAATGGTAAAATTGGCTCAAACTTCCTACATGGAATCCCCATGACCATCAGAAAATACTGTGTTTTCTGATGGTCTTTGGCAACCCCTCTGACACCCCTTCGTGACCCCCTCAGGGGTCCCGACCCCCAGGTTGAGAAACACTGATCTAGAGGATCACGTTCTAACCCTATTAGTGACACAGTTGTTGCTTTTCTCGCCTTTTAGTGTTGTCGTTTGTGCTGTCTACATGAACTGGGTACCTTTTGTGTGTAACAGATCTTCTTTTTTCTCTTCTCTCTTCCCTTCATCCTGCAGGTGAAAGATAGGATGGTGGCGGGCGACTTGAGCATGTATAGCCCAATCCTGGCCTGCTGGCAGCCGATCCTCCTCTTGATGCTGGGTTCCATCCTCTCAGGCTCCGCCACGGGCTGCCCTCCCCGCTGTGACTGCTCTGCCCAGGAACGCTCCGTCTTGTGTCACCGGAAGCGGTTGATGACGGTCCCCGAGGGCATCCCCACGGAGACCAAGCTCTTGGACTTGGGCAAGAACCGCATCAAGACTCTCAACCAGGATGAGTTTGCCAATTTTCCTCACTTGGAGGAGCTGGAGTTAAATGAGAACATTATCAGTGCCATCGAGCCGGGGGCTTTCAATAACCTCTTCAACCTCAGGACTCTGGGTCTCAGGAGCAATCGGCTCAAGCTCATCCCCCTGGGGGTGTTCACTGGACTCAGCAACCTTACCAAGTTGGACATTAGTGAGAATAAAATTGTGATTCTTCTGGACTATATGTTCCAGGACTTGTACAACCTCAAGTCCTTAGAGGTCGGGGACAATGACTTGGTGTATATCTCCCACCGGGCCTTCAGTGGCCTCAACAGCTTAGAGCAGCTAACCTTGGAAAAATGCAATTTGACCACCATCCCCACAGAAGCACTGTCTCACTTGCACGGCTTGATTGTGCTACGGTTGCGTCACCTGAACATCAATGCCATCAGGGATTACTCTTTTAGGAGGCTGTACAGACTCAAAGAGCTGGAGATCTCACACTGGCCCTACCTAGATACCATGACATCCAACTGCTTGTACGGTCTCAACTTGACATCCTTGTCCATCACCAGTTGCAACCTGACTTCCATCCCTTACATCTCCTTGAGGCACTTGGTTTATCTCAGATTCCTGAATTTGTCCTATAACCCCATTCTCACCATCGAAGGGTCCATGCTTCATGACCTACTCAGGCTTCAGGAGATACAGCTGGTGGGTGGTCAGCTCACTGTGGTGGAACCATACGCTTTTCGGGGTCTGAACTATTTACGTATCTTGAATGTTTCTGGGAACCTCCTGAGCACCTTGGAAGAGTCGGCCTTCCACTCAGTGGGGAACCTGGAAACACTCATCATAGACAACAATCCATTGGCCTGCGACTGTCGACTCCTCTGGATTTTCCGACGGCGTTGGAGGCTAAATTTCAACAAGCGGCAGCCAACCTGTTCCACCCCTGAATTTGTCCAGGGGAAAGAGTTCAAGGACTTCTCTGAGGCACTCCTGCCTAATTACTTCATCTGCCGCCGGTCTCGGATACGGGACCGCAAACCCCAACAGATCTTTGTGGATGAGGGCCACACGGTGCAGTTCATCTGCCGTGCGGATGGAGACCCACCTCCCAACATCATGTGGCTCTCTCCCAGGAAGCACCTCATCTCTACCAAAACCAACGGGAGGCTCACCGTCTTCCCCGATGGCACTTTGGAGGTACGCTATGCCCAGATCCAGGACAATGGCACCTACCTATGCATCGCCAGCAATGCCGGAGGCAACGACACCATGCTGGCTCACCTGCACGTCCGGAGCTACTCCCCAGACTGGCCCCACCAACCCAATAAGACCTTTGCTTTCATCTCTAACCAACCCAATGAGAGTGACACCAACAGCACGCGTGCCACCGTGCCTTTCCCCTTTGACATCAAGACCCTCATCATTGCCACCACAATGGGTTTCATCTCTTTCCTAGGGGTAGTACTCTTCTGCTTGGTGCTCCTCTTTCTCTGGAGTCGGGGCAAAGGCAACACCAAGCACAACATTGAAATCGAATATGTCCCGCGCAAGTCTGATGCAGGCATCAGCTCTGCAGCTGATGCGCCCCGTAAGTTCAACATGAAAATGATCTGAAGAGAAAAGCAATTGACTCCATAGAGAGGAGTGGGTTTTTTTTTAAAAAAAGTGACAACAACAACAACAAGAACATTGACAACAATAAAGAGACACAGTGCAACAAGCATACCCACCTCTCTCCTCCCCTCCACCCAGCGCCCTGACTGGTTCGGTTTCCCACAATCCCGCATCACTCTCTTCTCGTCCTCTTTGTGAAAACGTTCTGCTGATGTCTCCAGAACTTCCCATGTTTGTAGGACATCTTCTGGCACGAGTCCGGTGTCAATCCTAACGGCAAGAGGAAATTTCAAACAAACAAACAACAATCAATAAAAAAAAGTTACGAACTTCCTCTGTAACTTTTGGTTTCAGTAATTATGGATTTTTATGAAAACTTGAAATAATAAAAAAAAACTATTTCCTATAGCTAGCTGGAATGCAAAATCTTGACTTCTTGATCTGTCCACTTCCCCTTCTGTCTTTTGGTTGCTTTTTTCTAATGCTTCCCTATACAATTGGTTTCTGATTGTCTCAAAACACAAATGGGATTAGCCTTGTGTAGCAAAAGTTGAATTCTGTGTTTTATTTATTTACTAGCTTGGGAACCCGGCGGTGCCCAGGTTATTTGAGAAAGGCATTTTCTGTTTTGAGAAGTTTAGTAATATCAATTTGGTACTTACTTACTTTACTTACTTAGGCGATCCCTCGTTGGACGAGTAAGATGGTCTTCCATTATGGATTTCCCTGTGGGTCCGTATGTGGCTGTGGAGCCCTATTCTTGCTCTGCATCTTCTTCCGCAGTGGGGGCATTGGTTTCCAGGTGGAAGGCGGTCCCGGTCGGGGTTGGCTTGATGCGCCTTCCTCCTGGCACGTTTCTCTCTTTCACCCTCCACTCGTGCCTCCTCAAATTCTGCAGCACTGCTGGTCACAGCTGTCCTCCAGCTGGAGCGCTCAAGGGCCCGGGCTTCCCAGTTCTCAGTGTCTATGCCAGAGTTTTGAAGGTTGGCTTTGAGCCCATCTTTAAATCTCTTTTCCTGTCCACCAACGTTCCGTTTTCCGTTCTTAAGTTCGGAGTAGAGCAACTGCTTTGGGAGACGGTGGTCAGGCATCCGGACAACGTGGCCAGCCCAGCGGAGTTGATGTTGGAGGACCATCGCTTCAATGCTGGTGGTCTTTGCTTCTTCCAGCACACTGACGTTTGTCCGCTTGTCTTCCCAGGAGATTTGCAGGATTTTCCGGAGGCAGTGCTGATGGAAACGTTCCAGGAGCTGCATGTGACGTCTGTAGACAGTCCACGTCTCACAGGCATATAGCAGGGTTGGGAGGACAATAGCTTTATAGACAAGCACCTTAGTATCCCTACGGATGTCCCGGTCCTCAAACACTCTCTGCTTCATTCGGGAAAATGCTGCACTTGCAGAGCTCAGGCGGTGTTGTATTTCGGCGTCGATGTTGACTTTGGTGGAGAGGTGGCTGCCAAGGTAGCGGAAATGGTCCACATTTTCTAATGTGACACCATTAAGCTGTATTACTGGCATTGGAGAGGGATTGGCTGGCGACTGCTGGAACAGCACCTTGGTTTTCTCAATGTTCAGTGACAGGCCGAGCTTCTCATATGCTTCTGCGAAGGTGTTTAGAGTGGCTTGTAGATCTTCTTCTGAATGCGCACAGACGACATTGTCATCAGCATACTGGAGTTCTATAACAGATGTTGTTGTAACCTTGGTTTTGGCTAATGTGTAACTGTTACAGTGGTTTTTGGAAGTGAATGAAGGTACTACAAGTCCCATTGTCCATGACAAGTTTGGTCCAGATCCATTGTTGGTTGTGTTCACAGTGCTCTCTGGATGTAGGGGAACTACAACTCCTATAAATCAAGGTCAATTCCCCCAAACCTGGTCATGGGGGTTTTACATGCCAAATGTGGTCCAGGTGCATTATCAAAGTGTCTTGGACCTGCTGGATCACATCTAGTGCTGTGTCTTGATGTAGGGTGAACTACAACTTCCATCCTGTTGAGTCAGTCCCCCAAACCCCTCCAGTCTGTTCAGTTGCTGATCAGTTCATCTGTGTTTGCTGTGTGCCATAGGAAGTTGGCCGTGTTGGTTCTGTGTGCCAAGTTTGGTCCAGATCCGATATCAGCTGAGTTCAGTGCTCTCTGGATAAGGGTGAACTACAAAGTCAGTTGCTCCAGACCTGGTCATGTGGTCCAGGTCCATTATTCATAGAATCATAGAATCAAAGAGTTGGAAGAGTTGGAAGACCTCATGGGCCATCCAGTCCAACCCCCTGCCAAGAAGCAGGAATATTGCATTCAAATCACCCCTGACAGATGGCCATCCAGCCTCTGCTTAAAAGCTTCCAAAGAAGGAGCCTCCACCACACCCCGGGGCAGAGAGTTCCACTGCTGAACGGCTCTCACAGTCAGGAAGTTCTTCCTCGTGTTCAGATGGAATCTCCTCTCTTGTAGTTTGAAGCCATTGTTCCGCGTCCTAGTCTCCAAGGAAGCAGAAAACAAGCTTGCTCCCTCCTCCCTGTGGTTTCCTCTCACATATTTATACATGGCTATCATATCTCCTCTCAGCCTTCTCTTCTTCAGGCTAAACATGCCCAGTTCCCTAAGCCGCTCCTCATAGGGCTTGTTCTCCAGACCCTTGATCATTTTAGTCGCCCTCCTCTGGACACATTCCAGCTTGTCAATGTCTCTCTTCAATTGTGGTGCCCAGAATTGGACACAATATTCCAGATGTGGTCTAACCAAAGCAGAATATAGGGGTAGCATTACTTCCCTAGATCTAGACACTATGCTCCTATTGATGCAGGCCAAAATCCCATTGGCTTTTTTTGCCGCCACATCACATTGTTGGCTCATGTTTAACTTGTTGTCCACGAGGACTCCAAGATCTTTTTCACACGTACTGCTCTCGAGCCAGGCATCGTCCCCCATTCTGTATCTTTGCATTTCATTTTTTCTGCCAAAGTGGAGTATCTTGCATTTGTCACTGTTGAACTTCATTTTGTTAGTTTTGGCCCATCTTTCTAATCTGTCAAGATCGTTTTGAATCCTGCTCCTGTCCTCTGGAGTATTGGCTCTCCCTCCCAATTTGGTGTCGTCTGCAAACTTGATGATCATGCCTTCTAGCCCTTCATCTAAGTCATTAATAAAGATGTTGAACAGGACCGGGCCCAGGACGGAACCCTGCGGCACTCCACTTGTCACTTCTTTCCAAGATGAAGAGGAAGCATTAGTGAGCACTCTCTGTGTTCGTCCACTTAACCAATTACAGATCCACCTCACCGTAGTTTTGCCTAGCCCACATTGGACTAGTTTCCTTGCCAGAAGGTCATGGGGGACCTTGTCGAAGGCCTTACTGAAATCCAGGTACGCTCCATCCACGGCATTCCCCGCATCTACCCAGCTTGTAGCTCTATTGAAGAAAGAGATCAGATGAGTCTGGCATGACTTGTTTTTGATAAATCCATGTTGACTATTAGCGATGACCGCATTTGTTTCTAAATATTTGCAGACCGCTTCCTTAACAATCTTTTCCAGAATCTTGCCCGGTATCGACGTGAGGCTGACCGGACGGTAGTTGTTTGGGTCATCCATTTTTCCCTTCTTGAAGATTGGGAGTCATAGTGCTCTGCCTTGATGCAAAGTGAACTACAACTTCCATCCTGTTGAGTCAGTCCCTCAAACCCCTTCAGTCTGTTCAGTTTCTGATCAATTCCTCTGTGTTTGCTGTGTGCAGTAGGAAAGGGTAGGAAAGGGTTAAGGGAGAGGCAGTGGGTGGAGTCATGCAAATTCCACACAATTGTGGAATTGTGGTGGAGGAAACACATCAAATCTAGGATGCTAATATCCCCAAATGAAAGCATTCCTTGGGTGATGAGCTGTAGTGTTTGGGGAGGACATAGGCAGTGTTTGGGCTACATGTTCATGGTGCTTGCTCCAACTTGCAATGTCAGTTGAGGGAGTACCTTTGGAGGCTTCTAATCACTTGGAACTATAGCCTGTTTGTGGGTGCCAAAGGCTGTCTGTGTGAGTGGACAACTCTGCCACATACATAGTTTTATTATGTGTATAGATTTATTTATTTATTTATTTATTTACAACTTTTATATTCCGCCCTTCTCACCCTGGAGGGGACTCAGGGCGGATTACAGTGTCAATGCCAATTTTTGACATACAAACATATACAGACATACACAGAAGCTATTTAACTTTTTCTGGGAGCTGTCGCTTTCATCGACCATCTGCGATGCTGATGAAGCACTTCCGCATTCCCCGCATGCTTCCCCACTCGAATGCTTCGCTGGAGTCTTCTTTATGGCCTCATAAATCAGTTAATTTAGCCTCCCCACACTTTAAGGCGGTACCTAATTTTCCTACTTGACAGATGCAACTGTCTTTCGGGTTGCAAAGGTCGACAACAGGCTACACAATTGGTCGGAAACCCACTCCAACCCGGGCTGGCTTCGAACTCATGACCTGTTGGTCAGAGTGATCTTAATGCAGCTGACACTCAGCCAGCTGCGCCACAATCCCGGTGCTATCCTGGGGAAACTATACCAGGCGATTGCTGTTAATTATAAGGAACTTAGCAGTGAAACGATCCAGGAATTTTAAAATAGTAATTCCCTCAAGCTGCCAGCCCAATTATTAATAGGTGCAGGGGGATTTTTAAAACAGGAAAGAGACAACTTGATATATATTTGAACTAAGCCTGAACTGGGAGGTTTTGAAACTGTTTCTTCAATTATTTTCGCTGCCACCTTTTTGTTTGGTCCTCAGGCTGAGTTGTAAGTGGAGAATATACTTAGTAACACCCTTTTGTGTTACAATAGTGTTTGTTTTCTTAAAGGGTTTAAAACACAATGATAATAATAACAATAAACCTTTATTTGTACCCCACTCAGCCAGCTGCGCCACAATCCCGGTGCGCAAAATCCCAGTGCGCCTTGCGTAGCAAAAGCTGCTATTCCTCACAAACTATGAATTCTGTGTTTTCCCACTTAAGTCTTTGAAGGGTTTACTCAAATCCATCTGGGCTGTATCAAAAGATGTGAGGATGTTTCCTCCATACATTGTGCAGAGTGGTTCTTCACTTGCCCAATGTTGTTGGTTTGTACCTTTTTGTTGACCCCGATTTATGGTGACTGTACCACAAAAAAAAAATTTGGAAAGTTTTATTGGAAGGAAATTAGCCTTTGTTTTCCTTTTAGGCTGAGAGAATGTGACTTGTCTAAGGTCACCCAAAAGATTGGGGTTTTTTTGGTTTGTTTGTTTTTGTTGTGTCAGAAGCAACTTGAGAAACTGCAAATCGCTTCTGGTGTGAAAAGGTTGGGTGATGGAAACTTAATTCAACACACAATCTACTACACCAGCATTTCTCAACCTTGGGGTCAGAACCCGAGGGGGGGGGGTTCTGACCCCACAAAAGGGGTGTCAGAGGGGTTGCCAAAGGCCATCAGAAAACACAGCATTTTATGTTGATCATGAGGGTTCTGTGTGGGAGGTTTGGCCCAATTTTATCATTGGTAGAGTTCAGAATTCTCTTGATAGGTGAACTATAAATCCCAACAACTACAACTCCCAAATGTCAAGGTCTATTTTCCCCAAACTCCACCAGTGTTCGCATTTGGGCATGTCGAATATTTATGCCTACTTTGGTCCAAATCCATCATTGTTTGCATACACAGTGCTCTCTGGATATAGGTGAATTACACCTGTAAAACTCAAGGTCAAAGCTCAATATCAAAGTCTATTTTACCCAGTATTCACATTTGGGCATGTTGAGTATTTGTGCCAAGTTTGATCCAGATCCATCATTTCTTGAGTCCACAGTGCTCTTTGGGTGAAGGTGAACTACAAATCTGAAACTCAAGGTCAATGCCTACCAAACCCAGTATTCTCTGTTGGTCATAGGAGTTCTGTGTGCCAAGTTTGGTCCAATTCCACTGTTGGTGGAGTTCGGAATCATAGATTAACTATAAATCCCAGCAACTACAACTCCCAAATGCAAAATTAACCCTTCCCCCAACTCCACCAGTATTCAAATTTGGGCATATTGCTTATTTGTGCTAAATTCACATTTGGGCATGTTGAATTTTTGTGCCAAGTTTGATCCAGATCCATCATTTCTTGAGTCCACAGTGCTCTCTGAATGTAGGTGAAGTACAACTCCAAAACTCAAGGTCAAAGTTCACCAAACCCTTCCAGTATTTTATTTTGTTCTTGGGAGTTCTGTGTGCCAAGTTTGGTTCAATTCCATCGTTGGTGGAGTTCGGCATGCTCTTTGATTGTAGGTGAACTATAAATCCCAGCAACTACAACTCACAAATATCAAAGTCTATTTTACCCAAACTCCACCAGTATTTACATTTGGGCATGTTGAATATTCATGCTAAGTTTGGTCCAGATCCATCATTGTTTGCAGTACTCTCTGGATGTAGGTGAACTACAGTTCCCAAATTCAGGGTCTATGCTTACCAACCCCTACTAGTATTTTCTGTGGTCATGGGGGTTCTGTGTGCCAAGTTTGGTTCAATTCCATCGTTGGTGGAGTTCAGCATGCTCTTTGATTGTAGGTGAACTATAAATCCCAACTACAACCCCCAAATATCAAAGTCTATTTTACCCAAACTCCACCAGTATTTACATTTGGGCATGTTGAATATTCCTGCCAAGTTTGGTCCAGATCCATCATTGTTTGCAGTGCTCTCTGGATGTAGGTGAACTACAGTTCCCAAATTCAGGGTCTATGCTTACCAACCCCTACTAGTATTTTCTGTGGTCACGGGAGTTCTGTGTGCCAAGTTGGATTCAATTTCATCATTGGTGGGGTTCAGCATGCTCTTTGATTGTAGGTGAACTATAAATCCCAGCAACTACAACTCCCAAATATCAAAGTATATTTTCCCCAAACTCCACCAGTATTCACATTTGGGCATGTTGAATATTCATGCCAAGTTTGTCCAGGTCCATCATTGTTTGCATCCACAGTGATCTCTGGATGTAGGTGAACTACAACTCCAAAACTCAAGGTCAGAGCTCACCAACCCCTTCTAGGATTTCCTTATTTATTTATTTATTTATTTATTTATTTATTTCGAGCACTTCTACCCCACTCTTCTCAACCCCGAAGGGGGACTCAGGGCGGCTTACAAAAAGGCACAATTCGATGCCAACAATACACATAATAAAATAAAATAAAATACATAACAGCAATAATTAAAACAGTTAAAACAATCCAATTATACAATAACAGTTCATAAAAACCGATCTAAAGACCAACGTTCGCCAAGTTCAAAATCCGTAAATTCATTCCGCATTGTCATAATCCTATCCAACTCTAGTCGTCATTGTCCTTTGCCTGTCTGCCAGATTACCCAAAGGCCTGGTCCCATATCCATGTTTTTAGTTTCTTTCTGAAAGAGAGGAGAGATGTCGATGACCTAATTTCCCCGGGGAGCGAATTCCACAGGTGAGGGGCCACCACCAAGAAGGCCCTGCTCCTCATCACCACCAACCTCACTTGTGAGAAAGGTGGGGCCGAGAGCAAGGCCTCCCCAGATGATCTTAAACTTCGAGGCGGGATGTAGAAAGAGATGCGTTGGGACAGATACACTGGGCCGGAGTCGTATAGGGTTTTGTAGGTCAAAACCAGCACTTTGAATTGTGCTTGGAACTGGATCGGCAGCCAGTGGAACTGACATAACAGAGGGGTGGTATGTTCTCTGTATGAAGCTCCAGTAAGTAGTCTGGCTGCCGCCCGTTGGACTAACTGAAGTTTACGAACAGTCTTCAAAGGCAACCCTACGTAGAGTGCATTGCAGTAATCTATTCAGGATGGAACAAGAGTGTGGACCACTGTGGCCAGTGGTCCACTCTCCTGTTGGTCATGAGAGTTCTGTGTGCCAAGTTTGGTTCAATTCCATCGTTGGTGGGGTTCAGCATGCTCTTTGATTGTTTGTTGTTCATTCGCTCAGTCGTCTCTCATGATGTGGCCAAAGGACTTCATCTTTGCCTCTAATATCTTTTCCTCCAATGAGCTTGCTGTTCATTTGTTCAGTCGTTTCCAACTCTTCGTGATCTCATGGACCAGCCCAGGCCAGAGCTCCCTGTCGGCCGTCACCACCCCCAGCTCCTTCAAGGTCAAGCCAGTCCCTTCAAGGATGCCATCCATCCATCTTGCCCTTGGTTGGCCCCTCTTCCTTTTTCCTTCCATTTTTCCCAGCATCATTCTCTTCTCCAAGCCTTCCTGTCTTCTCCTTATGTGGCCAAAATACTTCATCTTTGTCTCTAATATCCTTCTCTCCAATGAGCTTGTTCATTTGTTCAGTTGTTTCCGACTCTTCGTGACCTCATGGACCAGCCCACGCCAGAGCTCCCTGTCGGCCATCACCACCCCCAGCTCCTTCAAGGTCAGTCCAGTCACTTCAAGAATGCCATCCATCCATCTTGCCCTCGGTCGGCCCCTCTTCCTTTTTCCTTCCATTTTCCCCAGCATCATTGTCTTCTCTAAGCTTTCCTTTCTTCTCATGATGTGACCATCTTGGCCTCTAATATCCTTCCCTCCAGTGAGCAGTCAGGCTTTATTTCCTGGAGGATGGACTGGTTGGATCTTCTCGCAGTCCAAGGCACTCTCAGCACTTTCCTCCAACACCACAGCTCAAAAGCACCTCTCTTCCTTCACTCAGCCTTCCCTAAGGTCCAGCTCTCACATCCGTAGGTGACTACAGGGAATACCATGGCTTTGACTAGGCAATGGATCTTTGTTGCCAATCTGATGTCTCTACTCTTTACTATTCTATCGAGACTGGACATTGCTCTCCTCCCAAGAAGGAAGCGTCTTCTGATTTCCTGGCCACAGTCTGCATCTGCAGTCATCTTTGCACCTAGAAATACAAAGTCTGTCACGGCCTCCACATTTTCTCCCTCTATTTCCCAGTTGTCAATCATTCTTTTTGCCATAATCTTGGTTTTTGTTTTTTTTTTATGTTTAGCTGCAACCCGGCTTTTGCGCTTTCTTCTTTCACCTTGATTAGAAGGCTCCTCAGCTCCTCCTCACTTTCAGCCATCAGAGTGGTGTCATCTGCATATCTGAGGTTGTTAATGTTTCTTCCAGCAATTTTCACCCCAGTTTTGCATTCCTCAAGCCCTGCACATCGCATGATGTGTTCTGCATACATGTTAAAAAGGTTGGGTGAGAGTATGCAGCCTTGCCGTACGCCTTTCCCAATCTTGAACCAGTCTGTTGTTCCGTGGTCTTTGATTATAGGTGAACTATAAATCCCAGCAATTACAATTCCCAAATGACAAAATCATAACAATAGCAAAATTACAGTTATGAAGTAGCAATGAAAATAATTTTATGGTTGGGGGTCACCACAACATGAGGAACCGTCTTAAGGGGTCATGGAATGACATAGGTTGAGAACCACTGACCTAGAGATTCTAAGAAAGATGGTCTCTCTGGTTATAACGATGGTGTTTTTCCACTTTGGGAGAGGTGCTGCACCTTAATCAAGGCAAATGTGGAGGAATGACTGTATTTATATTTCATATCTTCAGTATCAGGAAGTCAGGAAGCACTTAACCCGCCCCGCAATGACTCAGCCTGCTTCAAATAGGATGCTTAGGAAGAGAACGAGGCTGTTCCTTTTGCTCTGTTCCCCCATTGATAAAAGCCGCAATTTGGTCGGTGGCGAAGCCATAACTCATCTTTCACAAAATACCCAGAGACTTCACAGACCATTGCAGAGCACTAAAACTTCCTCGTTGCAGAGGCTCAGCCAAGGATGCCCTTGACATTCGGTGAAATGGATCTCATTCTTAAGACCCGTATAGATCTTCTGTCTGTGTTGGCGCTAGGAACGCAGCCAGGGCTTTTCTGCAGGAAGTCCATTTGCTTCAGACGGTGCAGGCTTCACGCAGAGATGTCTCTCCGAGGAGTTGCTTTTATGTCTCCAAGAGCCCGGAGATGGCTGCAGAAATATATTTAAAGCTAAAGTTAACATTAAGCGCAATGTCTTATGCCAGGATGTGCTTTTATGGCTGGAGTCCTCTTGGTGTTTTATCCACCAAGTGATCGCAGTGAGTAGGCCTGGGCGGTTTCGTTCGTTAATTTTGTAATTCGTTAAATATTCGTTAATTTTAGCAATTACAAAACGATTACAAAACTTATTTTTAAACCCGGAAGTGTTTTTAAATATCGAAACGGCAGGCGCCAAAAAATTTTGTATTTCCGTCCATTTCGGAAATACGTAAGATGGCCTGGCGATGCTTGCTGGGAGCTCTCCTCTCTCTCCTCTCTTAGCCAGTCAGAGGCAGAGCCTGAAAGAGGAGGAGGAGGAGGAGGAGAGGGCGGGGAAGGCGCCGGCTGAGCAAGCGAGCGAGAGGGCGAGCGAGAGGGCGAGCGGCGAGTGAGGGCGAGCGAGAGGGCGAGCGAGAGGGCGAGCGGCGAGTGAGAGGGCGAGCAAGAGGGCGAGCAAGAGGGCGAGCGGCGAGCGAGAGGGCGAGCGAGAGGGCGAGCGAGAGGGCGAGCGGCGAGCGAGAGGGCGAGCGGCGAGCGAGAGGGCGAGCGAGAGGGCGAGCAGCGAGCGAGAGGGCGAGCGAGAGGGCGAGCGAGAGGGCAAGCGGCGAGCGAGAGGGCGAGCGGCGAGCGAGAGGGCGAGCGGCGAGCGAGAGGGCGAGCGGCGAGTGAGAGGGCGAGCAAGAGGGCGAGCAAGAGGGCGAGCGGCGAGCGAGAGGGCGAGCGAGAGGGCGAGCGAGAGGGCAAGCGGCGAGCGAGAGGGCAAGCGGCGAGCGAGAGGGCGAGCGAGAGGGCGAGCGAGAGGGCAAGCGGCGAGCGAGAGGGCGAGCGGCGAGCGAGAGGGCGAGCGGCGAGCGAGAGGGCGAGCGGCGAGCGAGAGGGCAAGCGAGAGGGCGAGCGAGAGGGCGAGCGAGAGGGCGAGCGGAGAGCGAGAGGGCGAGCGGCGAGCGAGAGGGCGAGCGGCGAGCGAGAGGGCGAGCGAGAGGGCGAGCGAGAGGGCGAGCGAGAGGGCGAGCGAGAGGGCGAGCGAGAGGGCGAGCGAGAGGGCGAGCGACCCTCAGCGGGAAGGCGGCCCGTCCCTCCTTCCTCACCTTTGCGGTGGGTGTGCTTCGTTCTCCCAATTCCTTAGCGGAGGGCTGGGCTAGATGGCCTTTGGGGAGCCCTTCTCCCAATTTCGCATTGCTTCGGAGGAGCCGGGCCCGCCAGAGTGAGTGCCTGCCTTCCCTCCTTAATAATAATTTCTCCTCCCTATTCTACTAAATTAATAATTAAATTAAAAAAATATTGAAAAAATATTGGAAAAAAAGGGCGCCATCTTTACAAAATGTTTTGTAAATATTAACGAAATTTCGTAAATACCGAACTTTTTTAAGGGAAAATTTTGTAATTATTTTAAATATCGAAACAAAAAAAACCCCAAATACAAATCGATTTTAGAAACAATTTTTTGCGTTGTTACCCAGGCCTAGCAGTGAGGCAAGTTTGCAAAAACGACATTTGCATGCACTTTGTCCGCTGCACAATGGATAAGCAGCGAGCGATGCATTATACATTTTGCATGTATCACCGCACAACTCTTTGAGCAAAGTTATTCCCCTTCTCCCCAGAGTAGGAACTTATCCTATGTCTCCAACATATGAAGAAGGCTAGCTTCAAGGGGAATGTTAATTTTGCCCACTTGTAGGTACTTGCAAAAAGAGGGCAAATTACCGTTCCCAATCCTTTCTCGCACAAGTATCCTTGAGTATGAACACTGAACAAGCGCAATGCGTACTTGGAAGTGCCATCTAATTTGTTTAGTGTTACTCAAGCAAGAAAGCATAGGATCGACTTCAAACAGGCTCTCAGCTTTATTTTTTGGCTTGGCCTCTCTCTAGCATTAAATATTTTCTATTTCTTTTCCATTATCTTCTTGATTCTTTTTATTTAGTGGGCCTGGGAGTTGGGAAAATGTTCAACAGGAGGCTGGGGTTCATGTGCACATTTGGGGACCTGCTCTGAACAACTACAATTTAAAATGATATGCTTCAAAACCATGTTTATTTTCCCCAAACATGGCTAGATTTCCCATAATCTATGTTGAAAATGCTTTTTCCCCCACGGATCATACAGGAGTGTTTTTCTAATAAGGAGACAATGCTTGTTCCTGTATATATTGAGAGAACAAGAAATGAAAAAGCTGCTATCGAGCTAGAATTTGGAGGCTCCTACCCAGGAGAGAGGAGCCCTTAGACCCACCAAAGAGAGTCCGAAACCCTTGGCAAGTAAAAGAGGAGAAAGGCCCAGAATTTTCCCTGATTTCTCCCAAATAAATCTCACCAAGGTTGAAGAAAAGCCATCAAGGTTTATTTAGTGATTCAGCTGAAAAGTATGCAGAGCCACAATCATTCGCCAGCAGAGCATGAGAAATTACATCAATACAGCCATTTTTATAGGAAATACAGAGTTGCAAGGTCCAAAATTCTCACTCCTGCCTCCCTGCCGGTCTTCGCTGTGATTGGCCGATGAGCCAACAGCTGAGAGGCGGCCCTCAGGGCCAATCAGGAAGCTTCAGAGATGCGTTGGAGCCAATCAGAGAGCTTCTGCCACCTAGCGGCGGCGAATCAGGAGAGAGGAAGGCGGGGTGATGAAACACAATAGAATCTATGAATGAGTTAGAAAAAAAGGAACTGCCAGGGGGCCTCGTGAGACTCATAGTCTCTTTTTTTTCCCCGACTTTTTATTTTTACAATACAGAAAATACATACCTTGCACACACAAAACATTTACAATTCCCACCACCAACATTGATTTTTAAATCATTTAATTTCACATTCATAATTTCAAATTCCATTTGCTCCACCATATATTGGTACCATTTATTTATTGTCCATTTTGATTCATCTTGCCTCCCTAATACCATTACTACTTGTGCACATTCAATTATTGCTTCTTTTATTTCCCTTTTATTTCCCATTTCTTCTCTTTTCCCTAATAACGCTAATTCCTTTGTTATGACGCACGCATTTCCTAATATTTGATTTGACACATTTTGTATAGTCTGCCAAAAATCTTGTACATATTCACATTCCCACATCATGTGCATAAAGTGCCCTTTCTGGTGGCATCCATGACTACTCCCCTCTTTATAGTAGTATGCTAATTGGCAGGGTGTGCGATACCATTTGTGAAATATTTTCCTCCTTGTTTCTCATACTTTAGTATTCCTTTCCATCCCTATTATCTCTACCACATTTCTCATTTCTTGTTCCGAGATTTGTAACTCCGTTTCCCACATAGTTTTCAAGTCCTGTATTGTACATCCATCGGCCTCTATTAGCATTGTATATATTTTGCTGGCCTGTGCCTTCTTTCCTTCCCCTTTTTCTCTTATTATCTTTTCAAAGCGAGACTCATAGTCTCAAGCAAGACCAACCTATTGTTTCTTGATTGGAGTGGATCAACATAAACAAAGGAAAATCCGGATCTTTCCAAACAGTGGAGCATGAGGACAATGGGGCGAAACTGGGATGAGTGTTCCTTAGTGGGTAAATAATTGAATCAATCAAAATGGAGGTGGGGGCTTTCCGAAGGCACCCTGATTTCCAAATAGAAGAAGGATTAAAGTTCTGCCAAGGGGGGACCCCACCTGCTGGGCAAAACTCCGAGAACTAGGGTGCCACCTTTGTTCTTGTCCATGCAAGAGATTTATGGATTAGGTTCTTTGTGAATGTTTTGGGCTCTGCAATTTCCTGGTGGGATTTCATCAGAGGAAAGGGAAGAAGAAAAGGTCAAGGGGAAAGCCTCAGCCACAAGGAAAATCATGAAGATATATACCATAAGTCCATAGTCCATAATGGGAAGAGTTCATAAATGTGTGTGTTCTTGGAAGGGAATGAAAAAGGTCAAGGGAAGGCCACTAGCACAAAGGAAAATATATATAGGGTTGATGTTGCAGGAACCATATGCTTATAATTCATTACAGGAAAGGTCCATATAGAAGTATGTTTTTGAAAGGGAAACAAAAGGGTCCATGGAGAATGATTAAAAGCATGAAATTCATGAGGAAAGGTCCAAAAGATTCCACTGAGCCAGCCAAGGGACGTCCTGCAGCGTTGAGGTTGAGACTTGTCCTTGACCCTTGGAAAACTGTAACTCTTTCCAAGGGCTGGACCCCGGGGACCAATCTGCTCCTCGAAAGCCTCATGGGATCCTTGTTGTTGTTAGTGTCTTGGCAAATTGACCAAGACTTAACCCCTATTGTGCATTCTGGTACCCTTGCCCTTTACAGAACTATAAGTTACCATCCCTTTCGGGGGGGACGGGACATGCTCGACTTCAAAGCTTTGGAGGAAGTTGCTTGGAAGACGAAGGCGTAATAGTGGGGCACTGGGCTGTGTGACATCAAACATCAAAAAAATAAAGATTATGGCAACCAAACTGATTGATAACTGGCAAATAGAGGGAGAAAACGTGGAGGCAGCGACATTGGTCTGCATTGAGAATCAGCCCTTGAAGTGATTGACTTGACCTTGAAGGAGCTGGGGGTGGCCACGGCCGACAGGGAGCCCTAGCGTAGGGTGGTCCATGAGGTCACGAAGAGTCAGAAGTGTCTGAAGAAATAAACAACAACAACAAACTCGTTCAGGTTCTAGCAAGGATACGTTAGTCATGGCTGTCCATCCACACCTTCCTTTCCCAGCTGAACCTTTCCTCTTGCTTCCCTTCAAAAATAGCTTCTGCAGACCAGTTTTATCCTTGACAGTTGAGAGATAAACTCTAATAACCTCCCTCTGGCATTTCTTGGGGACTTCAGCTGCCATGTCTCTGGGAGAGCTTCGATCCTGGTGACAGCGATGCGGTGTGTTTTCGTGTCCAACTAGGCTACCTGCGGTGGAAGCTGAGACAAGGCTCTGAACCAGGGACGTGCTTCCATTTCCTGGAGCTCAGAAACCATCAGCGTCATGGTGGGGGGAAAGCCTGAAGCCCGAGGGCCTGGGTTAATCTGCATTTCATTTGCATGAAGGCACTCCATCCTAGTGTCCGGGGATATAATGCACAGATTCCATTACAGGTTTTGCTTTTGGGGGAGGCTGGGAGCATGAAATGTACATCTCCGTGAGTTTCCAAGGGAGTGAAAATCTCCTCCACGTTTCCACGGTGTCATTGTTTCTAATGCTAACTACAGTGATGAACTCCAGCCACTTAGCTTTAAAGTATGTTTCTTTTCCAGTTCCCGGCTGAACATTATTCATTCTCGATAAAAACCAGAAGGCCACATCTTTAGTTGGAGGAGACGTTATGAAGCACTAGAAGTACTAGTATGATACTATAAATACCATGTATATTTTGGTTGTTAAAAAAATATAAATGAATGTGGGTGGCAATGAAGATGCACTTCACCCTGTGCGCAATTTATTCGCTGGGTCCGTTTTGGTTTTTTTCTGACAGTCGTGCTATGTTTAACTGGAGATGTCAGAAAACGAATCTGCTTTCTCATGCAATACATTACCTCTACATCTTCTGGAGGAAAGACTTCTAACTCTGTGCATGATCTGCATGAAATGTGCAGCCCATAGACCACATAGGGTCCCAAGACAATGAGGGTTGATTGAAAAGTGCCTCCACCTTCGTTACTTGGGTTTGGATGGGAATATATTAACTGTATTGTTTTTTGTTTATTGCTTTTTTTTTTGTTTATTGACGTGTTGTCAGGCTTGGCCCCATGTAAGCCACTCCGAGTCCCTTGGGGAGATGGTGGCGGGGTATAAATAAAGTTATTATTGGGTTGTTGTAGGTTTTTCCGGGCTATATGGCCATGTTCTGGAGGCAATTTTTCTCCTGACGTTTCGCCTGCATCTATGGCAAACATCCTCAGAGGTAGTGAGGTCTGTTGGAAGTAGGAAAAATGGGTTTATATATCTGTGGAATGACCAGGGTTAGACAAAGGACTCTTGTCTGCTGGGGCTAGCTGTGAATGTTTCAGCTGATCACCTTGATTTGCATTCAATGGCCTGGAAGCACCTGGGGGGAATCTCTTGTTGAGAGTGAATTGATGTGACTGATTGTTTCCTCTCTGTTGTTTTGCTGTTGTAATTTTTGAGTTTTTTAATACTGGTAGCCAGATTTTGTTCATCTTCATGGTTTCCTCCTTTCTGTTGAAATTGTCCACATGCTTGTGGATTTCAATGGCTTCTCTGTGTAGTCTGACATGGTGGTTGTGAGAGTGGTCCAGCACTTCTGTGTTCTCAAATAATATGCTGTGTCCAGGTTGGTTCATCAGGTGCTCTGCTATGGCTGATTTCTCTGGCCTTTCATGTTCCTTGATGCGTGTCTGGGCACTGCGTTTGGTGGTCCCTATGTAGACTTGTCCACAGCTGCATGGTACACAGTAGACTCCTGCAGAGGTGAGAGGATCCCTCTTGTCCTTTGCTGAACGTAGCATTTGTCTCACCCTGGTCATTCCACAGATATATAAACCCATTTTTCCTACTTCCAACAGACCTCACTACCTCTGAGGATGCTTGCCATAGATGCAGGCGAAACATCAGGAGAAAAATTGCCTAAAGAACATGGCCATATAGCCCGGAAAAACCTACAACAACCCAGGGATCCCGGCCATGAAAGCCTTCAACAATACAAAGTTATTATTATTATTATTATTATTATTATTATTATTATTATTTTAATAAATCAAATGCAGAAATAATCCTTAGAATGTACTCTTTAACTACCACCATTCACTTTTCCACATCACCACCAGACAATTGGATACATTTCTGCCAATGATGAACAAGTTTTATGAAGCCGTCACAGAAGAAGTCGACACTCTGTTTCCGCAACCAGCATCTCACGGTTCTCTCAACATCTTCATCAGAAGCATCATGATGTCCCCGCAGATCTTCTTTCATTATCAGGAACAGATGGAAGTCAGGCAGTGCTAAATCTGGACTGTATGGAGGATGTCGTACAGTCATGAGATCCAGTCTCTGAAGTTTCAAGTCTGTGCACTTTCATTTCAGGCATAAGCATCCTAGGTACCCATCGTGCACAGATCACCATTATTCATATTTCTACATAATCACCAGACAATTGGATACATTTCTGCCAACAACGAACAAGTTTTCTGAAGCCGTCACGGAAGAAGTCGACACTCTGTTTCCGCAACCAGTGTCTCACAGTTCTCTCAACATCTTCATCAGAAGCATCATGATGTCCCCACAGATCTTTTTTCATTATCGGGAACAGATGGAAGTCAGACAGTGCTAAATCTGGACTGTATGGAGGATGTCGTACAGTGGTGAGATCCAGTCTCTGAAGTTACAAATCTGTGCGCTTTCATTTTGGGCGTCAGCATCCTGGGTACCCATCGTGCACAGATCTTCCAATAGCCAAGCAAAGCAATAATGTGACCCACACGTTCTTGGGAAATGCCGATTGTGCTTGAAATTTCTCTCTGAATGACACAACAATTTCCTGAATCAATCTGTCAACCTTTTGCTTGTGAAACTCGGTGGTTGCTGTCACAGGATGTCCAACCCTTTGTCACGCAAGTCAGATGTTCCCACCTCAACACAGTACTCACATCAACACAATCAACACAAACAGCTTGCATTCTCTGATGAATCTCCTTTGGGGTGACACCTTCTGCTGTCAAGAATTCAATGACTGCACGTTGCTTAAGTCACATTGATAACAGGGTTCCATACTTCGCACTTTAACAACCATTCAATGCTAAGGCTTCCTGCCAAAATAGCTTCCTGCCAAAATGGAACTGTAGAGAAGAGTCTACTAAACAAGATAGTACCTGCCACATACCAGTACTGCCATCTGTTAAGGAGTTACAAAGGTGGAGGCATTACTTTTGATTCAACCCTCGTACTTACTTATTTATATATGTATGTATGTATGTATGTATATATGCATTTAGAGCCCCCGGTGGCGCAGTGGGTTAAAGCACTGAGCTGCTGAGCTTGTTGATCGAAAGGTCGCAGGTTTGATTCCGGGGAGCAGCGTGAGCTTCCGCTGTCAGCCCTAGCTTCTGCCAACCTAGCAGTTCGAAAACATGCAAATGTGAGTAGATCAATAGGTACCGCTCCGGCGGGAAGGTAACGGCGCTCCATGCAGTCATGCCTGCCACATGACCTTGGAGGTGTCTACAGACAACGCTGGCTCTTCGGCTTAGAAATGGAGATGAGCACCACACCCCAGAGTCAGACATAAAGATATCGATGGCAAATCGATCAATCCCGCAATCTCTGCCACCAATATAAAGGATCGCGGTCAAGCGTATCGAGCCTCCACACAAACTTGGACAAGGTGGTCAAACAATCCCACCACTGCCACCAATATAATGATATAGCTATAGATCAATCCCGCAACGCTGGAAACAAATATGATGTTTGAGGGGTATCTCAAAGTTTCTTCCGCTGCCACCAAACTGTATTGCAAGGGAACACTCTAGCTGCCCAAAATATTAAAGGTGTTTTTAAGGCCACCAAGCACTTTGTCTTATTATTTCTTCTTTAAAAAAAACAAACAGTTGAGGTTGTTTAAGGAACTATAGCCACAAAGGCACACTTGACTCAGGTTTTTAAATTTTGAATAATCAATGAAAGTTTATTGATAAAAACACAAGAAAGTAAGTGCTGTTTAATATCTTGGCTGTTACAGAGAAATTTTGGCTTTTGTCTTGAATGCGTAATGGTTACATATAATGGTTCTGTTTTTGTTACAATACAGAGATTTTCTTCTCTTCCTTAACAAGCAAACTTATCATGAACTGAATCTCTGTCAAGATTACTTCTGTAGCTTAGCTACCCTAAACTATGGCCTATCTAACTACAATCCAGCTATGTTCCCCTAATAGCTGTTCCGTTTGCTTCAGCTGACTTTGCTGGCAAACCTATGGCAAACTGCCCTCTCCTAAACTATCTCAAGCACGAACTTCTAAAACACCCTTTCTCTCCCTACTCTAATCTCCAACTCTCTCTTTCCGACTGCAAAGGCTCTTTTTCCCTCCATCCAGGCTGAAAAAGGTAAGGGATCTTTACACCTAGCAGTTGGAAAACATGCAAATGTGAGTAGATCAATAGGTACCGCTCCAGCAGGAAGGTAACGGCGCTCCATGCAGTCATGCTGGCCACAAGACCTTGGAGGTATCTACAGACAACGCTGGCTCTTCGGCTTAGAAATGGAGATGAGCACCACACCCCAGAGTCAGACATGACTGGACTTAATGTCAGGGGACTATCTTTACCTTTATATATGTATTTATTTACTATTCTTATTCCCTGCCCTCTCTCACCCCGAAAGGGATTCAGAGCAGTTTACAAGTTATATGCTCGGCGATGTGTTTTAATATTTTATATTGTTTTTCTACAGTTTTTATTATATTATGTATATTTATGCTTTTCTTATTGTGGCTGTGCCAGTTGTTAGCCGCCCCGAGTCTCTCTGCGGAGGTGAGATAGGATGGGTTATAAAAGCCCTAAATAAATAATAATTAATACATATTTATATACACTGTGTCCCATTTGGGGTTGAGAAGAGCAGCATACAAATACTGCAAATAAATCTATATAAATAAAAATGTAATGTTTGTTTGTGGGATTAACAGAACTCAAAAACCACTGGGCGAATTGACACCAAATTTGGACACAATACACTTATCAGGCCAACGAGTGTCCATCACTCATAAAAACACTGAAAAACACCACGAAAGGGACTTAAAAAGCCAAAGAAAACCCCCAAAAAACATTACAATGCATGTGCAAAACTCCATATATTATATGCAAACACACATATACACAAATATACACACACAAAACACATATACACAGACTGGGCCACAGCAACGCATGGCAGGGGACAGCTAGTAATAACATAAAACTATATAAATAAAAATGTAATGTTCGTTTGTGGGATTAACATAACTCGAAAACCACTGGAGGAATTGACACCAAATTTGGACACAAGACACCTAACAGGCCAACAAGAGACCATCACTCATAAAAACACTGAAAAACACAATAGAAGAAACTTAAAAAGCCAAAAGAACAAAAAAATACATTACAACGCATGTGCAAAACCACATATATACAGTGTGTGGGGGGGGGGGGAGCATTCAGAAAGTCACATTCTCATGTTGTCTCTCCTAGTTGAGGTCTACCTATGATGTCAATTACAGGCCTCTCTCATCTTTTTAAGTGGGAGAACTTGTACAATTGGTATCTGACTAAATACTCCCCCCCACCACCACTGTATATGCAAACACACATATACACAAATATATACACACACAAAACACATATACACAGACTGGCAGGGGACGGCTAGTAAATAAATAAATATACAATACACAGTAATAAAGGTATTTATCCTGATAGTGTCCGACTCTGGGGGTTGGTGGTCATCTCCATTTCTAAGCTGAAGAGCAGGCGTTGTCTGTCGACACCTCCAAGGTCATGTGGCCGGCATGACTGCATGGAGCGCTGTAACCTTCCCACTGGAGCGGTACCTATTGAACTACTCACATTTGCATGCTTTTGAACTTCTATGTTGGCAGAAGCTGGGGCTAGCACTGCGAGCTCACCCCACTCCCTGGATTTGAACCACCAAGTTTTCAATCAGCAGATTCTGCAGCTTAGCGGTTTAACCCTCTGTACCACCATGTCATGACTCATAGGAAACCTGCTACAAAACAGGAGCTTTTTTGTTGAGTTCCAGAGCCAGAGAAGCAGATGGCGGAAACAGAAGAACGGCCTGCCTCAGGGGAGCGTGATTGCTCCATCCATGTTCAACATCTACACAAATGGCCAGCCACTGCCAGAAGGGACAGAGAGCTTCATCGATGCTGATGATCGTGCCATTACTGCTCAAGCAGGGAGCTTTGAGATGGTTGAACAGAAGCTCTCCGAAGCTCTAGGTGCTCTTACTGCCTATTACAGGGAAAACCAGCTGATCCCTAATCCATCCTTAAACACAGACATGTGCCTTTCATCTCAAGAACAGACAAGCATCCCGAGCACTGAGGATCACCTGGGAAGGAATCCCACTGGAGCATTGCAGCACACCCAAATACCTGGGAGTCAATCTGGACAGTGCTCTGACCTACAAGAAGCACTGCCTGAACATCAAGCAAAAAGTGGGCACTAGAAACAATATCATATGAAAGCTGACTGGCACAACCTGGGGATCACAATCAGACACAGTGAAGACATCTGCCCTTGCGCTATGCTACTCTGCTGCTGAGTATGCATGCCCAGTGTGGAACACATCTCACAACGCTAAAACAGTGGATGTGGCTCTTAATGAGACATGCCGCATTATCACGGGGTGTCTGCGCCCCACACCACTGGAGAAATGTCACTGTCTAGCTGGTATTGCACCATCTGACATCCGCCGGGAAGTAGCAGCCAATAGTGAAAAGACTAAGGCAGTGGCATCTCCAGCTCATCCCCTGTTTGGGTATCAACCAGCATGTCAATGACTTAAATCAAGAAATAGTTTTCTAAGATCTACAGAGACACTCGCTGGAACACCTCAGCAAGCGAGAGTCCAAAAGTGGCAGAGCCTCAATCAATGGCTGATACCCAATGAGAGACTCCCCCCTGGGCACACAGAAAACTGGGTGACTTGGAAGGCGCTGAACAGACTGCGCTCTGGCACCACGAGATGCAGAGCCAACCTTAAGAAATGGGGCCACAAAGTGGAATCCTCGCCATGTGAGTGTGGAGAAGAGCAAACTATAGACCACCTGCTGCAATGCATCCTGAGCCCTGCTACATGCACAATGGAGGACCTTCTTGTGGCAACACCAGAGGCACTCCAAGTGGCCAGATACTGGTCAAAGGACATTCAATCAACTACCAAGCTTGCAAACTCTGTGTCTTTTGTATGTTTGTTTGTTTGTTCTGTCAAAAATGTAATACAACTTTTCGGTTGCCTGACATGATAAGTAAATAAATAAATGACTCAATGGGATGGAATCATGGGAGTTGTAGTTTGATGAGGCACCAGCACTCTGCGGCACAGAATGCGTAAGACCTTGGATGACAATGAGATCCCTGATTCCATGCCATTGAGCCACGGCTGTTAAAGTGGTGCCAATCGGCATGGGTTCGACTGCGTAGATGCACCCCATGGTGAGATAATTTGGAGCTTTGCAATCCTCCATTGTGCATTTCGACCAGCTCCTGCTCAGCCCAATCCAGGGGACTCGATGCGGAGGCCTCAGCTGCGCATGGAAGCTTCCAGTTGCGTCCCTTTTTGGGTCTGTGTGATGGCCACTTGATGTGCAGCGACACACCTGGGGTACTTGGCCTTTCTCCCAGCTCCCGGGAAACATTTGCCGTCTGAGTGCCATTCACAGCGTTAACCTTTCAACAGCTGAGCTACCACCTGGCGAGCTGCGATGAATATTTTCCTCTTGGATCTTCGGTTTCCTTCCCCGTTCTGCGCCAGGTGTTGCCGAGGGATTAACATAAGCCAGACTTTGGTTTTTCTTCTCAAACAACCTCCTCCTTCTTTCCCTGGGATTCCTCTTCCAGGATTTAGGAGTCTTTGACACTGCACAATATTATATAGCAAGACTGCATATATTAACCAGCTCCATTTTGTGGAACCATGGGATTTACATAGTCTGCCATAGAATTGATGCAGTTGAATTCTGTGGGAGTTTGTAGTTTGGTGACGCACCAACACTCTGTGGCAGAGAACGCTAAAGGCATTGCTAAACTACAACTCTCATGATTTCATTCATTGAGCCATGCCTCTTAAATTAAAGCCAAACTCCATTGGGTTGTTGTAGATTTTTTGGGCTATATGGCTATGCTCTAGAAGCATTCTCTCCTGATGTTTTGCCTGCACAAAGTTGAAGTACTTTGGTCACATCATGAGGAGACAGCAAAGCCTGGAGAAGACAATTATGCTGGGGAAAGTGTAAGGCAAAAGGAAGAGGGGCCGACCAAGGGCAAGATGGATGGATGGCATCCTTGAAGTGACTGGACTGACCTTGAGGGAGCTGGGGGTGGTAACGGCCGACAGGGAGCTCTGGCGTGGGCAGGTCCATGAGGTCACGAAGAGTCGGAGACGACTGAACGCATGAACAACAACAACATGACAAGCATCCTCAAAGGTTGTGAGGTCACAACCTCCGAGGATGCTTGCCATAGATGCAGGCAAAATGTCAGGAGAGAATGCTTCTAGAGCAGCGTTTCTCAACCTGGGGGTTGGGACCCCTGAGGGGGTCGCGAGGGGGTGTCAGAGGGATCACCAAAGACCATCAGAAAACACATATTTCTGATGGTCTTTGGAACGCAGTGCTCTCTGGAGGTAGGTGAACTACATCTCCCCCAAATCACTGTCAATTCCTCCCAAATCCCTCCATTATTTTCTATTGGACATGGGGGCTCTGTGTGGGAAGTTTGGCCCAACTCTATCATTGGTTGGTTTCAAGGGACTCTTTGATTGTAGGTGAACTATAAATTCCAGCAACAACAACTCCCAAATGGCAAAACCTATTTTTCCCAAACTCCACCAGTGTTTGCAGGTGGGCATATTGAGTGATTGTGCTCAGTTCGGTTCAGATTCGTCATTGTTTGAGTGGATGTAGGTGAACTACAACACCAAAGTGGATGTAGGTGAACTATAACACCAAAACCTTCCAGTATTTTCTGTTGGTCATGAGAGTTCTGTGATTCAATTCCGTCGTTGGTGGAGTTCAGAATGCTCTTTGATTGTAGGTGAACTATAATTCCCAGGAACTACAACTCCCAAATGACAAAATCAATTTGCCCTCAACCCCACCAGTATTCAAATTTGGGCATATTTGGTATTTGTGCCAAATTTGGTCCAGTGAATGAAAATACATCCAGCATATCAGATATTTACATTACGATTCATAACAGTAGCAAAATGCAGATATGAAGGAGCAACGAAAATAATTTTATGGTTGGGGGTCACCACAACATGAAGAACTGTACTAAGGGGTTGCAGCATTAGGAAGGTTGAGAACCACTGTTCTAGAGCTCGAAAAACCTACAATAAACCCAGTGATTTCAGCCATGAAAGCCTTCCACAATACACCAAACTCCATTAATTCTACAGCATAGATGACCCAATCTATATAAATAAAAATGTAACAGCAAAACAACAGAAAGTAAACAATCCGGCACATCTAATCACCTCTCAACAAAAGATTCCTCCAGGCACTGCCAAGCCATCAAATGCTAATTAAGGTGGTCAGTTGAAACATTCACACCTAGCTCCAGCAGACAAGAGTCCTTTGTCCCACCCTGGTCATTCCACAGATATATAAACCCATTTTCCTACTTCCAACAGACCTCATTACCTCTGAGGATGCTTGCCATAGATGCAGGCGAAACGTCAGGAGAAAATGCCTCTAGAACATGGCCATATAACCCGGAAAAACCTACAACAACCCAAAAATATAAATGTCCATTTATTTGTGAATGACTTCAAATCTCCCAAAATACTTCACCGATTGCTTTGAAATTTGGACACCGCGTAGCATTCGAACAGGTGAATGTTTTTATGTATTCACTCACCTTCTATTATATAGATGTCACACCTGTGACAGGTAAAAACATGCATGGCATGAAAAACAGCACCATCTGCTGGACATCCAAGCAATGCATCACAAAGTGACCCCATCGGGGCTGGAGCTGCCATTAGGGGTCCGTGTCCTGGTCACCCTCCACCGAGCCTGCCTGCTTCTCTCCCTCGCTTGATCCCATAGCCAGACTTTAAGTTTCTTCCAGAAGGTAAGGAGGGAGAGGGCAAATCTGACCTCATTAGGGAGGGAGTTTCACAGCCAAGGGGCCACCACGGAGAAGGCCTTGTCTCTTGTTCTCACCAACTGTGAATGCGATCGTGGTGGGACCGAGAGCAGAGCCTCCCCGAATGATCTTAAGGTCCTTCGTGGTTAGTAGAGGGAGATATGCTCAGAAATGTAAACTGGCCCAGAACCATTTAGGTCAGTGGTTCTCAACGTTCCTAATGCAGCAACCCCTTAATATAGTTCCTCATGTTGTGGTGACCCCCAGCCATTAAATTATTTTCATTGCTACTTCGTAATTGTATTTTTGCTACTGTTATGAATCGTTATGTAAATATCTGATATGCAGGATGTATTCTTATTGGAGTGTTATGGGAGGATTGATTTTGTCATTTGGGAGTTGTAGTTGTTGGGATTTATAGTTCACCTTAAAAGAGCATTCTGAACTCTACCAATGATGGAATTGGACCAAGCTTGGCACACAGAACTCCCATGACCAACGGAAAATACTGGAAGGGTTTGGTGGGCATTGACCTTGAGAGTTGTAGTTTGCTTACACCCAGAGAGCACTGTGGATTCAAACAATGATGGATCTGGATCAAACTTGGCATGAATATTCAATATGCCCAAATGTGAACACTGGTGAAGTTCGAGGAAAATAGACCTTGACATTTGGGAGTTGTAGTTGCTGGGATTTATAGTTCACCTACAACCAAAGAGCATTCAGACGCCCACCAACGATAGAATTAGGCCAAACTTCCCACAGAGAACTCCCATGACCAACAGAAAATACTGGCTGTGATGGTCTTTGGCAACCCCTCTGACACCCCCTCGCGACCCCTCCAGGGGTCCCGACCCCCAGGTTGAGAACCACTGATTTAGGTTATAATATTCTTGTATTATGATTTGCATATTGGGACTATTAGTCAATGTTTTCTTGTATTATTAGTTCATCAAATTGTAATTAATTACAGATCAGTCAATGATTTGTTGTTGCTATATTCATTCCGATTGGTATACAGAGCTGCCAGTACTCTGTTATGCTCTTTAGAAGACCTAACAAATCCTCCGAAAAGAATATCTACCTCTCTAGGAAATTTCCAGGCCATCTAGCATGGGTGTATGGTAATTTGGATGGAAGACATGGTTCACTATTATACACAGTTTCCTGTTCCCATAGTAAACTCAGTAGTAAACTACAGGCACTTCCGACTCTTTGTGACACCATGGGCCAGCCCAGGCCAGAGCTCCCTGTCAGCCGTCTCCACCCCCAGCTCCTTCAAGGTCAATCCAGTCACTTCAAGGATACAATCCATCCATCTTGCCCTTGGTCGGCCCCTCTTCCTTTTTCCTTCCATTTTCCCCAGCATCATTCTCTTCTCTAAGCTTTCCTTTCTTCTCATGATGTGGTCAAAGGACTTCATCTTTGCCTCTCATCTCCTTCCCTCCAATGAGCATTTGGGCTTTCTTTCCTGGAGGATGGACTGGTTGGATCTTCTCGCAGTCCAAGGCACTCTCAGCACTTTCCTCCAACACCACAGTTCAAAAGCATCGATCTTCCTTCGCTCAGCCTTCCTTAAGGTCCAGCTCTCACGTCTGTAGGTGACTACAGGGAATACCATGGCTTTGACTAGGCCGATCTTTGTTGCCAGTCTGATGTCTCTACTCTTCACTATTTTATCAAGATTGGTCATTTATTTATTTATTTCTCATACTTCTACCCCACCCTTCTCAACCCCTGAGGGGGGACTCAGGGCGGCTTACAAAAGGCACAATTCGATGCCAGCACAATAATAAGATTAAAAATAACACATATATAATAGGGCTGGGCAATTCGTTTCGTTAATTCGTAATTCGTTAAAAAATTCGTTAATTTTTGAATTACAAAACGATTACAAAACTTATTTTTAAACCTGGAAGTGTTTTTAAATATCGAAACGGCAGGCGCCAAAAAATTTTGTATTTCCGTCCATTTCGGAAATACGTAAGATGGCCGCCTGGCTTGCTGGGAGCTCTCCTCTCTCGGCGCCGGCTGAGCAAGCGAGCGAGAGGGCGAGCGAGAGGGCGAGCGGCGAGCGAGAGGGCGAGCGAGAGGGCGAGAGGGAGGTCTCCTTCTCTTTCTTTCCTTTTCTCTTCTTTCTCTCTCTCTCACCTTTCGCAGGCGGGTTCTGAGCTCTCTTCCAAAGAAGGCTCACTTGCTTCCTCTTCTCTCTCTCTCTCTCTCTCTCAATTCGAGGCAGGAAACCCCTCCATCCTGCAGCCATCTACACTGCAGCCTGGATGAGGTTTGGCACCACATTGGCTCAATGCTGTAGCATCCTGGGAGTTTTAGTTTGGCAGCCTGGGAAAAAGAGCCCCTCCTGGAGGGAACCCATCCTAGCGAGAGGGCGAGCGGTGAGCGAGCAGCGAGCGAGAGGGCCCGCCAGAGTGAGTGCCTGCCTTCCCTCAATAATAATTTCTCCTCCCTATTCTACTAAATTAATAATTAAATTAAAAAAATATTTTAAAAATATTGGAAAAAAAGGGCGCCATCTTTACAAAATGTTTTGTAAATATTTACGAAATTTCGTAAATACCGAACTTTTTTTTGGGAAAATTTTGTAATTATTTTAAATATCGAAACAAAAAAACACCCCAATTACAAATCGATTTTAGAAACAAATTTTTGCGTTGTTACCCAGGCCTATATAAACAGTAATTAAAACAATTAAAACAATCCATTATACATCATAATCCATAAAACCAATCTAGTGCTCAACGTTTCCCAGCTCAGAGTCCGTAAATTCCATTCCATATTGTCAAATCCATCAATTCTAGTCATCGCTTGTCCTTTGTCTATCTGCCAGATTTCCCAAAAGCCTGGTCCCAAATCCATGTTTATAATTTCCTTCTAAAAGAGAGGAGGGATGTCAATGACCTAATTTCCCCGGGGATTGAATTCCACAGTTGAGGGGCCACCACCAAGAAGGCCCTGCTCCTCGTCCCCACCAACCTTACTTGTGATAGAGGTGGGGCCGAGAGCAGGGCCTCCTCAGAAGAACTCCGAGGTGGGACATAGAAGGAGATGCGTTTGGACAGGTACGCTGGGCCGGAACCGTATAGGGTTTTGTAGGTCAAAACCAGCACTTTGAATTGTGCTCGGAACTGGATCGACAGCCAGTGGAGCTGACATAACAGAGGGGTGGTATGCTCCCTGTATGACACTCCGGTGAGTAATCTGGCTGCCGCCCACTAGACTAATTGAAGTTTCCAAACAGTCTTCAAAGGCAACCCCACGTAGAGTGCATTGCAGTAATCTATTTGGGATGTAACAACAGTGTGGACCACTGTGGCCAGATCAGACTTCCCAAGAAGTAAGCATCTCCTGATTTCCTGGCTGCACTCTGCGTCTGCACTCATCTTTGCACCTAGAAATACAAACCCTGTCGCTGCCTCCACGCTTTCGCCCTCTATTTCCCACTTGTCAATCATTCTTGTTGCCATAATCTTGGGTTTTTTATGTTTAGCTGCAACCCAGCTTTTGCATTTTCTTATTTCACCTTGGTTAGAAGGCTCCACAGCAACTTGCTTTGGGCCATCAATGTGGTATCATCTGCATATCTAAAGTTGCAAGTCACTTCTGGTGTGAGAGAATTGGCTGTCTGTAAAGACATTGCTCAGAGGATGCCCAAATGTTTTGATGTTTTTACCATCCTTGTGGGAGGCTTCTCTCATGTCCTTGTATGGGGATCTGGAGCTGACAGAGGGGAGCTTATCCATGCTCTCCTGGATTCAAACGTGCGACCTGTCGGTCTTCAGTCCTGCCAGCACAGGGGTTTAACCCACTGCGCCACTGGGGGCTCCTTCACCTTGGTGAGAAGGCTCCTCAGCTCCTCGCTTTCAGCCATCAAAGCGGTATCATTTGCATATCTAAGGTTGGTAATGTTTCTTCCAGCAATTCCAGGGATTCGTCAAGCCCTGCACATCACATGATGTGTTCTACATGCAAGTTGAATACATCGTGTGAGAGTATGCAGCCCTGTAGTATTCCTTTCCCAGTCTTGAACCAGTCTGTTGTTCTGTGGTCAGTTCATATTGTTGCTACTTGGTCATTAGGTCATTATACAGATTCATAGAATCATAGAATCAAAGAGTTGAAAGAGACCTCATGGGCCATCCAGTCCAACCCCCTGCCAAGAAACAGGAATATTGCATTCAAATCACCCCTGACAGATGGCCATCCAGCCTCTGTTTAAAAGCTTCCAAAGAAGGAGCCTCCACCACACTCCGGGGCAGAGAGTTCCACTGCTGAACGGCTCTCACAGTCAGGAAGTTCTTCCTCATGTTCAGATGGAATCTCCTCTCTTGTAGTTTGAAGCCATTGTTCCGCGTCCTAGTCTCCAGGGAAGCAGAAAACCAGCTTGCTCCCTCCTCCCTGTGGCTTCCTCTCACATATTTATACATGGCTATCATATCTCCTCTCAGCCTTCTCTTCTTCAGGCTAAACATGCCCAGTTCCGTAAGCCGCTCCTCATAGGGCTTGTTCTCCAGACCTTTTATCATTTTAGTCGCCCTCCTCTGGACACATTCCAGCTTGTCAATATCTCTCTTGAATTGTGGTGCCCAGAATTGGACACAATATTCCAGATGTGGTCTAACCAAAACAGAATAGAGGGGTAGCATTACTTCCCTAGATCTAGACACTAGGCTCCTATTGATGCAAGCCAAAATCCCATTGGCTTTTTTTGCCGCCACATCACATTCCTCAGGAGAGAGACAAGGTGGATTGGTATCCCCATCCCACCAAGAACTTGCCACAATTTATTATGATCCACACTGTCCAAGGCTTGCAAATAGTCAATAAAACAGAAATAGATGTTTTTTTCTGAAATTCCCTGCCTTTCTCCATTATCCAGTGGATACTGGCAACTCAGGAACGTAGGATCTGTAAATATGGATGTTGTAGTTCAAGCTTTATGCCTATCGGAATTCAATATCTATGCTTCCATTCAGTCCTTCAATGGGTTAGGTCCATTCGCCTTCCATCAATCTGCCTTCTGAGCTAATAGAGCCCTTCCCAGTGCATGCCTGTTGTCTCATTTTAATCCCTTCTCTCCGCTCTTCTTGTAGGTTTCCTCCCTTTTCCTTCTAGGCAATTAAACAGTCATCGTCCCAGAGCCATGGAAACAGCCACCCGTTCGTGGGCAGGTGCTTGAGAGAGCCATGTTTTCCATTTTCTTTCCTAGATGGCTATTAGCGCTGGCAATTTGCAAAGGCTTTTATAATTGACTTCCAGTTATCTTTTTTTATTAAAAAGAAAATACTGTAATTAAAGAACCAGATTCGGCCGTGCAAGGAACAGGAGAAAAAAGGCCCCGGGAGATGTCTATCACACTCTGTTATGTCCCCGCATATTACCGAAGGAAAAGATCGGGAAAGATTCATTGCTGTTATAAAGGAACTGAAAATGCATCCCGAGACCAGATCTGGTTTCGGTTTTCCAACTGGGAGAATGGTTGTCGCTGCAAGCATGCCTTCCAAATCCGCTTAATTACAGATGCCACTGAAGCAATTTTCTTTCTCGATGGGGCAGTTGGGGTGTGTTGGGAAATTAATGCAAATTAGAGAGTGATGAGCTAAAGTTTTGGAATCCTGTCTCCTGCACAGAAAAGGCTGTTTTCTGCGCACTTGTGAATTTTGCGCAGAATAGCTCGCAAATTGAGAAAATTCGTGCCATTTCCAGATTCTTCTTCTCAGGGTTTCTCCGCCCTAAAAAACACCTTTTTCTGACAAAAGTTGGCTGATTAAGTACTTCCTCATACAATTACATAAAAGTGACAATGCTATTTAGAGCTCATTTGCTCAGGAAGGAGTAGAGATGGAGCTACATCTCCCAGAACACTGCACGAATGAAGCCAATAGTGTCAACCTTATGGTGACAACCTTGTAGTCAACTTTAGGTCACCAATGGTAGCAACTTCATGGTGACAACCTTATGATCAGCTTTATGTGACAAAGGCATCAACCTTATGGTGACAACCTTGTAGTCAACTTTAGGTCACCAATGATGGCAACTTCATAGTGAAAACCTTATGGTCAGCTTTATGTTACAAAGGCATCAACCTTATGGTGACAACCTTGTAGTCAACTTTATGTCACCAATGGTGGCAACTTCATGGTCACAACCTTATGGTCAGCTTTATGTCACAAAGGTATCAACCTTATGATGACAACCTTGTAGTAAACTGTAGGTCACTAGTGGTGGCAACTTCATGGTGACAACCTTATGGTCAGCTTTATGTCACAAAGGTATCAACCTTATGGTGACAACCTTGTAGTCAACTTTAGGTCACCAATGGTGGCAACTTCATGGTGACAACCTTATAGTCAGCTTTATGTCACAAAGGTATCAACCATATGGTGCCAACCTTGTAGTCAACTTTAGGTCACCAATGGTGGCAACTTCAAGGAGACAACCTTATAGTCAGCTTTATGTCACAAAGGTATCAACCATATGGTGCCAACCTTGTAGTCAACTTTAGGTCACCAATGGTGGCAACTTCAAGGAGACAACCTTATAGTCAGCTTTATGTCACAAAGGTATCAACCATATGGTGCCAACCTTGTAGTCAACTTTAGGTCACCAATGGTGGCAACTTCAAGGAGACAACCTTATGGTCAGCTTTATGTCACAAAGGTATCAACCTTATGGTGCCAACCTTGTAGTCAACTTTAGGTCACCAATGGTGACAACTTTGTGGTGACAGCTTTATGTCACAAAGGAATCAACCTTATGATGACAACCTTGTAGTCAACTTTAGGTCACCAATGATGGCAACTTCATAGTGAAAACCTTATGGTCAGCTTTATGTTACAAAGGCATCAACCTTATGGTGACAACCTTGTAGTCAACTTTAGGTCATCAATGGTGGCAACTTCATGGTCACAACCTTATGGTCAGCTTTATGTCACAAAGGCATCAACCTCATGGTGACAACCTTGTAGTCAACTTTAGGTCACCAATGGTGGCAACTTCATGGTAACAACCTTATGGTCAGCTTTATGTCACAAAGGTATCAACCTTATGGTGACAACATTGTAGTCAGCTTTAGGTCACCAATGGTGGCAACTTCATGGTGACAACCTTATGGTCAGCTTTATGTCACAAAGGTACCATCCTTATGGTGACAGCATTGCAGTCAACTTTAGGTCACCAATGGTGGCAACTTCATGGTGACAACTTTATGGTCAGCTTCATGTCACAAAGGTATCATCCTTATGGTGACAACCTTGTAGTCAACTTTAGGTCACCAATGGTGGCAACTTCATGGTGACAACCTTATAGTCAGCTTTATGTCACAAAGGCATCAACCTTATGGTGACAACCTTGTAGTCAACTTTAGGACACCAATGGTGGCAACTCCATGGTGACAACCTTATGGTCAGCTTTATGTCACAAAGGTATCAACCTTATGGTGCCAACCTTGTAGTCAACTTTAGGTCACCAATGGTGGCAACCTCATGGTGTCAACCTTATGGTCAGCTTTATGTCACAAAGGTGTCAACCTTATGATGACAACCTTGTAGTCAACTTTAGGTCACCAATGGTGGCAACTTCATGGTAACAACCTTATGGTCAGCTTTATGTCACAAAGGTGTCAACCTTATGGTGACAACCTCATAGTGACAAATTTATGGTGTACTCTATGCCACAAAGGTCAACCTTAGGTCAACCTTATAGTGACAACCTTATGTTCAAATTGAAGTCACCAGTGCTTTCAATCTTATGGTGACAACCTATGGACATTATAAGGAATGGGCACAACTGCACAATGAAAACTAGGGCTTTCCTGGGTCGCTCTATGGTTAATTTCCAGTGGAAGTTGACCATAGGAGCTGCCCGAAAGGACTTACAGATTCCTAGAGCCATGTGATAATTCAATTGTTGGATAATCAAATCCATCAAAGTTAACCCTACAAATATGGACAGGCATTTTTACCTGTTGAACTGGTTTTTTTTTTGGGGGGGGGGATCTGTAGTTGGTTCTCATGATATCAAGTTTAATGGTACCACTTGTGTTATCCCTTGGAACATCGTGCTGTGGGAATTATTATACTCTGCTGAACACTTACGGGATCAAGATACGCATTTCCCAGAGCCCTCTCCTTTTCTTTGTAAATTTGGGAGGAAATGATCTCCCCAAGCTTCCAGCCCATCTTTGCTTATCTTCCATCAGGGCAATAAATCAGCGCCAGATAAACACGCAGCCCAGATTTTATTAAGATCTTGTAAACAAATTATCAGAGTGCCAGGATACGCTTCCCACTGTTTTGTAATGGAAGAAAGAGGTCAAGTAGCAAGGCAGAGGAACAGAACATCATGGCTCTCTGGGAAAGGAAGAGAATGCAAACTCCCTTTGAATAATTGACAAAATAATTTTCATTCTATGTTGAAAGCTGACGGCTCGGTTGGGCATAAAGAGCTGCCCAGCTTCTGATCAGGGCAAAATGGAGATGGCAATTCAGTACGGTTGCTAATGGTTTTTTTTACTTGTTACAATAATTTGTTTTAATAATCATCAGAATGGTGTCAAACTGCATTTATTCTACAGTGCAGACGTACCCTATTCCTGAAGAATGGGCAATTTGTTTTGGGGTTTAGTCCGGACTTGACAAGAGCAATCCAAAGATGTTGGGAGCAACTATAATGTCAAATTCTTGCAGTTTGAGGTCACTTTAACTGTCCTGCCTCAATGTATCTGTGCAGTTTGGTAACGCACCAGCACTCTTTGATTGAAAAGGCTGAAAATCATCATCATCATCATCATCATCATCATCATCATCTCAAAGCACAACAGACAAAGGATCAGTACAAGAAAACTGCACTCCAAACAAGAGCTGACAGCTGGCACAACAAAGCATTACATGGGCAGTTCCTTGACAAACTTGAAGGAAAAGTTGACAAGGAGAAGACCACAAAATGGATGCTAAAAAAAATCCGGGCCTATTCCTGAAATTATTCTGGTCTAAAGGTAGGCAATTCATCACACCCTGCATCGGGAGCCGGAGCTGACAGAGGGAGCTCATCTCCCCAGATTTGAACCTGTGACCTGTTGGTCTTCAGTCCTTTCAGCACAAGGGTTTAACCAATTGCACCACTGGGAGCTCCTATCAACCTCGGATTAAACATTAAGAGGCAGAAGGCGGAGCACTTTAGTTGAGTTCCTTGGGCTCAAACTCCATGGACGTAGACGCCGGCTGAAAAGAAGCAGGGGAGCTGAGGGATGATTTATTGTTGCCACCAATTTGAAAGGAACCAGTATTCAGGAGATTTTACCCTAGTTCCCAATTTTAAAAAGAACTGGCCGATTTGCAATGGAGGTTGCCGATTAGGAACCAAGTTTACCATCAAGTTGGAAGGGAGGCTGTTCAATTGCACCTCCTCCTTTATTAAGAAAGTAATAACTTAGTAGTAATTACACTGTCTATACTGTAGCGTGACTGGAGAGAAGAATGTAGATTTATTTGGTTACTTTTTCCTACGTTTCTTTCACCACGTGAGGTAAGTTGTAATATTGTGAGAAATGGCACTTTGGACACAGAATAGATGGAGCTGAGGCAATCTTCAAATAAAAGTTAACAATTTTATTAAGTACACAGCGTGTGGTTGCAAGACGTAACTTTTCCTTGTTGCACTTGGAATAATACTTGTAACTTTAACAGTTCATTCTTTCAAGTAACACAGTATCTTTCTGACGTAGAGCACTTGTTTTAGACAAAGTTTCCATACAGGGATGTTTCCCTTATTTGATCCTCCCGGCAAGGCTGCATCCTCTCACCCAACCTTTTAAACTTGTATGCAGAACACATCATGCGATGTGCGGGGCTTGATGAATGCAAAGCTGGGGTGAAAATTGCTGGAAGAAACATTAACAACCTCAGATATGCAGATGACACCACTCTGATGGCCGAAAGCGAGGAGGAGCTGAGGAGCCTTCTAATCAAGGTGAAAGAAGAAAGCGCAAAAGCTGGGTTGCAGCTAAACGTCAAAAAAACCAAGACTATGGCAACAAGAATGATTGACAACTGGGAAATAGAGGGAGAAAATGTGGAGGCCATGACAGACTTTGTATTTCTAGGTGCAAAGATTACTGCAGATGCAGACTGTGGCCAGGAAATCAGAAGACGCTTACTTCTTGGGAGGAGAGCAATGTCCAATCTCGATAAAATAGTAAAGAGTAGAGACATCAGACTGGCAACAAAGATCCGCCTAGTCAAAGCCATGGTATTCCCTGTAGTAACCTACGGATGTGAGAGCTGGACCTTAGGGAAGGCTGAGCGAAGGAAGATAGATGCTTTTGAGCTGTGGTGCTGGAGGAAAGTGCTGAGAGTGCCTTGGACTGCGAGAAGATCCAACCAGTCCATCCTCCAGGAAAGAAAGCCCGACTGCTCATTGGAGGGAAGGAGACTAGAGACAAAGTTGAAGTACTTTGGCCACATCATGAGGAGACAGCAAAGCGTAGAGAAGACAATTATGCTGGGGAAAGTGGAAGGCAAAAGGAAGAGGGGCCGACCAAGGGCAAGATGGATGGATGGCATCCTTGAAGTGACTGGACTGACCTTGAAGGAGCTGGGGGTGGTGACGGCCGACAGGGAGCTCTGGCGTGGGCTGGTCTATGAGGTCACGAAGAGTCGGAGACGACTGAACGAATGAACAACAACAACAGCAAGATCAAATACTAAGTAAACTATTCTTTAGCCTCTCCTTAGACTAAAAGAATACCAGCTCTGTTTCACCATTCGGCTGCACTAGCCTGAGAAACTTCCAATAGCCAAACCCAGCTTTTCAAAGCCTCAAAGCTTTGCTTCACAAGTCACTCCGCCAACTTTCCTTCTCTCCCAACTCCTAACTCCTCACTCCTCTGAACCTAACTCCTGATTGCTCACTCCTCTAAACCTAAACCCTAACTGATTTTTAACTGTTGTTTTTTCAAACTCTCCCCTCTAAGCTCCTCCCACTTCTCTCTCTCTTGCATCGGTCTCCATAGCAACGCACATGGAGGACTCCTCTGACTTATTTATTATTTATTTATTTGCTTCATTTTTATACCGCATTTTTCAGCCCTTAACAGGCGACTCAATGCGGTTTACAGTGCAATTAAAACGCAACAATACAACAACAGGATTGACGACGTTGATCCACAACAATTAACAATCAGAAAGGACAAATCAACAAACAACATATATAACGCCTCAATTGAAATCAGATCCGTTCTCATAGTCGTTGTGCCGTTCCTATGTTCCATTTACCGTCTTCCTTAATTAGTTGCATTGCTTAGCCAAACGCTTGTTCGTAAAGCCAGGTCTTGACCATTCTCCGAAACGTCAGCAACGAGGGTGCCTGTCTGATGTCTACCGGCAAGGCATTCCATAGCCGAGGGGCCACCACTGAGAAGGCCCTGTCTCTCGTCCCCGCCAAGCGCGCCTGTGACGCAGGCGGGATCGAGAGCAGGGCCTCCCCAGACGATCTTAATGTTCTAGTCGGTTCATAGGTGGAGATGCGTTCGGAGAGGTAAGCGGGGCCAGAACCGTTTAGGGCTTTATAGGCTAAAGCCAGCACCTTGAATTGTGCCCGGTAGCGGATTGGCAGCCACTGGAGCTGGCTCAACAGAGGAGTGGTATGCTCCCTGAGTGCCGCTCCCGTTAGCAACCTGGCTGCTGAGCGCTGGACCATCTGAAGCTTCCGGGCAGTCTTCAAGGGCAACCCCACGTAGAGCACGTTGCAGTAATCAATCCGGGATGTAACCGGAGCGTGGACCACCTTGACCAAATCAGACTTAGGTCGCTCCAGCATTACTGCAGCCAATCTAAACACAAATACAGTTAAAATCATACAATTTATAATCAACTCCTGTACACCGGCCATTAACACTCACTGCAAGATGAAAGACTTCTGTTCCGAGGCTTAGAAGGGCTGTGGCATTTCTCTCTCTTAATTTTTCATGGCCTCTCAGTTCCAGGATGGCTTCGCAACGGAGTTGTAAAGCTCTCGGCCCGATGCGCAATTTAATCTCTTTGCGGGGTCTGTTTCTATCTCGGCACCAGACGCCTCTCTTTTAATTATATCAGGATGCCGAGACTTGAAAACAGGCCCCATCCTGGAACCGTTTTCGTGAGCAATAGGGAAGTGAGCAAAAAAAAAAAATGCCCATTTTCCCCAGGGTTGATCTGGGCATGGTGCCATTTTCGGCAGACGAGTAGAACTCCGGCATGGAATAGATTGCAAATGCAGGCCCTGCTCTTATTAAATCGCAGGTGTAAAAAACAGCAAGGAGAAGGCAGCGAAGGAAAGCAGCCTGAATAAATTGAAGGTAAGGAAACCGAATAGCCCTTCGGTGGGATTACCAGAGGCCTTTCCTCAAGGCATCTCAAAAGTTCAATGACGCTGGGACATTGAAGTTTCCTGGGCCGGATTTAGATACACCAAGCCTGTGCCAAGAATCAGAGGAGCTAATGACAAAAGTAGAAATCCAATAGCCACCCAGGGATGCTTCTACACTGTGGAATGGATGCATTTGGACACCACTTTGGCTGCAATGATTCCATTGTAGGGGATCGTGGGAGTTGTAGCTTTGCAAGGTCTTTTGCTTAATTATTTACTTATTTACTAGCCGCCCCCTGCCACACGTTGCTGTGGCCCACATGGGGGTTCTGTGTGGGAGGTTTGACCCAATTCTATTGTTGGTGGGGTTCAGAATGCTCTGTGATTTTAGGTGAACTATAAATCCCAGCAACTACAACTCCCAAACGTCAAGATTCTATTTTCCCCAAACTCCACCAGTGTTTATATTTGGGCATGTTGAGTACTCGGGTAGAGTTTGGTCCAGGAACAGAACATCATGGCTCTCTGGGAAAGGAAGAGAATGCGAGCACCCTTTGAATAATTGACAAAATAATTTTCATTCTATGTTGAAAGCTGACGGCTTGGTTGGGCATAAAGAGCTGTACAGCTTCTGATCAGGGCAAAATGGAGATTGCAACCATCATTGCTTGTGTCCACAGTGATCTCTGGATGTAGGAGAACTAAAACTCCAAAACCTAAGGACACTGCCCACCAAACCCTTCCGGTATTTTCTGTTGGTCATGGGAGAACTGTGTGCCAAGTTTGGTTCAATTCCATCGTTGGTGGGGTTCAGAATGCTCTTTGATTTTAGGTGAACTATAAATCCCAGCAACTACAACTCCCAAACGTCAAGATTCTATTTTCCCCAAAATCCACCAGTGTTTATATTTGGGCATGTTGAGTATTCGTGTAGAGTTTGGTCCAGATCCATCATTGCTTACGTCCACAGTGATCTCTGGATGTAGGAGAACTACAACTTCAAAACCTAAGGACACTGCCCACCAAACCCTTCCGGTATTTTCTGTTGGTCATGGGAGAACTGTGTGCCAAGTTTGGTTCAATTCCATCATTGGTGGGGTTCAAAATGCTCTTTGATTGTAGGTGAACTATAAATCCCAGTAACTACAACTCCCAACTGACAAAATTTTGTCCACAAGGACTCCAAGATCTTTTTCACATGTACTGCTCTCGAGCCAGTCCCCCATTCTGTATCTTTGCATTTCATATTTCCTGCCAAAGTGGAGTATCTTGCATTTGTCCTGTTGAACTTCATTTTGTTAGTTTTGGCCCATCACACTAATCTGTCAAAATCGTTTTGAATCCTGCTCCTGTCCTCTGGAGTATTGCCTTTCCCTCCCAGTTTGGTGTCATCTGCAAACTTGATGATCCTGCCTTCTAACCCTTCCTCTAAGTCATTAATAAAGATGTTGAACAGGACCGGTCCCAGGACGGAACCCTGCGGCACTCCACTCGCCACTTCTTTCCAGGATGAAGAGGAAGCATTGGGGAGAATCACCCTCTGGGTTTGTGCATTTAACCAATTACTGATCCACCTCACCGTAGTTTTGCCTCACCCACATTGGACTAGTTTGTTTGCCAGAAGGTCATGGGGGACCTTGTCAAAGGCCTTCCTGAAATCCAGGTACGCTCCATCCACGGCATTCCCCGCATCTACCCAGCTTGTAACTCTATGAAAAAAGAGATCAGATGAGTCTGGCATGACTTGTTTTTGATAAATCCGTGTTGACTATTAGCGATGACCGCATTTGTTTCTAAGTGTTTGCAAACCACTTCCTTAACAATCTTTTCCAGAATCTGGTATCGACGTGAGGCCGACTGGACATTGGTCATTGTTTGGGTCATCCTTTTTTCCCTTCTTGAAGATTGGGACCACATTGGCTCTCCTCCAATCTGCTGGAACTTCTCCTGTTCTCCAAGAACTCTCAAAGATGGTTGCCAATGGTTCCGAGATGACTTCCGCTTGTTCCTTCAATACTCTTGGGTGTCATTGATCTGACCCTGAAAGGGGACTTGAACCCATTTAGAACAGCCAGGTATTCCTGGACAACTTGTTTCCCAATTTGGGGTTGGATGTCCTCAAATCCCTCATCCACTCCATCTTGCTGAGGTTGAAGATGACTTTCTTTTTGTGAGAAGACCGAGGCAAAGAGGGCATTAAGTAGTTCTGCCTTTTCCCTATCCCCTGTCAGCATTGCCCCATCTTCTCCTCGAAGAAGCCCTATCGCCTCCTTGTTTTTCCTTTTTCTACTGACATAAGAAAAGAATCCCTTTTTATTGTTTTTAATGTCCCTGGCAAGCCTGAGCTCGTTTTGTGCTTTAGCCTTGCGGACCTTTTCCCTACAGGTGTTGGCTATTTGTTTGAATTCTTCTTTGGTGATTTCTCCTTTTTTCCACTTCTTGTGCATGTCTCTTTTGTGTTTTAGCACAGTTAGACGTTCTTTGGACATCCATTCTGGCTTCTTTGCACTTGTCCTATTTTTTCTCTTTGTTGGCACACCTTCTCTGCCAAAGAGAGCTGGTGCTTCACCAACTACAACTTCTACATTTCCATAGCATTGAGCCATGGCAGTTCAAGTGGTGCCAAACTGCATTAATTCTTCAATGTGGACGCAGCCTTGGCTGGAGAAACTGTGCTGTACTGAAATTGCAAATTGCCGCCTGATTGGAGGGAGAAGTTCAGTCTGTGATAAAATATAATGGATGACATTCCTTTATCTCCAAAGGTCTCCTTCCTTTCTTCCTCTCTCGTTCAGCCACAACATGATTAAAGCAAAAGGCAGCCGAGAAGCGAGGAAAAACATTGGATTGTGTGCACTGAGCATTTTTTGTCCCATAAAGGGAGGAAAACAGATGCCTCCATTCTCCTTAAACTCACAATTTATTTGTACTGCTGTCTCATTGTATCACCAAGAGACATCCAGAGGCAGAAACACTGCACTTTTCCTGCTTAAAGGCATATGCTGATATTTTCTATCTGCTGCTTAGTTACATCGACCGAAAACACGGAAGAGCTTTCGTCTAACCCAGTGTTTCTCAACCTTCCTAATGCCGCGACCCCTTAATAGAGTTTTCATGTTGTGGTGACCCCCAACCATAATATTATATTCATTGCTACTTCATAGCTGTAATTTTGCTACTGTTTTGAATTGTAATGTAAATATGATATATTTTCATTCACTGGACCAAATTTGGTACAAATACCCAATATGCCCAAATTTGAATACTGGCGAGGTTGGGGAGAGACTGGGTGAATTGAACACATTTGAACACAAGACACCTAACAACCCGATGTATGTCCTTCACTAAAAAAAATGATTTTGTCATTTGGGAGTTGTAGTTGCTGGGATTTATAGTTGACCTACCATTGAAGAGCATTCTGAACTCATTTTGGAAAGTGTCAAGTTAGTGCCGTTTTCTTCAAATTTGGTTCAACAATGGAATTGAACCAAACTTGGCACACAGAACTCTCACAACCAACAGAAAACACAAGAAGGGTTTGGTGTGCAGTGACCTTCAGCTTGGGAGTTGTAGTTCACCCACATCCAGAGAGCACTGTGGACTCAAAACAATGATGGATCTGGACCAAACTTGGTATGAATACTCAATATGCCCAAATATGAACACTGGTGGAGTTTGGGGAAAATAGACCTTGGCATTTTGGAGTTATAGTGACTGGGATTTATAGTTCACCTACAATCAAAGAACATTCTGAACTCCACCAATGATGGAATCGAACCAAACTTGGCACACAGAACTCCCATGACCCACAGAAAATACTGGGAAGGGTTTGGTGGGCATTGACCTTGTGTTTTGGAGTTGTAGTTCACCTACATCCAGAGAGCACTGTGAACTCAAACAATGATGGATCTGGACCAAACTTGCCACAGATACTTAATATGCCCAAATATGAACACTGGTTGAGTTTGGGGGAAATACAGCTTGACATTTGGGGGTTGTACTTGCTGGGATTTATAGTTCACCAACAATCAAAGGGCCCCTTGAACCCCAACAAGGATAGAATTGGGCCAAACTTCCCACACAAAACCCCCATGACCAATAAAAATACTGTGTTTTCTGATGGTCTTTGGCGACCCCTCTGACACCCCACTCATGACCCCCTCAGGGGTCCCAACCCCCAGGTTGAGAAACACTGGTCTAACCAAAGGAAGGCTTTCCACTTTGTGTTTTGCACAGAAAATAGCTTTCAGGGGCCACTTCAAAGAAGGATTTATTTCGTCACCATATTGGTTTCCAAAGCAAGCTAATGAGGAATTATTTTGCCATTTTCGTCCCACTTTGAAGAAGTCTTTGAAAATTGCTGTTTCAAAGGCTGCTTGAAACTCAGGGCTTAGTCTGTCTCTGTTTGGTTCTTTTGTGTGGAAAATAGCATTTTCTGTGCACTAAACTACATTTCCCATATATGAAATATTTTTGTGTGCAAACAATGCTATTTTCTACACAAAACAGTCAAGTGTGTATTTTTTTTTAAAGAATTGGCCTTGAATGTATTGTCGAAGGCTTTCATGGCCAGAATCACTGGGTTGTTGTAGGTTTTTTCGGGCTATATGGCCATGGTCTAGAGGCATTCTCTCCTGACGTTTTGCCTGCATTTATGGAAAGCATTCTCAGAGGTAGTGAGGTCTGTTGGAACTAGGAAAAAGGGTTTATATATCTGTGGAATGACCAGGGTGGGACAAAGGGCTCTTGTCTGCTGGAGCTAGGTGTGAATGTTTCAACTGACTACCTTGATTAGCATATAATGGCCTGACAGCGCCTGGAGCAATCTTGTGTTGAGAGGTGATTAGATGTCCTTGTTTGTTTCCTCTCTGTTGTAATTTTAGAGTGTTTTAATACTGGTAGCCAGATTTTGTTCATTTTCATGGTTTCCTCCTTTCTGTTGAAATTGTCCACATGCTTGTGGATTTCAGTGGCTCCTCTGTGTAGTCTGACATGGTGGTTGTGAGAGTGGTCCAGCATTTCTGATAGCCATGTAAAAATATGTAAGAGGAAGTCACAGGGAGGAGGGAGCAAGCGTGTTTTCTGCTGCCTTAGAGACTAGGACATGGAACAATGGCTTCAAACTACAGGAAAGGAGATTCCATCTGAACATGAGGAAAAACTTCTTGACTGTGAGAGCCGTTCAGCGGTGGAACTCTCTGCCCCGGAGTGTGGTGGAGGCTCCTTCTTTGGAAGCTTTTAAACAGAGGCTGGATGGCCATCTGTCAGGGGTGCTTTGAATACAATATTCCTGCTTCTTGGCAGAATGGAGTTGGACTGGATGGCCCATGAGGTCTCTTCCAACTCTAGGATTCTATGGTTCTATATCTAAGCCTCTGGGAAAAACATGTCTGCTCCACAAAGGATTGTACCAGTAGAAACCATTTTAAAAGGCCTCAATCGCTCCCATGACATCATTCCTCACACACTTGCTTTTCTCTCCTTATCTCTAAGCCTCTGGGGAAAACGTGTCTGCTCCACAAAGGATTGTACCAGTAGAAACCACTTTAAAAAGCGTCAATCGCTCCCATGACATCATTCCTCACACACTTGCTTTCCTCTCCTTATCTCTAAGCCTCTGGGGAAAACATGTCTGTCTCTGTTGTATGCTCTGCCTCCAAAGTTCCAAGCATCTGGATATGGACTAACATTCATCTCCCACAATTCTCTCAACCTGAACTTCTGGCAGGTTCTCATGAGAACTGATATCACTTTCTCCAGTCTCATGGGAACTGCCAAGAGATTCCAAAACAGCTCTCTCCAGGCCACTTCTATCCTCCTCTGGGTTCTCTCAATCTCTCTCTGCATCCCCTTCCTCATATTCTGAGCACTCAGAATCTGACCTCGCTACAACAGTGGGATCAAACAGCATTAATTCCACAGTATAGATGCACACAGTATAGATGCACACAGTATTCCACAGTATAGATTCCAGTGTCTCAGCAGACAAATGGTTGTTTGCTGAGACACTGGAAGTAGCCCAAGAAAGGAGGAAAGCAAAAGGTGGGGTAAAAATTGCTGGAAGAAACATTAACAAACTCAGATATGCAGATGACACCACCCTGATGGCTGAAAGCAAGGAGGAGCTGAGGAGCCTCCTAATCAAGGTGAAAGAAGAAAGCGCAAAAGCTGGGTTGCAGCTAAACATAAAAAAAACCAAGATTATGGCAACAAGAATGATTGACAACTGGGAAATAGAGAGAGAAAACGTGGAGGCCGTGACAGACTTTGTATTTTTAGGCGCAAAGATTACTGCAGATGCAGACTGTGGCCAGGAAATCAGAAGACGCTTACTTCTTGGGAGGAGAGCCATGTCCAGTCTCGATAAAATAGTAAAGGGTAGGGACATCACACTGGCAACAAAGATCCATTGCCTAGTCAAAGCCATGGTATTCCCTGTAGTCACCTACGGATGTGAGAGCTGGACCTTAGGGAAGGCTGAGTGAAGGAAGATCGATGCTTTTGAGCTGTGGTGTTGAGAGTGCCTTGGACTGCGAGAAGATCCAACCAGTCCATCCTCCAGGAAATAAAGCCCGACTGCTCATTGGAGGGAAAGATACTAGAGACAAAGTTGAAGTACTTTGGCCACATCATGAGGAGACAGCAAAGCCTAGAGAAGACAATTATGCTGGGGAAGGTGGAAGGAAAAAGGAAGAGGGGCCGACCAAGGGCAAGATGGATGGATGGCATCCTTGAGGTGACTGGACTGACCTTGAAGGAGCTGGGGTGGTGACGGCCGACAGGGAGCTCTGGCGTGGGCTGGTCCAGGAGGTCACGAAGCATCGGAGACGACTGAACGAATGAACAACAACAACATAGATGCACACAGAGCATGTGCTATCAGCCTGCTAGTGAGACAGGAAAAGAGAACCCCACTGCTTTCCCTGTGTAGAAACAATGTCTCAAGTATCTAATTATTCCCCCGGATTTGAAGACGTTTATGGACCTCGTAAAAACTGGGTGGGAAACTAAAGGGAGAGGGACGATAAATCTCAGGCCGTTAAACGTGGCTTTCCTCCTCCAGCTGGATTTTCATCTCCATCATGAAAAGCTGGCAGTGGTTGTTGCACAAGGTCACCGAAACTGGCTGGCAGGAAACCAGAAATTGGTACTGTGAAGCATTGGGGGGGGGGGGCTTCATTATTCCTTGCATGGCCTTTTAACCCGCAGTGTCATCTCTCTTTGCTTTTTAAGCAGGATTTTTGTGAGATACAGCACAATGGGGTAGTTTGAGTACAGCACAATGGGGTAGTGCTGGAGTTGCTGGGATTTATAGTTCACCCAAAATCGGCTGTGGAACGCCCTTCCCATGGACATTAGATCAGCCCCTTCGCTAATGGTGTTTCGAAGAAAACTAAAAACCTGGCTGTTTGAACAGGCGTTCGAATAAATAGTGTAATGAACACGATTAATATAGGAAACTGAATTATGGATGACGAATTGGATCACGATTTTAGTTACGAGACGTTAATGTGTTGTTATTGAGATGTCATTAGTTTGTATTTCATACTGTTAATGGTTTTAATGTTGTATGTTGTTGGACTGACTTTTGCTCTTGTTGTGAACCGCGTTGAGTCGCCTACGGGCTGAGAAACTGCGGTATACAAGCAAAGTAAATAAATAAACAAATAAATAAAATCAAAGAGCCTTCTGAACTCCACCAATGATGGAACTGAATCAAACTTGGCACACAGAATTCCCATGACCAAGAGAAAATACTGGGAAGGTCTGGTGAACATTGACCTTGAGTTTTTGGAGTTGTAGTTCACCTACATCCAGAGAGTACCATGGACTCGAGCAGTGATGGATCTGGATCAAACTTGGCACAAATATTAAATATGCCCAAATGTGAACACTGGTAGAGTTTGGAGAAAATAGACCTTGCCATTTGAGAGTTGTAGTTGTTGGGATTTATAGTTCACCCACAATGAAATAGCATTGTGAACCCCACCAACGATAGAATTGGACCAAATTTTCCACACAGAACCTCCATGACCAACAGAAAATACTATGTTTTCTGATGGTCTTTGGTGACCCCTCTGACACCCCCTTGCGACCCCCACAGGGGTCCCGACCCCCAGGTTGAGAAACACTGGTCTAGGACTATGTGATGTATCAGCAAATGATGCGTGCAGATCCCAGTAAGGTGGCCTTCTGCAGCTGGCAGATGGTAATTTTGTCAGCGCCAATTGTGTTTACGTGCAGGCCAAGGTCTTTAGGCACTGCACCCAGTGTGCCACTCACCACTAGCACCACCTTGACTGGCTTGTGTCAGAGTTTTTGCAATTCGATCTTTAAATCCTCATATCGTGTCAGCTTTTCCAGTTGTTTCTCTTCAATCCTGCTGTCTCCTGTAATTCCAACATCAATGAGCCATACTTGGTTTTTTAACACAATCGTGAGGTCAGGAGTATTGTGCTCCAAAAGTCTGTCTGTCTGAATTCAGAAGTCCCAGAGTAGTTTGACATGTTCATTTTCTGTAACTTTTTCCAGCTTGTGATCCCACCAGTTCTTTGTCACAGGCAGATGGCATTTGTGGCACAAGTTCTGATGAATCATCTGAGCAACGGTGTTATTTTAAACGTGTTATTGTAATTATGAACTATGATATTTTACTGATTGTATGTTTTTATGGTTGTAAACCGAGCCGAGTCCCTCTAAGAGGTGAGAAGCTCGGTATAGAAAACTTTGAAATAAGTAAATAAATAAATTTGAGCGTTGGGCTATGACACTGGAGACCCAATCCCTGCTTGGTTATAACAACCCATTGGGTGAATCCCACTCTATCTCAAGAGGAAAAGTAACCCCATTCTCAACTAATCTTACCAAGAAAACCTCATGATAGATTCACCTTGGAGTCACCCTAAATTGGAAATGGTAATCCCTGATATTTAGTATGACAAGCTCTACTACTACTACTACAATAATAATAACAATAACAATAATAGTTACAGATAATAATAATAATAATAATAATAATAATAATCTATATAAATAAAAATGTAATGTTCGTTTGTGGGATTAACAGAACTCAAAAACCACTGGACGAATTGACACCAAATTTGGACACAAGACACCGATCAGGCCAACAAGTGACCATCACTCATAAAAACACTGAAAAACACAGCAGAAGGGATGTAAAAAGCAAAAAAAAACCCCATTACAATGCATGCGCAAAACTACATACACAAACACACATACATATGCATATACACACACAAAACACACAGAAATGAGGAAGGAAGGAAGGAGTTAAGGAAGGAAAGAAAGAAGGGTAGAGAAGGAAGGAGGGAGAGAAGAAGGGAAAGAAGGAGAGAAAGAATGAGAGAAGGAGAGAAAGAAGGAAAGAAAGAAAGGTAGAGAAGGAAGGAGGGAGAGAAGAAGGGAAAGAAGGAGGGAAAGAAGGAGGGAAGGAGAGAAGGAAGGAAGAAAAGGGGTAGAGAAGGAAGGAAGGTGAGAAGGAGAGAAAGAGGGAAGGAAAGAAGGAAGGAAGGAAAGAAAGAAGGGTAGAGAAGGAAGGAGGGAGAGAAAGAGGGAGAAAGAGGAAAAGAAGGAGGGGAGAGGAGAAGGTAGAGAAGGAAGGAAGGAGAGAAGGAGGGAGAGAAAGAGGGAAAGAAGAAGGGAAGGAGAGAAAGAAGGAACGAAAGAAAGGAAGAGAAGGAAGGAAGGAGAGAACGAGGGAGAGAATGAAATAAAAAAGTCAAAGAGGGAAGGAAGTAGAGAAGGGACAAAAGGGAGAAAGAGGGAAGGAAGGAAGGAAGGAAGGAAGGAAGGAAGGAAGGAAGGAAGGAAAAAGACAAGGAAGGATGGAACCTAAAAGCAAAGGAAGCGAGAAAAGAAACAGGTAGAGAAGGAATAAAGAAGAAGGGGAAAAAAAGAGGGAAGGAAGAAAAGAGGGAGGGATGGAAGCAGAGAAAGAAAGAAAGAAAGAAAGAAAGAAAGAAAGAAAGAAAGAAAGAAAGAAGGAGAGAAAGAGGGAGGGAAGGTTGGCCACAGCAATGTGTTCAGATAGTCTATATAAATAAAAATGTAATGTTCATTTGTGGGATTAACAGAACTCAAAAACCACTGGATGAATTGACACCAAATTTGGACACAAGACACCTAACAACCCAATGTATATCTTTCAATCAAAAAAATTGATTTTGTCATTTGGGAGTTGTAGTTACTGGGATTTATAGTTTACCTACAATCAAAGAGCATTCTGAACCCCACCAACGATGGAATTGAACCAAACTTGACACATAGTTTTCCCAAGACCAACAGGAAATACTGGAAGGGTTTGGTGGGCAGTGTCCTTTGGTTTTGGAGTTGTAGTTCACCTACATGCAGAAAGCACTGTGGACTCAAACAATGATGGATCTGGACCAAACTCTACAAGAATACTCAATATGCCCAAATGTTTGGGGAAAATAGAATCTTGAAGTTTCGGAGTTGTAGTTGCTGGGATTTATAGTTCCCCTACAATCACAGAACATTCTGAACCACACCAATGATAAAATTGGGCCAAACCTCCCACACAGAACCCCCATGTGGGCCACAGCAACGAGTGGCAGGGGACGGCTAATAATAATAATAATAATAATAATAATAAGGCAGATTATGTGAAAGGCAGTCATGAACCAACATTGAGGGAAGTCAATAGTAGTAAATTGCTTAAAGTGCAAAAGAATCATAGAATCATAGAATCAAAGAGTTGGAAGAGACCTCATGGGCCATCCAGTCCAACCCCCTGCCAAGAAGCAGGAATATTGCATTCAAATCACCCCTGACAGATGGCCATCCAGCCTTTGTTTAAAAGCTTCCAAAGAAGGAGCCTCCACCACACTCCGGGGCAGAGAGTTCCACTGCTATTTATTTATTTATCGTGTCATCAGCAACCATTGTATTACAGTTCCAACAGAGCAAAACAAACACAGAGATTAAAAAGAAAAAGAAAAAAAAACAAAGAAAGAAAACCACACAGATTTTGTAAATTTGGTATTTGGTTAAATGTCCTTTGACCAGTATCTGGCCACTTGGAGTGCCTCTGGGGTTGCCGCAAGAAGGTCCTCCGTTGTGCATGTGGCAGGGCTCAGGGTGCATTGCAGCAGGTGGTCAGTGGTTTGTTCTTCTCCGCACTCGCATGCCGAGGATTCCACCCTGTAGCCCCATTTCTTAAGATTGGCTCTGCATCTCGTGGTGCCAGAGCGCAATCTGTTCATCGCCTTCCAAGTCTTCTGTGTGCCCAGGGGGGAGTCTCTCATCTGGTATCACCCATGAATTGAGGTGCTGGGTTTGGGCCTGCCACTTTTAGACTCTCGCTTGCTGGGGTGTTCCAGCGAGTGTCTCTGTAGATCTAAGAAAACTATGTCTTGATTTAAGTCGTTGACGTGCTGGCTGATACCCAAACAGGGGATGAGCTGGAGATGTCTCTGCCTTGGTCCTTTCACTATTGGCTGCTACTTCCCGGCGGATGTCAGGTGGTGCAATACCGGCTAAGCAGTGTAATTTCTCCAGTGGTGTTCCACTGCTGAATGGCTCTCACAGTCAGGAAGTTCTTCCTCATGTTCAGATGGAATCTCCTCTCTTGTAGTTTGAAGCCATTGTTCCGCGTCCTAGTCTCCAGGGCAGCAGAAATCAAGCATGCTCCCTCCTCCCTGTGGCTTCCTCTCACATATTTATACATGGCTATCATATCCCCTCTCAGCCTTCTCTTCTTCAGGCTAAACATGCCCAGCTCCTTAAGCCGCTCCTCATAGGGCTTGTTCTCCAGACCTTTTATCATTTAGTCGCTCTCCTCTGGACACATTCCAGCTTGTCAATATCTCTCTTGAATTGTGGTGCCCAGAATTGGACACAATAATCCAGGTGTGGTCTAACCAAAGCGGAATAGAGGGGTAGCATGACTTCCCTAGATCTACACACTAGGCTCCTATTGATGTAGGCCAAAATCCCATTGGCTTTTTTTGCCACCACATCACATTGTTGGCTCATGTTTAACTTGTTGTCCATGAGGACTCCAAGATCTATTTCACACGTACTGCTCTCGAGCCAGGCATTGTCCCCCATTCTGTATCTTTGCATTTCGTTTTTCCTGCCAAAGTGGAGTATCTTGCATTTGTCACTGTTGAACTTCATTTTGTTAATTTTGGCCCAAAAGACAAAGAGGGAATGCTGTAAAAACACAATCCAGAGCAGAAGAGAAAACTGGCGAAAGAAGGCTCTCTCTCCATGGACAGTTCCTGGGAAAAATTGACAAATTGACAAAGAAAGCACTCCACGTGGCCAGATACTGGTCAAAGGACATTCAATCAACTACCAAGCTTGCAAACTCTGTGTCTTTTGTATGTTTGTTTGTTTGTTTGTTCTGTCAAAAATGTAATACAACTGTTCGGTTGCCTGACACAATAAATAAAAAAATAAACCCTCCTATTCCCTTGACTTCCACCCAGTTCTTTTGTTGTCGTTCTTTTACTGAAAGACAGAATGTGTGGTTAGGAAAGGAGAGGGACTTTGAGAGTTCTGTAAGCCCTTGGGATTCAGAGAAGTGCATTTTGTCAACTTCTCCAACCGTTGGGAAATGTGAACACATCCGAACCCAACCAACTCCGCCTTTGATGCACCTCCCAAATTAATCTCTGTTTTTGCAAGCCTGGCCTTTCTCTCTTTATCAACTCTCAGCCTTATGAGAATTCTGCAACGCCAGGTTGGCTTTGGAGATGAAGGAGCTTTGCCACCCTGTTATTATATTTTCACCGGCTGAAGATATGTATTGTTGGTTTTTTTTCCCCATCTCCCGCTTTGTTCCCCTGAAGCAACAGAAGAAGAGGAAACGGGAAATCCAGTTATTTCCCTCGGCAAGTCTGACCTGTTCAGATGTTATTCTCCTCCCCTGTTTTAAGAGCAACGGGTGCACTAGAAACCCCTGCACCCCTAGGCTTGCAAAAACATTCAGCTTATGTGTTACTGTTTTGCTCGAAAGACCTATCCTAGTAAATAGTATGCAGCATAGAAATGGAAGGACTCAAGTCTAGGGCTTGAATCACAATTGGAAACAATTGGCATGTAAATATGTTCAAGTACCATATTTCTTTGATTCTAAGATGCCTACTAATTTTAGACCACCAAAAAAATATATACGGATAGATAGATAGTAGGCTTGGTTGATCAAGAAAAAAATGGTTCTAAACTTGTTTTGTATATAGGGGGCTTTGGTGGCTCGATTTTGAAATTATTTCCAAAATTTCCTTTAAAAAAAGATCAGAAATACCAGGAAATATGAATCCCTTCCTTTGTTTCATTAATGTTGGGTTTCAGCCTGATCCTGATCTGTGTGAACCGGATTCTCTGATAGTTTTTCCAACTGAGCAAGCTCTCCCTGACTCTGACAGTGTGGAATCTGTTGTTGATGCAGAGGTCAACAGGGATGAAAACGAAACCCAACAGCTGGAGGAAAACGTTTTGGAAGTTAGCCGTGATATCACTAGCCGTGATATCTCTCCACCTGGGGTTTTTAATGAGGACCGAAGAGAACAGATAGTTAGAGACATAAATATTTCCCAGTTTCTACGAAGGTCACATCGTTTACAGGAGAGGCCCAGACGTCAAAGTCAAGGGGCGTTTCAAAGAATAGCTTCTTTGGTTTAAGAGGCCTCCTGCCGGGTGCCTCTTTAGATCAAGCAACGTTTGGGACTGTGGCTGTGCCTTGGCAGAATTCCTGTGTTTCATGGCTAGTAATCCCAGAGGCTTAGTTATCAAGTTCATGGTTAGTAAAAGACTAACAGGTTCCTGGTTCTTGTATTGTGGCTTTTGAAATTTCGCTCAAGTTCAGAGATTCTACTGACTGCTGTGTTTTTCTGTGGCTTTATGACTTTGCATTTACCTTTCTTTTGTAACCAATATTTCATCAATAAACAAGGATTGCTTTTCCTACAGTCCAGTGTGGTGGATTTAATCTCATGGTCTCGTTTCTTGAACTGGGATGCAACAATTAATGGAAGGTGCTCCTCCTTCCCTCCAGAACCATTAAAATCTCGCAGTTTCCCTTCCTTCCCTTGCAGCGAGCTTCTCTCACCTTTCCTTCCCTTCCCGGAAAGCTGTCAGTCATGCAGACGCGTGATGTGGGCGTGGCCAAGCACAGCCCTCCTTGGAGGCCACGCCCCCAGTGACCTCCAAGGAGCTAACTAACTCCTTACAACTAAAACTAACACTTTTAAAATCCCTCACCTTTCCTTCCCTTCCTGGCAAGCTGTCAGTCATGCAGAAGGGAGAGGTGGACGTGGTCAACACAGCGCTCCTTGGAGGTCACTGGGGGCGTAAATGCTTGAAGTGTGGCCTTCAGGAATAGCTGTTCTTACCCACGCTCACCTCCTTCCTCTTCGCATCGGCAGCTTTGCGAGGTGGGCTACGCCCAGATCTTCCGCATTGCCGCTTGTTGCCAGGGAGGTAGCCACGCCCACCTCGCAAAGCCCACCTCACAAAGCCACCGATGCAAAGAGGAAGGAGATGGGGGTGGGTATGAACAGCTGTTCCTGAAGGCCACACCTCAAGCATTTACGATTCACTGCCGGAAGTCGTAAGGCAGATGGCGGACGCGGCTTCGATATGGCAAAAACACTTCCGGGTTGCCAAAACGCGTCGATATCGCTTCTAAAGGTATTTTATTTACGATTTCATAACGATATTAGAAATTAACGAGCTGAATCAACCAAGCCTAATAGATAGATAGATAGATAGATAGATAGATATTTCAAAGTTTTATATACCGAGCTTCTCACCTCATAAGAGGGACTCAGCCCGGTTTCCAACCATAAAAACACATACAATTGGTAAAATATCAGAATACACATTACAATAAAACATTAAAAAAGCACATATATTTAAAACTACAGTGGTCAGTTGTCATACTAAAATCGAATATACACCGTCTTCCATCCAGATCATTGTCTCATTCTTCGAAAGCCTGTCTCCATAACCACGACTTCACCTGTTTCCTGAATGTCAGGATTGTTGGGGCGGTTCTAACCTCTGGCGGGAGAGAGTTCGAGAGTCGCAGGGCCACCACCGAGAAGGCCCTGTCCCTCGTCCCCACCAGCTGCACTTGTGTGAACCTAAGGCTTCTTCCATGGCCCCCCATAGCAACGCCCCTGTGACCCAAACTAGCATCTGACCAATTTGGCTATTATTTATTAATTGGATTCCTTTTTTATTAATGAAACTGCTGTTTTATTAATGGACTCTGGCTACTCAGTGCTCCTAGGGCTTTCTATACACCCCCCCCCCCATGGACTCTTATGGACTTTCCATGAACTTTCATGAACTTTATAGGAACTTTTATAAACTCTTACCAAACTTTAAGAACTTTTATGGATTTGGGGGGGCTGACGTGACTTCCCCTTAGAGCAGCGGTTCTCAACCTGGGGGTCGCGACCCAAAAGGGGGTTGTTCAGCCATTTTCGGGGGTCGTGAAGCTGCCTTGGCTGGCCCCGTCCCCTCCAAAATGGCTGCCGACCCCTTGAGCCAGCCACATGGCACTCCTGGCAGACTCTTCCTGCTCTTCCCACAGACCTGTGGGTAGTCAGGAGGAGGAGTTTTGGAGGCAAAGGCACGGGGAAGAAGACTCTCCTCTGTTCAGGCCCACAAGGTGAGTAAACTTCCTGCCATCCTCAATGCCTGGCCATCTACGGAGCGTTCACTGCCCGGCCTTTGCCTTCTTCCGAGCTTAGAAGGGGGTGAGGGACGGGTGGAGGGAGTTCTCTGTGCCAAGTTTGAGTGCATTCCATGGTTGCATGAGTTCAGAATGCTTTTGGATGGGAGAGAACTATATATTCCAGCAGGTCCAAAATGCAAAGTTCTATGTACCCCAGTCCTCTCCAGTATATTCTGTTGAACAGTTCTCTGTGCCAAGTTTGAATCCATTCCATGGTTGCATGAGTTCAGAATGCTTTTGGATGGGAGAGAACTATATATCCCATCAGCTCCAAAATGCAAAGTTCTATGTACCCCAGTCCTCTCCAGTATATTCTGTTGAACAGTTCTCTGTGCCAAGTTTGAATCCATTCCATGGTTGCATGAGTTCAGAATGCTTTTGGATGGGAGAGAACTATATATCCCATCAGCTCCAAAATGCAAAGTTCTATGTACCCCAATCCTCTCCAGTATATTCTGTTGAACAGTTCTCTGTGCCAAGTTTGAATCCATTCCATGGTTGCATGAGTTCAGAATGCTTTTGGATGGGAGAGAACTATATATCCCAGCAGCTCCAAAATGCAAAGTTCTATGTACCCCAATCCTCTCCAGTATATTCTGTTGAACAGTTCTCTGTGCCAAGTTTGAATCCATTCCATGGTTGCATGAGTTCAGAATGCTTTTGGATGGGAGAGAACTATATATCCCATCAGATCCAAAATGCAAAGTTCTATGTATCCCAATCCTCTCCAGTATGTTCTGTTGACCATGGGAGTTCTCTGTGCCAAGTTTGAATCCATTCCATGGTTGCATGTGTTCAGAATGCTTTTGGATGGGAGAGAACTATATATCCCAGCAACTCCCAAGTGTCAGGAAAATAACCCCAAAACTCTCCAGTAATTTCTGTTGGTTATGGGAGTTCTGTATGCCAAGCTTCTTCAATTCCATTTTCGTTGGAGTTCAGAATGCTCTCTGATGGCAGAGGATTTATAAATCCCAGCAACTGCAACTCCCAAATATCAATATCCATTTTCCCCCAAACTCCACCAATGTTCAAATTTGGACATATTGAGTATTCATGCCAAGTATGGTCCAGATCCATAGTCATTTGGATTCTCAGTGCTTTCCGGATGTAGGTGAACTACATCTCCCATAAATTACTGTCAATTCCTCCCAAACTCCTCCAGTATTTTCTGTTGGTCATGGGAGTTCTGTGTTTCAGGTCTGTAATTCGTAGGGGATCTCAGGGGTCTGTGGAAGTCAGAGCTGAATTGGTTGATGGTACTGCAAATCCCATCATCCGTTGTCCATACTCCCCCAAACATATTGTTTTTGTGATTAGTCACTATGCTTTAATTATGTTCAATTTTAACAATGAAAATACATCCTGCAAATTAGATATTTGCATTAGAATTCATAAGAGTAGCAAAATTATTTATGTATATATCAGCCTCCCTATTTTTAAGTATCTTTATGCAAAATCTCAATAAAGTGATATTTTTAAAAATTGTGTCAAACTGCATTCATTCTACAGTGTAGACACATTAAAAATGATTGAGAAATATATAGACAGACACAGAGGCAATTTAACCTATAGCTTTCTGGCTTCATGAGGGTATACTCGATTCTGGCCACCGGGGGAGCTGCCGCTTCACTGTCCACTTGTGACACCAAGTGCTTGATGGAGTACTTCCTCATTCTTATGCACTTATACTTCATGGTGGCCATCTATTCAGTTGAATGACCTTCCATTAAATTCATTGCCTGGGCAAGGCCTGTTGCGGTGGGGGGTGCCAGGGAGGGAACATCCGGTGGTTACCAGGGGTGCCGTGTTTTGTGGCCTGGTATTGTGCCGGTGGGCCCCCAGTTGGACTCATCAGGTATCGGTCAGCAGCGGGCTGATCGATCTTGATCCAGAACCCATGCCTAGCAGCCAACCCTGTGTTCCTGTAATTAATAAATTAAGTTGTGGTCATTTTTTACTCCATCTGTTAGGGCTGGGCGGTTTCGTTTCGTTAATTCGTAATGCGTTAATAATTCGTTAATTTTTTCAATTACAAAACGATAACGAACCATTCTGGAGCAATTATTAAAAAAAACGAATTTTCAAAAACGTTTTGTAAATGCTTCGTATTTCGATATTGTATTTGTTTCGTTATTGTTTTGAGGTCGTTTCGTTATTATTTCCGCATGTCTGGGCCAGTTTTATGGTTTAATTAGTGAAAAAAAATTATAATATCACACCAACAGTCAACAACAGAGGGAGAGGGAAGCTTCAGAAGGTTTTGGAGGTTTTTTAGCGTATTTCGCGGTCGCGTCCGCCATTAACGAATCGATTCGTTATTGTTTCGGAAATCAATTCGTTAATTTTTTACCATTTACGAAATTTCGTAAATATTGAACTTTTTAAAAGGAAAATTTTGTAATTATTTTAAATATCGAAACAAAAAAAAACCCCAAATACAAATCGATTTTAGAAACAAATTTTTCCGTTGTTACCCAGGCCTACCATCTATGTGTCCGTGTCATCTCTGGTTCTGCGGGCAGGAGGAGTGTCACCCATCCACACGCAAATTCATTGCCCGACTTACCGGGCAAGGCCTGTTGCGGTGGGGGGTGTCCATCCCTCTGGCCATGTTGGTAGCAGGGGCTTCTCCTTCCCAGAAGCCCCTGCGTGGCAGGAAGTTTCCCGCCACTGGGTTAGCTGGCCAACCAGCGGCCAGCCCCACGCAGCTCCTGGCATTGGCCAGAGGCTGGTTCCACCCTGTGCCCAGCAGCCTTAAATAGGCTGCGCAGGGCCTAGCAGGTACCAGGCCTGCTTCGAGTTGTCCTCCCACCCAACCTGCATGTTCATGTTTGTTCAGTGTTGCAGTTGTTCATTATCTGTTCGTCACAACTCCGGTTGGCATGTGGCATGGGCCCTGGATTTGGTTCTGCCCCTCCCCTACTGGCCGAGGAGGGAACATCCGGCAGTTACCAGGGGTGCCATGTCTTGTGGCCCGGTATTGTGCCGGTGGGCCCCCAGTTGGACTCATCAGGTATCGTCAGCAGCGGGTTCATCGATCTTGATTCAGAACCCATGCCTAGCAGCCAACCCTGTGTTCCTGTAATTAATAAATTAAGTTGTGGCCATTTTTACTCCATCTATGTGTCCATGTCATCTCTGGTTCTGCGGGCGGGAGGAGTGTCGCTCATCCACACGCAACAGGAAATTCCTTAGTATAAGGCTCATTAGCAGATCATCTGCAAATAGTATAGCCCTCAAACTTTTGTTTCAGTTACTGGAAGATTTCAAAGTAAGCTTTTAAGTTGGTGGAATTTGGTCCAAAACATATGTACGAAGGATATTTTTTAAGTAAGGTCCGTTTTGTTGTAGACACTAGTAGTTCGTGCGCATACTGCAACGAGCGCGTGCGTCGTGTACCGGCATGCCTCGGAAACAACTGTGCTCAGTTTCCGCTCTGTAGCTAACCAGTACAGTAGGGCTGGGTTACAACGGAAAAATTTGTTTCTAAACTCATTTCGTTTTTAGAGGGTCCATTGCGTTTCGTTTTTTAAAAGAATTCCGAATTTTTCTTTTAAAAAATTCGTTATTTACGAAATTTTGTAAATTTCGAATTGATTCATTAATGGCGGACGCAATTGCGCAATACGCTTAAAAAACCTCCAAATGGGACAGGGAGAATTTCCCTCTCCCTCTGTTGTTGACTGTTGGTGTGATAATTTATTTTTTTATCACTGATAAAACAAACAACAACTATAAAACTTGCACCAGACATACGGAAATAATAACGAAATGATTTCGAAACGATTTCGAAACAATTTTGAAACGATTTCGAAACAATTGCGAAATAAATTGAAAAATTCGTTGCGATTTTTAGTTGCTCCTGCATGGCTCAATATCGGATCGTAAGCTAATTTAAATACGAATCAATAACGAATTACGAAATTAACGAACGAAACCGCCCAGCCCTACTGTACAGTTCTGTTCTGTGCTTTAAAAATGTTTAAGACTATCAACTCACCCTCCGCATGTGAGGTTCGCTCAGTGATACGGTTTTTGTTAGCAAGGAATCTGCCTGCTGCAAAAATTCATCGACAGATCTGTGAAGTGTACGGTGATACTGTTATGAGTGAAAGCAAAGTGCGTAAGTGGGTACGACAATTCAAAGATGGCCGTGACAACGTCCATGATGAGGGCCGCTCCGGTTTTTCTTCTTTGATTACAGTGAACTCTTGGTTATCGGAGCAGGCGGTAAGTTTTTATGAAGAGGGTATTTTAAAATTAGTTCAGAGGTATGATAAGTGTTTGAACAAACTTGGCAACTATGTCGAAAAATAGAGTGAAGTATGTACTTTCTGAAAATAAATTTACTTTTTTGAAATAAACTTTCGTTGTGTACTTATGTTCAAACGGACCTTACTTAAAAAATACCCCTCGTATATGGTGTGACCCTGCTCAGAGTAAAGAAATTTCCAAAACAAAAACAAAAAACATGATTGAGAAAACACAAAACCTACTATGTGTTTTCTTCCACATAATAATTCCTCCACAAAATTTCTGGGACTTTGAATACCAGAAGAAATTGTAGGTTTGGGATGGATTCCGACCAAGACGTCCCCCCCAAATTGGCACCTCTATGTTGAAAATGTTTGGGAAGCATCTTTGGGGAGACTCTTCACCTTCCTCATTCACTTTCTCTTCTTGGCACGTCTGCATTCCTCCCCAGCCTCCTTTCTCCCTTCTTTCATCTTCTTAGGAGGCGAGGCAAGAGGTGAATCTCCTTCCACCGAAATGAGAGAGAGAGATTGGAGAGTTATGATCAGCAAGAAGGGAAGGACATTTACGAGTGAAGCCTCCTTGACCTGCCTGTAAATCCCGCTAGCTGTTCAATACCTTTTACGAGGACTGCAGCTCTCGCTCCGTAGAGGATTGGCGCTTCCTAGCCAATAATCATGGAGTGCTGAAAGCTTCTCGACAAACTAGAGCTGGCCTTTGCTATTTTCCCAGCTTCAACCTAGGACAGTGTTTCTCAACCAAGGGGGTTTCAGAGGGGTCTTCAAAGACCATCAGAAAACACATATTTCTGATGGTCTTAGGAACCCCTTTGGCAGAGAAGGCTGAAGACCTCTCCGCCTGACCTCCTCTTCCTTTTTGCTGTTGGTGAACTACAACTCCCAAAATTCAAAAACACCCCTGCCCAATGCCACCAGTATTCAATGTTGGTCATGTAGGTAGTGTGCCAATTTTTCTGAAGATCCATTGTGGGCTGGGTTCAGAGTGCTCTCTGATTGTAGGTTAACTATAAATCCCAGCAACTACAACTTTCAAATGTCATGGTCCATTTTCCCCAAACTCCACCAGTGTTCACATCTGGGCATATTGGGTATTCGTGCCATGTTTGGTCCAGAACTATCATTGCTTGAATCCACAGCTATCTGGATGTAGGTGAACTACAACTCCAAAACTCAAGGTCAATGCCCAACAAACCCTTCCAGTATTTTCTCTTGGTCATGGGAGTTCTGTGGGCCAAGTTTGGTTCTGTTTCATTGTTGGTAGAGTTCAGAATGCTCTTTGATTGTAGATGAACTATAAATCCCAGCAACTACAACTCCCAAATGACAAAATCAATGCCCCCACCAACCCCACCAGTATTCAGATTTGGGCATATTGGGTTGTTGTTGTTCATTCGTTCAGTCGTCTCCGACTCTTCGTGACCTCATGGACCAGCCCACGCCAGAGCTCCCTGTCGGCCGTCACCACCCCCAGCTCCTTCAAGGTCAGTCCAGTCACTTCAAGGATGCCATCCATCCATCTTGCCCTTGGTCGGCCCCTCTTCCTTTTACCTTCCACTTTCCCCCGCATCATTGTCTTCTCTAAGCTTTCCTTTCTTCTCATGATGTGACCTCTACTAACCTTCCCTCCAATGAGCAGTCAGGCTTTATATCCTGAAGTATGGATCTTCTCACTGTCCAGGGCACTCTCAGAACTTTCTTCCAACACCACAGTTCAAAAGCATATCTCTTTCTTCGCTCAGCCTTTCTTCTGGTCCAGCTGTCACATCCTAGGTGACCATGGGGAATACCATTGTTTTAACTATGCAGATCTTCGTTGCCAGCATGATGTCTCTACTCTTCACTATTTTGTTGAGATTGGACATTGCTCTCTTCCGAGGAAGTAAGCGTCTCCTGATTTCCTGGCTGCTGGTCATGGGAGAACTATGGGCCAAGTTTGGTTCAATTCCATCATTGGTGGGGTTCAGAATGCTCTTTGATTGTATAACTATAAATTCCAGCAACTACAACTCCCAAATGTCAAGATTTTATTTTCCCAAAACTCCACCACTGTTTACATCTGGGCATATTGAGTATTAGTGTAGAGTTTGGTCCAGATCAATCATTGTTTGAGTCCACAGTGCTCTCTGGATGTAGGTGAACTACAACTCCCAAACTGAAGGTCAATGCCCACCAAACCCTTCTAGTGTTTCCTGCTGGTCATGGAACTGTGTGCCAAGTGTGGTTCAATTCCATCACTGGTGGGGTTCAGAATGCTCTTTGATTGTAGGTGAACTAAAAATCCCAGCAATTACAATTCCCAAATGACAAAATCAATTTTTTTGAGTGAAGGACATACATTGGGTTGTTAGGTGTCTTGTGTCCAAATTTGGTGTCAATTCGTCCAGCGGTTTTTGAGTTCTGTTAATCCCACAAACGAACATTATATATATATATATTTAATATAGATTTGGAAGGGCAATTTAGGAGTGGTTGAAACTGAACCAAAACTGCATGAACTGCCTGAAAATGCAGTGGTTTGTAGGCTTGGGTAACAACGGAAATTTTTTTTTCTAAACTCGTTTCGTTTTTAGGGGTCCATCGCATTTCGTTTTTTAAAAGAATTCCAAAATTTTCCTTTTAAAAATTTCGAAATTTACGAAATTTCGTATAATTACAAATCGATTCGTTAATGGCGGACGCGATTGCGCAATATGCTAAAAAAAACCTCCAAATGGGACAGGGGGAACTTCTGAAGCTTCCCTCTCCCTCTGTTGTTGACTGTTGGTGCGATAAAACAAACAACAACTATAAAACTTGCAGCAGACATGCCAAAATAATTACGAAATAATTACGAAATAATTTCGAAATAATAACGGAACAATTACGAAACAATTACGAAATAAATTGAAAAAATTGTTTCGGATCTAATTTATTTATTTATTATTTATTTATTTACTTTGCTTATTTATTTATTTATTATTTATTTATTTACTTTGCCAGTTTCTCAGCCCATAGGCGACTCAACGCGGTTCACAACAAGAGCAAAAAGTCAATCCAACAACATACAGAATTTAAAAACCATTAACAACATAATATACAGGATAATGACACATCAATAACAACACATTAACGTCTTGTAACTAGAATCGTGATCCAATTCGTCATCCATAATTCCGTTTCCTATATTCATCGTGTACATTGCACTGTTTATCCGAATGCTTGTTCAAACAGCCAGGTTTTTAGTTTTCTTTGAAACACCATTAACGAAGGGGCTGATCTTATGTCCATGGGAAGGGCGTTCCACAGCCGAGGGGCCACCACAGAGAAGGCCCTGTCCCTCGTCCCCACCAGCCGTGCTTGTGATGCAGGCGGGATCGAGAGCAGGGCCTCCCCAGAAGATCTTAGAGTCCTGGTGGGTTCATAGGCAGAGATACGTTCGGATAGGTAGCTTGGGCCAGAACCGTTTAGGGCTTTATAGGCCTCACACTCCTCACACTATTCCTGCATGGCTCAATATTGGATCGTAAGCTAATTTAAATACGAATTAATAACGAATTACGAAATTAACGAACGAAACCGCCCAAGCCTAGTGGTTTGCTTTTCCAAATCTTCCAAAATTAGTGTATGGGTCAATGCAAGCTGCACCTACCACTAGACAGTGTACACTTCCAAAACATTTACTCTCCAACTTAAATGTTTCTCCATTAAGGAAAAAGTCTGCATGGAAATGGCACCTTGTGGAAGGTAAGAAAAAAGGTACGTCCCTGGAAATGGACTTGACAGATTTCCCTCTCTGTCAGTGAACGAACACTTGCCGACAGAACAAGGCCATCTCTGGAAGTCTTTAGAGTTCCTCAGATGTCATCTTCTGCCAGGTATGAACAGGGCCATAAGACATTTTCGCGATCCAATTGCCCAAATTTATTTCAGCAGAACTTTTAAACAGGGACATCCATAAAGACGAGGCTCGTCTCCAACAGCATCTTTATCATATGCGAAACCTACAGCATCCATCGCTATCCGGACACATGCTAAAACATCTCCTGGTGATGAAGTGTGAAGTTTGGAAGATGGATCGCTTCACTTACTGTGCTGCCTGGAGAAGTTACTGAACAGATTGGGATGTTGCCCTTCTGTGTCACTTGAAATATCACTAGATGTTTCAGGATCCCGGCATACGGTGGCTGCCATGTCAGTGCTATTTCTGTACTAAGGACTTCATCCCACGCAATAAGTAAAGCATCGGGGATCATTGTTTTTGGCTTAAGTTTCGCAATGCCTTGTTTGGAAATTAAACAAATGATTTTCTTACCCCCATCACCTGTTTCCCTTCGTTCAACTTTTCTTTCAAATTATCCTTTGGCCTTCCCATCACATGGGAGACATTCTCCTCCCACTTTCTCCTCCCATGTTTTCTTTTAGAATCATAGGGTGATTTTTGAGTGATGGTGACTCCTTGTGTTGTGAGACGTTTTGTTGCCAAATTTGGTGTGATTTCGTTCATTGGTTCTTTTGTTTTTAAGGTACTCATTATGCACAGAGCATTTTATATATATAAATCTATATATATAAATCTGTAAGGGGCGTCCAACGGGACAGCAAAACTCAAAACCCCCCCCCAACGAAAATTAACCAAAATTCCCATGCACATAGCTCAACCCACAAGGTATGAACAAATCGAATCAAAACAAAAAACAACACAACAACACACTCACAAAAGGACAAAACAACTGAGCATGCGCAATGGTGCAAAGTCTCCGGCGCGCGCACATGGCCAAACGGCCAACGCACCTTCCGCACCTCCCTCCCCCCTCTGCCGAAGCCCTGCCCACACCCACCAACGCCCCACCCCTGCAATCCTCCTCCTCCTCCCACCCCCCTCCGCCGAAGCCCCACCCACACCCACCGACACCCCGCCCCTGCACTCCTCCTCCTCCTCCTCCCACCTCCCTCCGCCAAAGCCCTGCCCACACACCCCAACGCCCTGCCCCTGCTCCTCCTCCTCCCCACCCCCTCATCTGAAGCCCCACCCACACCCACCGACGCCCCGCCCCTGCTCCTCCTCCTCCTCCCACTCCCCTCCGTTGTAGCTGCTGGGATTTATAGTTTACCTATAATCAAAGCATTCTGAACTCCACCAAAGACGGAATTAAACCAAACGTGGCACATAGGACTCCCATGGCCCAACATAAAGCACGAGAAGGGTTTGGTAAGCAATGGGAAGGAAGAAATGAAGTAGGGAAGGCAGGAAAGAAAGAGGTACCGAAGGAAGGAAGAAGAGAAAGTAGAAAGGAAAGAAAAATAAAAGGAAGGAAAGGCAGGAAAGAGATAAAGAAGGAAGGAGAAAAGAAAAGAAAAAGTGAAAGAAGGAGGGAAACAGGGAGGGAAGAAAGGAGGCAAAGGAAGAAAGGGGGAGAGAATGAAGGAAAGAGAGAAGGATGAAACCAAGGAGCAAAAGAAGGAAAGAAAGAAAGAAAGAGGTAGAGAAGGAAGAAAGGAGAGAAAGGGGGAGAAAAAGGGGGGAAGGAATAGGTAGGTAGGTACCTCTCTTTCATAATACTCCAGATATCTACTAGGGCTGGGCTATTCGTTTCGTTAATTCGTTAATCCGTTAAAAAATCGTTATTTTTTGAATTACGAAACAATAACAAAACTTTTTTTTTAACCTGGAAGTGCTTTTAAATATCGAAACGGCAGGCGCCAAAAAATTTTGTATTTCCGTCCATTTCGGAAATACCTAAGATGGCCGCCTGCCGATGCTTCCTGGGAGCTCTGCCGGCTGAGCAAGCGAGGGAGAGGGCGAGCGAGAGGGGCGAGCGAGCGGCGACGGTGAGAGCCATTCAGCTGTGAAACTCTCTGCCCCAGAGGGAGTGCGGTGGAGACTCTTTGAAACAGAGGCTGGATGGCCATCTGTCAGGGAAGGGCTTGGTGGGCCATTGACCTTCAGTTTTGGAGTTGTAGTTCACCTACATCCAGAGACCACTACAGACTCGAACAATGATGGATCTGGACCACACTTGGCCAGCGAGAGGGGTGAGCGAGCGGAGAGCGAGAGGGGCGAGAGAGCGGAGAGCGAGAGGGGCGAGCGAGTGGAGAGCGAGAGGGGCGAGCGAGCGGAGAGCGAGAGGGGCGGGTGAGCGGAGAGCGTTTCCTCGGCCCCTTTGCCCCGTCAAAGAGGCCCCCCTTTCTCTCTCTCTTCCCCTTCATAAAGTACAGAACCACAACAACACTCCCTCCCCGCGTCATGACAGTCCCCAGGCTGTGAGGGGAAACAGGCCTCCAACAAGGCGCTTCCCATTTATCGCTGCCTCTCAGCCTCAAAACTCTGGCGCACGGTCGAAAACTTCTGAGGTACTTACCAAACCCGTCGCCATTACAAGATTCCCTCAGGTTTTTTTTTCCTCCCCCCTCCTCCGTGTCTTGCCTTCTTTTGCCACAGGCCCGCCCACTTTAGGCTGCATTCAGCCTCTGGGTGGCTGACGTGACCATCCGTCACTCTTCCCTCTCCCCTCATTGGATGCTCGAAGTGCTTATCCTGTTTTTTTCCGTTAACAGCAGCCTTGTTTTGATGTCCTTTGCGCAGTCCATTTGACAGGACGCGGAGCCAATCGCATGGCCCGAAGAGGAAAACAGGCCGGCCTCCCAAAGCCGAAGAGGCCTGTGGGAATTGTCGTTCGGTTCTCCTTGATAAAGCGCTCCAGACTGAGCTGAGGAACGACAACTCCCAGAAGCCTCTCGGTCGTTGGTAAACAAGAGTCTTCGACACACGTGTATTCGCAACACGAGCCCTTTGTGACAGGTTTAATGGCAGCCCAAGTCTTTGAAAAAGCGGGGAAGACATACTCAACAGACCATTCCAGTAATAATAATAATAATCTATATAAATAAAAATGTAATGTTCGTTTGTGGGATTAACAGAACTCAAAACCCACTGGACGAATTGACACCAAATTTGGACACAATACACCTAACAACCCAATTTATGTCCTTCACTCAAAAAAAATTGATTTTGCTATTTGGGAGTTGTAGTTGCTGGGATTTATAGTTCACCTACAATCAAAGAACATTCTGAACTCCAACGATGAAATTGAACCAAACTTGGCACACAGTTCTCCCTTGACCAACAGAAAAAACTGGAAGGGTTTGGTGGACATTGACCTTGAGAATTATAGTTCACCCACATCCAGAGAGCACTGTGGACTCAAACAATGATGGATCTGGACCAAACTTGACACAAATATTCCATATGCCCAAATATGAACACAGATGGAGTTTAAGGGAAATCGACCTTGACATTTGGGAGTTGTAGTTGCTGGGATTTACAGTTCACCTACAATCAAAGAGCATTCTGAACTCCACCAATGATGGAATTGAACCAAACATGGCATACAGGACTTCCATGACCAACAGAACACACTGGAAGGGTTTGGTGGGCATTGACCTTGAGTTTGGGAGTTGTAGTTCACCTACATCCAGAGTGAGCGGAGAGCGAGAGGGGCGAGTGAGCGGAGAGCGAGAGGGGCGAGTGAGCGGAGAGCGAGAGGGGCGAGTGAGCGGAGAGCGAGAGGGGCGAGTGAGCGGAGAGCGAGAGGGGCGAGTGAGCGGAGAGCGAGAGGGGCGAGTGAGCGGAGAGCGAGAGGGGCGAGTGAGCGGAGAGCGAGAGGGGCGGGCGAGCGGAGAGCGAGAGGGACTCAAACAATGATGGATCTGGACCACACTTGGCAAAAGCACTCAATATACACCCAAATATGAACACAGATGGAGTTTGCGGGAAATAGACCTTGACATTTGGGAGTTTTAGTTACGGGGATTTATGGTTCACCTGCAATCAAAGAGCGTTCTGAACCCCACAAGCGGCGAGCGAGAGGGGCGAGCGAGCGGCGAGCGAGCGAGAGGGCCCGCCAGAGTGAGTGCCTGCCTTCCCTCCTTAATAATAATTTAAATTTAATAATAATAATTTTAATTTCTCCTCCCTATTCTACTAAATTAATAATTAAATTTAAAAAATATTTTAAAAATATTGAAAAAAAAAGGGCGCCATCTTTACAAAATGTTTTGTAAATATTTACGAAATTTCGTAAATACCGAACTTTTTTGGGGGGAAATTTTGTAATTATTTTAAATAACGAAACAAAAAAACACCCCAATTACAAAACGATTACAAAACCAAATTTTTGCGTTGTTACCCAGGCCTAATATCTACCTCTACTTTTAAAAGATTTACTATAGGCCACAGCAACGTGTGGCAGGGTACAGCTAGTAGAATCATAGAATCCTAGAGTTGGAAGAGACCTCACGGACCATCCAGTCCAACCCCCTGCCAAGGAGCAGGAATATTGCATTCAAAGCACCCCGGACAGATGGCCATCCAGCCTCTGTTTAAAAGCCTCCAAAGAAGGAGCCTCTACCACACTCTGGGGCAGAGAGTTCCACTGTTGAACGGCTCTCTCAGTCAGGAAGTTCTTCCTCATGTTCAGATGGAATCTCCTCTCTTGTAGTTTGAAGCCATTGTTCCGCGTCCTAGTCTCCAGGGAAGCAGAAAACAAGCTTGCTGCCTCCTCTCTAGGACTTCCTCTCACATACTTATACATGGCTACCATGTCTCCTCTCAGCCTTCTCTTTTTCAGGCTAAACATGCCCAGCTCTTTAAGCCACTCCTCATAGGGCTTGTTCTCCAGACCCTTGATCATTTTAGTCGCCCTCCTCTGGACACATTCCAGTTTGTCAATATCTCTCTTCAATTGTGGTGATGAGGAGATATTGGAAAAATAGATATTGATTTATTGATTTATAAATTGTATGTACTTTAAATGTATAGAAAAATCAGGCTCTCTCTGTATAGAAAGAATGCTAACGGACAAGCAAGCTGCGTCCAGGCACAGCAAGAGAGGGACTGAAGAGGGAGGCATGTTATCTATACATTTCAAGAGAGAGATAAGCCACAGAGGCTGGTACAAAAAGCTCAGTGTCTTCCTTTAGGGAAGGAGCCTCCTGACAGGTCAAAAGCAGGCCTCTGGTGGATGCAAGTTGGTCCTAGGACAGACACATGCCTTTTCCATGTTGGAAGGTAGAAATTGATATTCTTATGATGCTAAGGTGATGCAGTCAGTGACGTTAATGTATGTAGAAGCATGTTCTTTGTTTGCTTGAATCTGAAAGGTATAAAGGCACAGTCTGGTTTGCTTTTGGACACAAGTCCACTCCAGGGCCCCAGCTGGAAATAAATCCGTGCTTTTTTTAGACCTCCGGAACTCTCTTTGTCTCTTTTCCTGAAACCTTCTCCCTGCCATTTCAGTGGTGCCCAGAATTGGACACAATATTCCAGGTGTGGTCTAACCAAGGCAGAATAGAGCATGGGGAGCATAACTTCCCTGGATCTAGACACTATGCTCCTATTGATGCAGGCCAAAATCCCATTGGCTTTTTTGCCACCACATCACATTGTTGGCTCATGTTTAACTTGATGTCCACGAGGACTCCAAGATCTTTTTCACATGTACTGCTCTCGAGCCAGGAATTGTCCCCCATTCTGTCTCTTGCATTTCCTTTTTTTCTCCCTAAGTGGAGTATCTTGCATTTGTCCCTGTTGAACTTCCTTTTGTTAGTTTTGGCCCATCATCTCTCTAATCTGTCAAGATCATTTTGAATCTTGCTCCTCTACTCTGGAGTATTGGCTCTCCCTCCCAATTTGGTGTCGTCTGCAAACTTGATGATCATGCCTTCTCACCCTTTTATTTATTTATTTATTTATTTATTTATTTACCTTACTTATATACCGCTGTTCTCAGCCCGAAAGCGACTCACAGCGGTTCACAACAAATACGAACAGCAAAAATTCAGTGCTACAGCATAGAAACAGTTAACAACATAACACATTACACAATTAATAAACAGTTACTACAATACCCATTCACTGTCGTCTCGTCATCAAAAACATGTTCCAGATTCGTCATCCAGTTCCATTCCAGTGTTCCTTAACCAATCATTGCACTAATTATTGGAACGCCTGCTCAAACAGCCAGGTCTTCACTTTTTTGCGGAATACCATTAGAGATGGTGCTAGTCTAATGTCCATAGGAAGGGCGTTCCACAGCTGAGGAGCCACCACCGAGAAGGCCCTATCTCTCGTCCCCGCCAGCTGAGCTTGAGAAGCAGGCGGGATCGAGAGCAGGGTCTCCCTGGAAGATCTCAAAGTCCTGGTTGGTTCATACGCTGAGATGCGGTCGGATAGGTAGCTTGGGCCGGAACCGTTTAGGGCTTTAAAGGCCAACGCCAGCACTTTGAATTCAGCCCGGTAGCAGATCGGTAGCCAGTGGAGTTGGCGCAACAGGGGGGTTGTATGCTCCCTGCGCTCCGCTCCTGTTAAAATCATGGCTGCCGAGGGTTGGACTAGTTGGAGCTTCTGAGCTGTCTTCAAAGGCAACCCCACGTAGAGAGCGTTGCAGTAGTCTAAATGGGATGTAAACAGAGCGTGGACTAACGTGGCCAGTCAGACTTCCCAAGGTACGGGCGCAGCTGGCGCACAAGCTTTAGCTATGCAAATGCTCCCCTGGTCACCGCCGAAACCTGGGGTTCCAGGCTCAGCGATGAGCCCAGGGTCACACCCAAGCTGCGAACCTGCGTCTTCAGGGGGAGTGCGGCCCCATCCAACACAGGCTGTAACCCTATGCCCTGTTCGGCCTTGCGACTGACCAGGAGTACCTCTGTCTTGTCTGGATTCAATTTCAATTTGTTCGCCCTCATCCAGACCGTCACAGCGGCCAAGCACCGGTTCAGGACCTGGACAGCCTCCTTAGTAGCAGGTGGAAAGGAGTGACAGAGTTGGACATCATCCGCGTACAGATGACACCGTACCCCGAAACTCCGGATGATCTCCCCCCGCGGCTTCATGTAGATGTTAAACAACATGGGAGACAATATTGAGCCCTGAGGAACCCCACAAGACAAAGGTTGTGGGGTTGAACAGGTGTCAACCAATAACACCTTCTGTGATCGACCCTCTAGGAATGAGCGGAGCCACTGTAAAACAGTAGCTCCAAGACCCATCCCCGCGAGGCGTCCCAGAAGGATACCGTGGTCGACGGTATCGAAGGCCGCTGAGAGGTCCAGCAGCACCAACAGGGACACACTCCCCCTGTCGAGCTCCCGGCGCAGATCATCCACTAAGGCGACCAAGGCTGTCTCGGTACCATGTCCCGGCCTAAAGCCAGACTGTGCCGGGTCTAGATAATCCGTATCTACCAAGAATACCTGGAGTTGTGAGGCCACCACACGTTCCAAGACTTTGCCCAAGAAGGGGAGATTGGAAACTGGCTGATAGTTGTCGAATTTAGTGGGGTCCAGTGATGGTTTCTTCAACAGCGGTTTTATTATAGCTTGTTTTAAGCTTGCTGGAATCTTGCCTTCCCGAAGGGAAGCATTAACCACCACCTTAACCCACTCAGCCAATCCCCCTGTGGCCTCCTTTAGAAGCCAGGATGGGCAGGGGTCCAGGATGCATGTGGTTGGCCTCATTCCTCCAAGTATCTTGTCCACATCCTTGGGTTTCACCAATTGAAATGAATCCATCAAAACTGGGCAAGCAGGTGCTCGTGTTACATCCTCAGAGACTGCCATTAACATGGTATCCAGACCAGAACGGATCAAAGCGACTTTGTCTGCAAAGAACTGAGCAAAAGCTTCACAGCGAGAAGTCGAATCGTCAGGGTTCCCACCTTGAGCGGTGGGATTTAAAAGGCCTCTGACAATTCGGAACAGCTCCGTCGGACGGTTCTTTGCAGACGCAATAGTGGCCGCAAAGAAGGCCTTCTTTGCGGCTTTTATTGCTGCGGCATATGCCCTTAAAAAGGACACAAACCGTGTTCGATTTGGCTCACTCGGATCCGAACGCCACACACTCTCTAGTTCCCTCTTCCTTCGCTTCATCGCTGCCAGCTCCTCGGTGAACTAGGGAGCTGGTTTAGCTCGGCTACTTGAGAGGGGACGTTCCGGAGCGATCGTGTCAATTGCCCTAGTCATCTCCCCATTCCAGAGAGTGACCAGGGCCTCGACAGGATTATTTGGATTTATTTATTTCATTTCAAAAGGATTGCATAAATTAGTATAAGGTGTGCAGGTGGCTAAATATAGAAATTCTACCAACGATAGAAGTGGGCCAAACTTCCCACACTTCCCCATGACCAACAGAAAATACTGTGTTTTCTGATGGTCTTTGGTGACCCCTCTGACACCCCCCTCGTGATCTCATAGGGGTCCCAACCCCCAGGTTGAGAAACACTAGCTTAATCCATTGTGCCACTGAGGGCTCTATTGTTGCAAAAGGATATTAATTACAATTCCTTCCTCCTCAGTTCTAAATATTATAGTGGAAGAAAGGATTCTGTGTGGCGCATCTTGGCTCCTGACTCCAGAACGATGTCATCATTATCTTTACAAGCAGACAATGGGGAATTTCCATCACACGTTACATTTCACATTTTTACAAGTCTCTGTGTGGAGAATTAAAAAATAAATCAATTGCCAATCAATTTAGGAAGCATATGAATAAAAACACACTTTAGAAATGGCAAAATACCTGGAACCCACGGTACGAGCTTGTGTCATATGATGGGCTTAGTCAGTAGCTATTTCTTACATGTGTAGAAACGTTGGTTTTATTGTGTCTGATGAAGTCCTACGTTCTAGTTCAGAGTTTTCAAGAGTTAAATGGACTGTGGTGCAGCTGTCTGAGTGTCAGCTGCATTAAGATCACTTCTGACCAAAATGTCATGAGTTCGAAGCCAGCCCGGGTCGGAGTGAGCTTCCGACCAATTGTGTAGCTTGTTGTTGACCTTTGCAACCCAAAAGACAGTAGGAAAATTAGGTACCACCTATGTGTGGGGAGGCTAATTTAACTAATTTATGAGGCCATAAAAATGACTCCAGCAAAGCACTCCAGCAAAAGCATGCGGGGAATGCGGAAATACTTCATCAGTGTTGCAGATGGACGATGAAAGTGACAGCTCTCCTAGTGGCCAGAAAGTTAAATAGCCTCTGACTGTGTTGTAGTAGAGCCTGTAATGTTGCAAACAGTAGTATGGGTGCCAGAAGGGGGGAAAGGGTTACCCGGGAGCAGGAATCTGATGATGAGCAGCAGAGAAAGAGGATCCGGGACATATTTACAGCACCTACAGATGAGGAGTCATTTGAGCAATTCTCTGGGGATGATGGGTCAATGAGTAAAGGAGAAGAAGGAGACACCATGGATTGGACTAAGATAAGAGAAGTGCAAGCTATTTGTGAGGAGCCAACAACTAGTGATATCTTTATGGGGTTCTCTGTGGGTGAAGACTGGCAATCAAGGGATCCAACTGAGTCTTGAGGGGACCTAAGTCTTGACAGGAGATGGAGGAATTGGAGGGAAGGACAAGGGAGTTCACGTGAAGAGCTGGGAGTAGCTGTGGTGGATAATAATGGGGCGGTGATCAGTTCATCTTCTGATGATGATTTGTAAATAAAAGTGGGTTCAGGGGTGATGGGTCCTTGCAGAAGGCAAGGTGTTGATGGGCGTTCGTGTGTTGGGTGCTGTGTATTGGAAAAGATTCTTGCAGACTTGTTGCTGCCTTTTTCATGTTCGGTGTTGGTTTAGGATCTGCAGTTTGGATCTCCTGATTGTTCGCATGTTATTGACCCAGATTGACTTCTCGTTAATGTGGACTTCTCCCTTCCTGGACCTGGACCAGTTTGGCTATAGACACTGCTTCTGCAGACACTGGAGCCGCACTGTTTCGGATTTCTCCCGCTTCAACCTTGGACTTTGGCTGACGACGCTTTTCCTCCTGCGGCCCCTCCTTTTTGTGCCCTCCTTCTCTGAAGGTTTCTAAGCAGAGGCTTGATGGCTATCTTTTGGAAGGGCTTTGATTGTGTGTTCCTACATGACAGGGGGTTGGCCTGGATGACCCTTGGGCTCTCTTCCAACTCTATGATTCTAAGACCCTTTTTTGTCGATGTTCCCCACACTTGAATACATTCCATATAAGTAGGGCTGCACAAAAAGAGAGGAGAGATAAACCATCCTGGAGCACAATAAAAGACCGAGACCATTGAAAGAAGGAAACTAGGACATCTCACTTGGAAATAAAGGCAGGGCAGTCTTTGCACACAGCTGGCAGCTCTGCTGGCAGCCTTCAGCAATAATCACATCATTTGCCTCCAGCTCCCAGGCTTCCAAGCTGGATGCTAAATGGTGTTTTTCTAACCACACGAGAATGGGAATCTGAATGTTCGAGGGTTGAATGAAAAGTAATGCCTCCACCTTTGTAACTCCTCAACAGATGGCAGTACTGGAATGCGGCAGGTACTGGCTTGTTCAGTAGACTCTCCTCTACAGTTCCATTTTGATGGGAAGCCTTAGCATTGAACGGCTGTGTTGTTAAAGTGTGAAGTATGGAACCCTGCACAATGACGTGCAGTCATTGAATTCCTGACAGCAGAAGGCATCACCTCAACATCTTTAAACTTACTTGCCCAACAACCCACAGTACTCCCATCAACACAATCACCATAAACAGCTTGCATTCTCTGATGAATCTCCTTTGGGGTGACACCTTCTGCTGTCAAGAATTCAATGACTGCACGTTGCTTTAGTCACAATGACCGACCGTCTGTGCAGGGTTAAGGCTTCCCACCCAAATGGAACTGTAGAGGAGAGTCTACTGAACAAGACAGTACCTGCTGCATACGTTACTTAAGTCGCATTGACCAACCATCTGCACAGGGTTCCATTCTTTGCACTTTAACAACACAACCATTCAATGCTAAGGCTTCCCACCCAAGTGGAACTGTAGAGGAGAGTCTACTGAACAAGACAGTACCTGCTGCATACGTTGCTTAAGTCACATTGACCAATTGTCTGTGCAGGGTTCCATACTTTGCACTTTAACAACACAACCGTTCAATGCTAAGGCTTCCCGCCTGAATGGAACTGTAAAGGAAAGTCTACTGAACAAGCCAGTACCTGCCACATACGTTAAGTCGCATTGACCGACCATCTGCCCAGGGTTCCATACTTTGCACTTTAACAACACAACCATTCAATGCTAAGGCTTCCTGCCCAAATGGAAGTGTAGAGGAGAGTCTAATGAACAAGACAGTACCTGCTGCATACGTTGCTTAAGTCGCATTGACCGACCGTCGGCACAGGGTTCCATACTTTGCACTTAAACAACACAACAGTTCAATGCAAAGGCTTCCCGCCTGAATGGAACTGTAGAGGAGAGTCTCCTGAACAAGCCAGTACCTGCTGCATACGTTGCTTAAGTCGCATTGACTAACTGTCTGTGCAGGGTTCCATACTTTGCACTTTAACAACACAACCATTCAATGCTAAGGCTTCCAGCCCAAATGGAACTGTAGAGGATAGTCTACTGAACAAGACAGTACCTGCTGCATACGTTACTTAAGTCGCATTGACCAACCATCTGCACAGGGTTCCATTCTTTGCACTTTAACAACACAACCATTCAATGCTAAGGCTTCCCACCCAAGTGGAACTGTAGAGGAGAGTCTACTGAACAAGACAGTACCTGCTGCATACGTTGCTTAAGTCACATTGACCAATTGTCTGTGCAGGGTTCCATACTTTGCACTTTAACAACACAACCGTTCAATGCTAAGGCTTCCCGCCTGAATGGAACTGTAAAGGAAAGTCTACTGAACAAGCCAGTACCTGCCACATACGTTAAGTCGCATTGACCGACCATCTGCCCAGGGTTCCATACTTTGCACTTTAACAACACAACCATTCAATGCTAAGGCTTCCTGCCCAAATGGAAGTGTAGAGGAGAGTCTAATGAACAAGACAGTACCTGCTGCATACGTTGCTTAAGTCGCATTGACCGACCGTCGGCACAGGGTTCCATACTTTGCACTTAAACAACACAACAGTTCAATGCAAAGGCTTCCCGCCTGAATGGAACTGTAGAGGAGAGTCTCCTGAACAAGCCAGTACCTGCTGCATACGTTGCTTAAGTCGCATTGACTAACTGTCTGTGCAGGGTTCCATACTTTGCACTTTAACAACACAACCATTCAATGCTAAGGCTTCCAGCCCAAATGGAACTGTAGAGGATAGTCTACTGAACAAGACAGTACCTGCTGCATACGTTGCTTAAGTTGCATTGACCGACCATCTGCACAGGGTTCCATACTTTGCACTTTAACAACACAACCGTTCAATGTTAAGGCTTCCCGCCGAAATGGAACTGTAAAGGAAAGTCTACTGAACAAGCCAGTACCTGCCGCATACGTTAAGTCGCATTGACCAACCATCTGCGCAGGGTTCCATATTTTGCACTTTAACAACACAACCGTTTAATGCAAAGGCTTCCCGCCTGAATGGAACTGTAGAGGAGAGTCTACTGAACAAGACAGTACCTTCTGTATATGTTGCTTAAGTCGCATTGACCGACTGTCTGTGCAGGGTTCCATACTTTGCACTTTAACAGCACAACCATTCAATGCTAAGGCTTCCCACCCAAATGGAACTGTAGAGTCTACTGAACAAGCCAGTACCTGCCGCATCTGTTGAGGAGTTATGCAGGTGGAGGCATTACTTTTCATTCAACACTCGTATAACCAATGAAAGGGTTGGTTTTGGGTTCCCAGAGTGGATCTTGGAAAAGGGACAATCACCATGAATGTGTACCTTAACCAAATTCCAGCCAAGCGGCTCTTCCACGTGTGATCAAAACGCCCGACGACTTCCTCAGGAAAGCTTCCATCGGCGCAACATGGTTCCAGCCATTGCGTCCCATTATCGGACTGTAGTAAATGCGTGTCTCCATAATAGATTGGGAAGGCGGAGCAGGGAGGGGGAGAAGCTGCCATTTCGTAATTACAACTGGGTTTCTCTTTTATTGACCCTGGAACTTTTCATTATCTCCTATTCGTTCCAATGTTCCCGGGCTCTCCAAAGACCCCTTTCCTCACCATGCATCGCTGAAGGCCTTCGCACGCCAGAGTCACTACCGGAATCAGCATAATTAATCAATTATATTTAATAATAGCAATCTGACACTGTGCCTCCGAGGTTCGTTTTGAAATGAGCATCGGGTTGGAACTCTTTTATTAGAATTTGGACAAAATCTCTGTGGATCTTGACGGTTTCAATGCCTTGTGCTTTTAATCGCTTCCTAAGCCTATATTTTTAAAGTCTGTTTCAATACATATGCCTAGCCGGGGGGCCATTGAGGATTAAATGTCCTTAATAATAACTATTTTTGTATAACACTATTAGCAACAGCTCCCCTTTGGAAGGAAACCATGAAAGGCTGAGGACATCAGGCACCTGAAATGTGTGGCTGCATGTGTCCTGCTGCCATCTTTGTGATCTGGAAGAAAATTAGAGGCTCACGAGGCACTTAAAACACATTTTTATGACATAGAATCATAGAATCATAGAATCAAAGAGTTGGGAGAGACCTCATGGGCCATCCAGTCCAACCCCCTGCCAAGAAGCAGGAATATTGCATTCAAATCACCCCTGACAGATGGCCATCCAGCCTCTGCTTAAAAGCTTCCAAAGAAGGAGCCTCCACCACACTCTGGGGCAGAGAGTTCCACTGCTTAACGGCTCTCACAGTCAGGAAGTTCTTCCTAATGTTCAGATGGAATCTCCTCTCTTGTAGTTTGAAGCCATTGTTCCGCGTCCTAGTCTCCAAGGAAGCAGAAAACAAGCTGGCTCCCTCCTCCCTGTGGCTTCCTCTCACATATTTAGACACAGGTTCGCAGTTTGGGTGTGATCCTGGACTCATCGCTGAGCCTGGATCCCCAGGTTTCGGCGGTGACCAGGGGAGCATTCACACAGTTAAGACTCGTGCGCCAACTGCGACCGTACCTTGGGAAGTCTGACTTGGCCACGGTAGTCCACGCTCTGGTTACATCCCGCCTTGATTACTGCAACGCTCTCTACGTGGGGTTGCCTTTGAAGACGGTTCGGAAGCTCCAACTAGTCCAACGGGCGGCAGCCATGGTACTAACAGGAGCAGGGCGCAGGGAGCATACAACTCCTCTGCTGTACCAGCTCCACTGGCTGCCGATTAGCTACCGGGCCCAATTCAAAGTGCTGGCATTGGCCTTTAAAGCCCTAAACGGTTCTGGCCCAACATATCTATCCGAACGTATCTCGGCCTATCAGCCCACCAGGACCCTAAGATCTTCGGGAGAGGCCCTTCTCTCCATCCCGCCTGCTTCACAGGTGCGGCTGGCGGGAACGAGAGACAGGGCCTTTTCTGTGGTGGCCCCGCGGCTTTGGAATGCCCTCCCTATAGAGATAAGATCAGCCTCCTCGCTGATAGTATTTCGGAAAAAACTCAAGACATGGATGTTTGAGCAAGCATTCGGCTAATCCGATGCGATGAAATCTCTGATCAAGGACTGGCAATCACAGACAACGAAATTGGATTATGATTTTAATTTAAGAGATGCATTGGTCTGTATTGGTGGCCCAATACTGTGTATTGTATATGTATGTGTTTTATATTTTTAATTGGAATATTGTTGTTTTTAAATGTTGTAAACCGCAATGAGTCGCCGTTTTAGGCTGAGATATTAGCGGTATACAAGCGTACTAAATAAATAAATAAATAAATAAATAAATAAATATTTATACATGGCTATCATATCTCCTCTCAGCCTTCTCTTCTTCAGGCTAAACATGCCCAGTTCCCCAAGCCGCTCCTCATGGGGCTTGTCCTCCAGACCCTTGATCATTTTAGTCGCCCTCCTCTGGACACATTCCAGCTTGTCAATATCTCTCTTGAATTATGGTGCCCAGAATTGGACACAATATTCCAGGTGTGGTCTAACTAAAGCAGAATAGAGGGGTAGCATTACTTCCTTAGATCTAGACACTATGCTCCTATTGATGCAGGCCAAAATCCCATTGGCTTTTTTTGCCGCCACATCACATAAGCCGGCGTTTCTCAACTTGGAGGGGTCGCTTCTGCTCTAGGTGCTCTTACTGCCTACTACAGGGAAAACCAGCTGATCCCTAATCCATCTACAACACAGACATGTGCCTTTCATCTCAAGAACAGAGAAGCATCCCGAGCTCTGAAGATCACCTGGGAAGGAATCCCACTGGAGCATTGCAGCACACCCAAATCCCTGGGAGTCACTCTGGACCGTGCTCCGACCTACAAGAAGCACTGCCTGAACATCAAGCAAAAAGTGGGTGCTAGAAACAATATCATACAAAAGCTGACTGGCACAACCTGGGGATCACAACCAGATACAGTGAAGACATCTGCCCTTGCGCTGTGCTACTCTGCTGCTGTGTATGCATGCCCAGTGTGGAACACATCTCACCACACTAAAACAGTGGATGTGGCTCTTAATGAGACATTCTGCATTATTATTTATTTATTTATTTATTTATTTATTTATTTACTATTCTTGTATTCCAGAGGTTAGCCAGAAGAGATAAGGAACTATTTTTAAATAAGCAATGCATGGAAGTGGAAGAAGACAACAGAATAGGAAGGACAAGAGACCTCTTCCAGAAAATTAGAAACATTGGAGGTAAATTTCAGGCAAAAATTGGTATAAGAAACAAAGATGGCAGGGACCTAACAGAAGCTGAAGAGATCAAGAGAAGGTGGCGAGACTATACAGAAGATCTGTATAGGAAGGATAACAATATCGAGGATAGCTTTGACGGTGTGGTGAATGAATTAGAACCAGACATCCTGAGGAGTGAGGTTGAATGGGCCTTAAGAAGCATTGCTAACAACAAGGCAGCAGGAGACGACGGGATCCCAGCTGAACTGTTAAAATCTTAAAAGATGATGCTGTCAAGGTGATGCATGCCATTTGCCAGCAAATATGGAAAACACAAGAATGGCCATCAGACTGGAAAAAATCAACTTATAGCCCCATACCAAAAAAGGGAAATGCGAAAGACTGCTCAAACTTCCGTACAGTGGCCCTTATTTCTCATGCCAGTAAGGGAATGCTCAAGATCCTGCAAGGAAGACTCCAGCAATACATGGAGCGAGAGTTGCCAGATGTTCAAGCTGGGTTTAGAAAAGGCAGAGGAACGAGAGACCAGATTGCCAATATCCGCTGGATAATGGAGAAAGGCCGGGAGTTTCAGAAAAACATCTACTTCTGCTTCATTGACTATTCTAAAGCCTTTGACTGTGTGGATCATAATAAATTGTGGCAAGTTCTTAGTGGGATGGGCATCCCAAGCCCCCTTCCCTCTCTCCTGAGGAATCTGTACAAGGACCAAGTAGCAACAGTCAGAACTGACCACGGAACAACAGACTGGTTCAAGATTGGGAAAGGCGTCCGGCAAGGCTGCATCCTCTCACCCAACCTCTTTAACTTGTATGCAGAACACATCATACGATGTGCGGGGCTTGAGGAATGCAAAGCTGGGGTGAAAATTGCTGGAAGAAATATTAACAACCTCAGATATGCAGATGACACCACTCTGATGGCCGAAAGCGAGGAGGAGCTGAGGAGCCTTCTAATCAAGGTGAAAGAAGAAAGCGCAAAAGCCGGGTTGCAGCTAAACGTCAAAAAAACCAAGATTATGACAACAAGAATGATTGACAACTGGAAAATAGAGGGAGAAACCGTGGAGGCCGTGACAGACTTTGTATTTCTAGGTGCAAAGATTACTGCAGATGCAGACTGTGGCCAGGAAATCAGAATACGCTTCCTTCTTGGGAGGAGAGCAATGTCCAGTCTCGATAAAATAGTAAAGAGTAGAGACATCAGACTGGCAACAAAGATCCATTGCCTAGTCAAAGCCATGGTATTCCCTGTAGTCACCTACGGATGTGAGAGCTGGACCTTAGGGAAGGCTGAGCGAAGGAAGATCGATGCTTTTGAGCTGTGGTGTTGGAGGAAAGTGCTGAGAGTGCCTTGGACTGCGAGAAGATCCAACCAGTCCATCCTCCAGGAAATAAAGCCCAACTGCTCACTGGAGGGAAAGATACTAGAGACAAAGTTGAAGTACTTTGGCCACATCATGAGGAGACAGGAAAGCCTAGAGAAGACAATGATGCTGGGGAAAGTGGAAGGCAAAAGGAAGAGGGGCCGACCAAGGGCAAGATGGATGGATGGCATCCTTGAAGTGACTGGACTGACCTTGAGGGAGCTGGGGGTGGTAACGGCCGACAGGGAGCTCTGGCGTAGGCTGGTCCATGAGGTCACGAAGAGTCGGAGACGACTGAACGAATGAACAACAACAACCCAATCCCCATGCTAAGTCTATGAGATGCAAAAAATTAAGAGTCCCTCCAGAACTGCAAGCACTATCTCAGGCAAATATTGACAATTTATTCACACTGTCATTACTTGCAGCAATAGCCAATGTAGTGAAGCAACCAAGTTGGGGTGTGTGTGTTGAATGCTCTCATTAAGGAGGCCAGACTTGGTGGAGGTGGTTGACGGGCGGAGATGCAGGCTATGGAAGGCTGCTCTGCCCCCTGCTGTGCTCTTTGCTTCAGCGTGAGCTAGGAGGCAGGTTTCAACCCCCCCCCCCGAAATTTTCAAACCCCCTCCCCGAAATTTTCAACCCCCCCCCCCCCCCCGCCGAAATTGTCAACCCTCCCCGAATTTTTTTTCTGGCTACGGCCCTGCAAGTGCCTACTACAAGAAAAACCAGCTGATCCCTAATCCATCTACAACACAGACATGTGCCTTTCATCTCAAGAACAGACAAGCATCCCGAGCTCTGAAGATCACCTGGGAAGGAATCCCACTGGAGCATTGCAGCACACCCAAATCCCTGGGAGTCACTCTGGACCGTGCTCTGACCTACAAGCACTGCCTGAACATCAAGCAAAAAGTGGGTGCCAGAAACAATATCATACGAAAGCTGACTGGCACAACCTGGGGATCACAACCAGATACAGTGAAGACATCTGCCCTTGCGCTGTGCTACTCTGCTGCTGAGTATGCATGCCCAGTGTGGAACACATCTCACCACACTAAAACAGTAGATGTGGCTCTTAATGAGACATTCTGCATTATTTATTTATTTATTTATTTATTTATTTATTTATTTACTAGGCCTGGGTAACAACGCAAAAATTTGTTTCTAAAATCGATTTGTAATTGGGGTTTTTTTTTGTTTCGATATTTAAAATAATTACAAAATTTTCCCTTAAAAAAGTTCGGTATTAACGAAATTTCGTTAATATTTACAAAACATTTTGTAAAGATGGCGCTCTTTTTTTTTCAATATTTTTTAAATATTTTTTTAATTTAATTATTAATTTAGTAGAATAGGGAGGAGAAATTAAAATTATTATTAAGGAGGGAAGGCAGGCACTCACTCTGGCGGGCCCTCTCGCTCGCCGCTCGCTCGCCGCTCGCCCTCTCGCTCGCCGCTCGCCCCTCTCGCTCGCCCTCTCGCTCGCTTGCTCAGCCGGCGCCGAGAGAGGAGAGCTCCCAGCAAGCATCGCCAGGCGGCCATCTTACGTATTTCCGAAATGGACGGAAATACAAAAAATTTTGGCGCCTGCCGTTTCGATATTTAAAAACACGTCCGGGTTTAAAAATAAGTTTTGTAATCGTTTTGTAATTGCTAAAATTAACGAATATTTAACGAATTACAAAATTAACGAACGAAACCGCCCAGGCCTATTATTTACTATTCTTGTATACCGCTGTATCTCAAGCCCGAGGGCGACTCACAGCGGTTTCCAGACAGCAAACGGCAAAGACAATAAAAACAGCAATAATTAAGATGCAAAACAGTTAAATTACACATTTCCATTACTAGCTAATAAACCATCATCAATACACAGTTATCACAATCGCCTCATCATCCAAGCGTGATCCAAATTCGTCGTCCATTGTTCCGTTCCTATGTTCAAATTACCAGAATTGCACTGAATTACTCAAACGCCTGCACAAACATCCAGGTCTTCAACTTTCTACGGAATGTCATGAGAGATGGTGCCAGCCTAACATCTACAGGAAGTGGTGTCTGCGCCCTACACCACTGGAGAAATTACACCGCTTAGCCGGTATTGCACCACCTGACATCCGCCGGGAAGTGGCAGCCAATAGTGAAAGGACCAAGGCAGAGACATCTCCAGCTCATCCCCGGTTTGGGTATCAGCCAGCACGTCAACGACTTAAATCTAGACATAGTTTTCTAAGATCTACAGAGACACTCGCTGGAACATCTCAGCAAGCGAGAGTCCAAAAGTGGCAGGCTCAAACCCAGAACCTCAATCAATGGCTGATACCAAATGAGAAACTCCTTCCTGGGCACACAGAAGACTGGGCGACTTGGAAGGCACTGAACAGACTGCGCTCTGGCACCACGAGATGCAGAGCCAACCTTCCGAAATGGGGCCACAAAGTAGAATCCTCGACATGCAAGTGTGGAGAGGAGCAAACCACTGACCACCTGCTGCAATGCAACCTGAGCCCTGCCACATGCACAATGGAGGACCTTCTTGCAGCAACACCAGAGGCACTCCAAGTGGCCAGATACTGGTCAAAGGACATTTAACCAACTACCAAACTCACAAGTTTTGTATTTTTCTGTTTGTTTGCTTTGTTCTGTTAGAAATGTAATATAATGGACTGGCTGCTCTGACACAAGAAATAAATAAATAAAAATTTGGAGGGGTCACAAGAGGGTGTCAGAGGGGTCGCCAAAGACCACCAGAAAATACAGTATTTTCTGTTGGTCATGGGGGTTCTGTGTGCCAAGTTTGGTTCAATTCCATTCTTGGTGGAGTTCAGAATGCTCTTTGATTGTAAGTGAACTATAAATCCCAGCAACTACAACTCAAAACATCAAGGTCTACTTTCCCCAAATTCCACCAGTGTTCACATTTGGGCATATTGAACATTTGTGCCAAGTTTGGTCCAGAACCATCATTGTTTGAGTCCACAGTGCTCTCTGGATGTAGGTGAACTACACCTCCCAAACTCAAGGTCAGTGCCCACCAAACCCTTCCAGTATTTTCTGTTGGCCATGAGAGTTCTGTGTGGGAAGTTTGACCCAATTCCATCCTTGGTGGCGTTCGGAATGCTCTTTGGTTGTAAGTGAACTATAAATCCCAGCAACTACAACTCCCAAACATCAAGGTCTATTTTCCCCAAATTCCACCAGTGTTCACATTTGGCCATATTGAGTATTTGTGCCAAGTTTGGTCCAGATCCATCATTGTTTGAGTCCACAGTGCTCTCTGGATGTAGGTGAACTACAACTCCCAAACTCAAGGTCAGTGCCCACCAAACCCTTCCAGTATTTTCTGTTGGCCATGAGAGTTCTGTGTGGGAAGTTTGACCCAATTCCATCCCTGGTGGGGTACAGAATGCTCTTTGATTGTAGGTGAACTATAAATCCTAGCAACTACAACTCCCAAATGTCAAGATCCATTTCCCCCAAACTCCATCTGTATTCATATTTGGACATATGGAATATTCATGCCAAGTTTGGTCCAGAATCATCATTGTTTGAGTCCATAGTGCTCTCTGGATGTAGGTGAACTACAATTCCCAAACTCAAGGTCAGTGCCCACCAAACCCTTCCAGTATTTTCTGTTGGTCATGGGAGTTCTGTGTGCCAAATTTGGTTTAATTCTATTCTTGGTGGCGTTCAGAATGCTCTTTGATTGTAAGTGAACTATAAATCCTAGCAACTACAACTCCCAAATGTCAAGGTCTATTTCCCGCAAACTCCAGTTGTATTCATATTTGGACATATGCTGCTATTGATGCAGGCCAAAATCCCATTGGCTTTTTTTGCCGCCACATGACATTGTTGGCTCATGTTTAACTTGCTGTCCACGAGGAACCAAGAGCACCTAACCCATTAGCACTATGGAGAAACAAACCAAAACAAAGTCTATACGCCCAGGACAAAAAGGACTGTATTAAGGGGTTTCGGCACTAAGAAGGTTGAGGAACATTGACATAAGCTCTCACCAATCCTAGTTTGTGTCACTACATATCTGTTAGCCTTTTAGACTCTTTGCTGCTTTTGCTAGATCAGCAACAAGGAGACAAAGCAGGTTTTGCAAGATCAGCAACAAGGAGAGATGAATGTCCTATTGGCCAGCTTCCCATTGGCAGATCTGGTTGACCACTGTAGGAAAGTGCATGCTGGAAAAGAAAATCCTCTGGTCCAACCCAGCTATGTTATGAAGTAGCAACGAAAACAATGCTATGGTTGGGGGTCACCACAACATGAGGTACTGTATTAAGGGGTCACAGTGAAGCCGATGGGAACTTTAGGAGGGTCTTCCCCAGGAGGAGGGACCCTGGGACCCCACCAAAGAGGGATTGCTACTTTGGCTAGCTAGAGAAGCCTGATTTCATAGAATCATAGAATCAAAGAGTTGGAAGAGACCTCATGGGCCATCCAGTCCAACCCCCTGCCAAGAAGCAGGAATATTGCATTCAAATCACCCCTGACAGATGGCCATCCAGCCTCTGCTTAAAAGCTTCCAAAGAAGGAGCCTCCACCACACTCCGGGGCAGAGAGTTCCACTGCTGAACGGCTCTTACAGTCAGGAAGTTCTTCCTAATGTTCAGATGGAATCTCCTCTCTTGTAGTTTGAAGCCATTGTTCCGCGTCCTAGTCTCCAAGGAAGCAGAAAACAAGCTTGCTCCCTCCTCCCTGTGGCTTCCTCTCACATATTTATACATGGCTATCATATCTCCTCTCAGCCTTCTCTTCTTCAGCCTAAACATGCCCAGTTCCCTAAGCCGCTCCTCATAGGGCTTGTTCTCCAGACCCTTGATCATTTTAGTCGCCCTCCTCTGGACACATTCCAGCTTGTCAATATCTCTCTTGAATTGTGGTGCCCAGAATTGGATACAATATTCCTGGTGTGGTCTAACCAAAGCAGAATAGAGGGGTAGCATTACTTCCCTAGATCTAGACACTATGCTCCTATTGATACAGGCCAAAATCCCATTGGCTTTTTTTGCCGCCACATCACATTGTTGGCTCATGTTTAACTTGCTGTCCACAAGGACTCCAAGATCTTTTTCACACGTACTGCTCTCGAGCCAGGCATCACCCATTCTGTATCTTTGCATTTCATTTTTTCTGCCAAAGTGGAGTATCTTGCATTTGTCACTGTTGAACTTCATTTTGTTAGTTTTGGCCCATCTCTCTAATCTGTCAAGATCGTTTTGAATCCTGCTCCTGTCCTCTGGACTATTGGCTATCCCTCCCAATTTGGTGTCGTCTGCAAACTTGATGATCATGCCTTCTAGCCCTTCATTTCAGCAATTTTATTAAATTAAAAATTTGAAATAAACCTCACTAAAGCTGAAGAAGCAGCACCGAGGTGATTTTATTAGCGATTTAGCTGAAAAGGATGCAATGTAGCAATTATTCGCCTACAGAGCGTGTGGTTACAGAGATCAGAGACATTTTTATAGGGTTTACAGGCTTAGAAGTTTCAAAATTCCTGCTTCATGGGACTGGATGGCCCATGAGGTCTCTTCCAACTCTTTGATTCTATGATTCTATGTTATGAAGTAGCAACAAAAACAATGTTGTGGTTGGGGGTCACCACAACATGAGAACTGTATTAAGGGGTCGCAGCATTAGGAAGGTTGAGAACCACTGTCTCAGAACCACCTCAGCACCCCCTAGCGACACCACTGAATTTATGCTCCATAGCCCCAATGTGGCTCTTGGCCGCTGTATACCAATCTCGTTGCCCTTTGCATCACCCAAACATCCGCTCTCAGAGCAGCTGCCTTGCCTTATGGATGGCCCTCCCTTGGGTCCACTTCCGAGTCAAAACCACTCTTTGAATCATCGGGAAGAACCCTTAAGTCAGAGGACGCGTCCAGCATCTCGCAATCTGTCGGAAGTCTCATGCGTGTTCCTGTCCCTCGCGGAAGGAGGTCTGTTGCTTTGCAGGTTTAGCTGGCAAGGCAATCTAGAGCAGAGCACAAGGGAGAGAGAACCCAAATGTGGTCGCTGCCAGCATGTTGTTAGCATGGATGTAGCATCAGAGACACATCTGTAGCCATCGACGTCAGCAAGACATCGGGATGTAATTCTTCACTCATGCCATTCTCCAAGGATGCAGCAAGGCATTCCAGCACTTTTCTGCCTGATGTAAGGAAGCCTTCCAAAGCTGCGCAGTTTTCAAAGACTCTTCGTCATTTGGGACTCGTTCTGTGCATTTCTTAGCAGTGTATTCTGCTGTCAATCAGACTTACCACCAGGAAGTTCTTCCTAATGTTTATGTGGAGTCCACTGCTCTATAGTCTCTGGAGAAGAAGCTGGCTTCATCTTCAATACTACAGCCTTAAATATTTATAGATGGCTACCATGTTCCCTTCTCTCAGCCTTCTCTTCTCCAGGCTAAACATTCCCAGCTCCTTAAGCCACTCTTCATACGAATTCGTGGTTGCCCTTCTGTGGACATGCTCCAGCTTGCGGATATCCTCATGGAATTGTGCTGCCCAAAATTGGACACAGTCTTCCAGGTGAGGTCTGACCAAAGCAGAATAGAGTGAGACTATGGCTTCTCTTGATCTGCCAATCAGCAAACTCTTGCATTTCAACAAGTCAATCACAGTATAGACAAAGTGAATCACAATGTAAGGAACAGAGTCAATCACAACATAAGCAATGCAAAGTCAACCACAACATAGGCACTATAAAGTTAACCACAACATAGGAAATTCAAATTCATCCACAACACAGGCAATGCCAGGTCAACCACAACATAGGCAAGCATTGGGGAGAATCACCCTTTGGGTTTGTCCATTCAACCAATTACTGATCCACCTCACCGTAGGTTTGCCTAGCTCACATTGGACTAGTTTCCTTGCCAGAAGTTCATGGGGGACCTTGTCAAAGGCCTTACTGAAATCCAGGAACGCTCCATCCACAGCATTCCCTGCATCTACCCGGCTTGTAACTCTATCGAAAAAAGAGATCAGATGAATCTGGCATGACTTGTTTCTGATAAATCCATGTTGACTATTAGCGATGACCGCATTTGGAACTTATGTCACAAGGACCACCTGCCAGCAGTAAAGAATTGGTGGGATCATAAACCCACAAAGGTCGTGGAAAATGAACATGCAAAAATACTGTGGGACTTTTGAATCCAGACTGACAAAGTTTTAGAACACAATACACCAGACATCACAATTATGGAAAAGAAAAAAAGTCTGGATTATTGATGTCACCATACCGGGTGACAATCGCATTGAGGAAAAACAACAGGAAAAACTCAGCCTCTATCAAGACCTCAAAATCAAACTGCAAAGGCTCTGGCATAAACCAGTCCAGGTGGTCATTGGCACACTGGGTGCTGTGCCAAAAGATCTCAGCCGGGCTCAGAGCCACTCTATAAGACTATTCTTGCATATCATCACCATCATCATCATCATCATCATCATCATCATCATCATTTAATAACTTATTAATCACCCTCCATCCAATAATGCTCTAGGCAATTTACAGCTAAATTATAAAAGATAAAATACATACATACAAAAATTAAAAATCAACAGAGATCGAATGCTCTAGTCAAAAGCCAGGTCTTAAGTGCGAGAGTAAAAGGCCCTAAGTCACACATGGCTCTCATGGAGGGCGGCAAGGAATTCCACAAGGCAGGGGCAGAAATAGAAAAAGCCCATCTGCACCTGGTCCTTTCCAAGTGCACTTCTCTAGGACCCAGTATATGGAGTAAGTCATGTTGGGCTGGTCGTTGCGACCTCCGATGATGGGAGAAGGAGAGGCGGTCCCTAAGGTATGACGGACCCTGGCCGTAAAGAGTTTTAAAGGTCAGAACTAGCACCTTATACAGGCCACGGTACTCAGTTGAAGGCAATGTAAATGTTGCAGCACTGCTGTTATATGGCATTTCATGGGCGTTCTTGTGAGTAACCTGGCTGCCACATTCTGAACAATATGAAGCTTTCGGGTCGTAGACATTGGAAGGCCAACATACAGGGCGTTGCAATAGTCCAGCCTAGACATGACCGTGGCATGGATGACAGTTTCCAGAGCCTCGTCAGATAGGTAGGGTGCCAGTTGCCTCACTTGTCATAGATGGAAAAAGGCCTGTTTGCTGGCAGTTTCCATTGTCAGCTGCGAATCCAGGATGACACCTAAGCTCTTAACAGTGGTCGATGGAGATAGGGCGGCACCATCAAAGGTGGGTAATGGAGGAGTCAGACCTGCCGGGCAGCCATGCCAGAGAATCTCAGTCTTCGCCGGGTTCACCTTCAGTCTGCTAGCACGTAGCCAGTTTGACAGAGCTTCCAGACATCAAGTGAAATTGTCTGGAATTGACGTTGCTCCAGGCTCCAGGCGCAGAAGGAGTTGGGTATCGTCCGCATATTGGTAGCAGTCCAGGTCGAAACACCGAGCCAAACTTGCAAGGGGTCTAACATAGATGTTGAAGAGGAGAGGAGAGAGAATTGCACCTTGGGGGACCCCACATAGGAGGGGGGATCTATCGGAGACTTGATCCATGTACTCCACGCATTGACTCCGGTTCCGGAGAAATGAGTTGAACCAATTGAGGGCCTGACCACGAACTCCGGACATGGCAAGACGATGAATCATTAGATCGTAGTCGACGGTGTCAAACGCTGCTGTAAGGTCGAGAAGTACCAGTAGCGCGGATCCACCGTTGTCAGACTGGCGACGGAGTTCATCCGTAATGGCAACCAGGACTGTCTCCGTCCCATGACCCGGGCGAAAACCTGACTGGAAAGGGTCCAGGCCAGCTGTGTCATCCAGGAATTGCTGCAATTGTCCCAGTACAGCCCGCTCTATCACCTTGCCTAAGAATGGCAGATTAGAAACAGGACTCCCACGTATAAGACGGCCCCTGACTTTTGAGAAGATTTTCTTGAGTTAAAAAGTAGTCTTATACGCCAGAAAATACATTAAATGCAAGCAGTTACAGATCTGTAAGTGCAATACTGAACATCAGCGCCTGCCTTTTCCTTCTTAACCTTGAATGGCTGCAACCTGATTCTAAGGACAAGGATATTCCCCAGCGTATGCAAACTGGAAGAGCAATTCTCTCCTCCCAAGTCTCTGGAAATGTTTGTTGTCACTGAAGTGAATGTAACATTGGCAAGAGGAGCTCCCAAAGCCCAGCTTGTGGAAGGAAAGGCAGGTCTACTTCTAAAAATATAAATGTACGCGTTAGTAAATGTAACACTGTTAGTTCTGCTGGACCTCTCAGCGGCCTTCGATAATGTCGATCACGGTATCCTTCTGGGACGTCTCATAGACATGGATCTTGGGGGTACTGCTTTGCAGTGGTTCCAGTCATTTCTTGAGGGACGGTCCCAGAAGGTGTTATTGGGTGACACCTGTTCGGCCCCACAACCGTTGTCGTGTGGAGTCCCAGAGGGTTCGATTCTGTCCCCAATGTTATTTAACATCTACATGAAGCCACTGGGGGAGATCATTCGGAGTTTCGGATTGAGATGTTATCTCTACGCAGATGATGTCCAGATCTGTCACTCCTTCTCACCTGTCACCAAGGAGGCTGTCCAGACCTTGAATCGGTGTTTAGCTGCTGTGTCGGACTGGATGAGAGCTAACAAATTGAAATTGAATCCAGACAAGACAGAGGTCCTACTGGTCAGTTGTAAGGCCGAACAGTGTATAGGGTTACAGCCTGTGTTGGACGGGGTTGCACTCCCCCTGAAGACGCAGGTTCGCAGCTTGGGAGTGATCCTGGACTCATCGCTGAGCCTGGAACCCCATGTCTCAGCGGTGGCCGGGAGAGCTTTTGCGCAATTAAAACTTGTGCACCAGTTGCGCCCGTACCTCGGGAAGTCTGATCTGGCCACGGTGGTCCATGCTCTTGTTACATCCCGAATAGACTACTGCAACGCTCTTTACGTGGGGTTGCCCTTGAAGACTGTTCGGAAACTTCAACTAGTCCAGCGAGCGGCAGCCAGATTGCTCACCGGAGCGACATACAGGGAGCATACCACCCCCCTGCTGTGCCAGCTCCACTGGCTGCAGATTCAGTTCCGAGCACAATTCAAGGTGCTGGTTTTGACCTACAAAACCCTGTACGGTTCCGGTCCAGTGTATCTGACCGAACGTATCTCCCTCTACGTCCCACCTCGGAGTCTGAGATCATCTGGGGAGGCCCTGCTATCGACCCCACCACTGTCACAAGTGAGGCTGGTGGGGACGAGGAGCAGGGCTTTCTCAGTAGTGGCCCCCCCCACCTGTGGAACTCACTCCCGGGGGAAATCAGGGCATCATCATCCCTCCTCGCCTTCAGGAGGAGGGTGAAGACGTGGTTATGGGACCAGGCCTTTGGGCACTCTGGCAATTAAATCAGACAACCAGGCGAGTAAGACCAGCAGGATTGATGAAGTGGAACGTAAAACTAGATCTATGAGTTAACGAACGCTGACCATGTAAGAGGAGAAATTGGGTTTGTATTTGGTTTTATTGATTTTATGGATTTTATGGTTATAATGCTTGAATTGTTGTTAACTGTGAACTGATGTAATTTTGTGTATGATTGTTTAATGATGCAGGCATCAAATTGTGCCTTGCTTTTGTAAGCCGCCTTGAGTCCCCTTCGGGGTGAGAAGGGCGGGGTAAAAGAACCCCAAATAAATAAATAGATAGATAAATAAATAAATAAATAAATAAATAGGGTGGAATCCCATTGTTGCGTTGACTTTCTAAAAGCAGGAAAAAAAACTAAAACTGTGTATGTTCCTTTAAAAAAAGAATTAATCTCACTAAACAAGCTTGTGCGAGGAGCCTTCTAACCTCGTTAGAATCAAACCCATCCAAAAAGTTGCATTGAGAATTCATTTCATCCCTCTCTCTCTCTCCTCTGCAATTCATGCTTGGCCATTCATGAATTCATAATCTGCAATTTGTAATTCGTTATTCTGAATAATTAAGCAACTTGGGCTTCCCATGCACAAAGACCCCGTTACTGCTCTGTGGCGGTTTGCTTAAATATTAAAATTAGGGACCGCGAAGCCGCAAATCACATATTGTTCAGTCATTAGCAAACTGCAAATCAAAAGAAATTATGCAGAATCCATTCAGCTCAAGCGAGGCTCTGGAAAGCTACGATGCAAATGCATAGATTTGTCACAGGAAGTAAATTCTTGGACTAGATTGGCACATTTGGACAGTTTTTTTTTTACTCTCACGCTTCTGCTTAAGAGTGACAGATATTCTAATCCTTCCCATATTAGTCAATAACAGTCAAGCCTGCCAAAGACAGACTAAAATTCAACAGGATGGAGATTGTCTTATTGATCTCACCAGATGAAGATGAGCTTTCAAACCAGGACTAAATCTCATTTGATTTTCATCCGGAGTTTCGGGGTGCGGTGTTATCTGTACGCAGATGACGTCCAACTCTGTCACTCCTTCCCACCTACTACTAAGGAGGCTGTTCAGGTCCTGAACCACTGCTTGGCCGCTGTGTCGGACTGGATGAGGGCGAACAAATTGAAATTGAATCCAGATAAGACAGAGGCACTCCTGGTCAGTCGAAAGGCCGAACAGGGTATAGGGTTACAGCCTGTATTAGACAGAGTTACACTCCCCCTGAAGACGCAGGTTCGCAGCTTGGGTGTGATCCTGGACTCTTTGCTAAGCTTGGAACCCCAAGTTTCGGCGGTGTCCAGGGGAGCATTTGCACAACTCAAACTTGTGCTCCAGTTGCGCCCGTACCTTGGGAAGTCTGACTTGGCAACGGTAGTCCACGCTCTGGTTACATCCCGGATTGATTACTGCAACGCGCTCTACGTGGGGTTGCCCTTGAAGACTACCCGGAAGCTTCAGATGGTCTAGCGCTCTGCAGCCAGGTTGCTAACGGGAGAGGCACTCAGGGAGCATACCACTCCTCTGCTGAGCCAGCTCCACTGGCTGCCAATCCGCTACCGGGCACAATTCAAGGTGCTGGCTTTAGCCTATAAAGCCCTAAATGGTTCTGGCCCTGCTTACCTCTCCGAATGCATCTCCACCTATGAACCAACCAGAACATTAAGATCGTCCGGGGAGGCCCTGCTCTCGGTCCCGCCTGCGTTGCAGGCGCGGCTGGCGGGGACGAGGGACAGGGCCTTCTCGGTGGTGGCCCCTCGGCTATGGAATGCCCTACCCGTAGACATCAGGCAGGCCTCTTCATTGCTGGAGTTCCGGAGGAAGGTCAAGACGTGGCTCTATGAACAAGCGTTCGACCAACAAGGCAACTGAACTCATGAAGATGGTATAAATGAACAAAGGAATGGTAGAAGGATTATGAGAACGGAATCTGATTTTTACTGAGGCGTTGATGACTATGTTGTGTTGTCTTGTATTGTCTGTCGTGTATGTTGTGTTTTAACTAATTGTTATTGTTATATAAATTGCATTGTAAACCGCATTGAGTCGCCGAATTAGGCTGAAAAATGCGGTATAAAAATAAAGCAAATAAATAAATAATTTGATTTTGGAAGCTAAGCAGGGTCAGCCTTGGTTAGTTCTTGGATGGGAGACCTCCAATGAATCCCAAGTGCTGTAGGCTATATTTCAGAGGAAGGAAATGACATAACTAACTACTTCTGAGCATTCCTTCCCTAAGAAACCCTATGAAATTCAGAAGACTTGGAATCACTTATAGAGTGTTGCATCCCAGAGCAGGAACACCTGGTAAATCATCAGCAATTATAAGATCTATCAACCAAAAGGTTGCAAGTTCGAATCCCCGGGTTGGCATGAGCTGCCAACTGTCTGCCTAGCTCATTGTTTACCTAAGCAATTTGAAAACAGCTTTAGCTGTGATTAGGGATATTAGGTACCGCTAAAAGCGGGGGAGGTGTTTTACGACGCCATAAAGAAAGAAGATCAGAAAATGCTGGCCGACCAAAGGAAGGAGGAAGTCCTGACGGCTCTTCATCATAGAGGATAGAGCAACAGCACCCCTGGACTCAAGCCCAACCTTCTATGGCACCTCCTTCTGTTCTGTCTGTCTGTGTATTGTCTATACAAAGCAGCATTGAATGTTTGCTGTGTATGTGTACTGTGATCCACCCTGAGTCTGCTTTAATAATGAGAAAGGCAGAATATAAGTAAGTACTATTATTATTATTATTATTATTATTATTATTATTATTATCACCACACCAGCTTGGTAAAAACAGCAAGTGGTTTATTGAAGGCATAGCGGTAAAAATGGTATAAACAGTATAGTGCCAGGATAAGGAATAGTCCATGAACGTCAAGGCACAAGATTCAAAGGTACAAAATCCATAGAACAAGATAGCATGAAAATCCAATACACAGATCAGGACCCTGGCAAAACTTGGTACATGAAACTAGGAGCACTTGGAAACAAGACCATCAGAAAATTTCAACGTTGACGAGACTGAGATAACTATTTCCCTTGTATCAATATAAAGCTTTTCCTGACCCCAGAATCGAAAGGAAAGCAATTCTCTTGGCCTTACAAGCACATAAAGAGTTTCTTATCTCTCTTGAATTGATCTTCACTGTGCCTGAGAACTTTGTCTCTGTTTACAAAAGACTTTCTTTCTATCTTCACTCTCATTAAATTCTCCACCTGACAATTCATCTTCAAAAGACAGTTTCACAGAGAAAGACTGTTGAGGGCCTCTCCCAGGAATGTGACCTTGTGAATCTTCATGAGGCACCTCGGGCCTCTTGTCTGGGCTTAAGTCAGGCCCAGGCAAACCCTCATTCCCATTGCCAAAAGACTCAGAAAACCCTTCATCCCTTGGGGAGATGGTAGCGGGGTACAAATAAAGTGTTGTTGTTGTTGTTGTTGTTGTTGTTGTTGTTGTTGTTATTCATCCCCATTCCCATGATGAACATCGGACACAATCTCAGGCTGAACTACAACATAGATACGTTTATAGAGGGTTTTAGCACAGCAGACTGACAGCCAGCTGTAATAAATCTTGCCAGTCGGAACATTAACAGTTCGAAGCCCGGGTCAGGGTGAGCTCCTGGCCTTTAGCCCAGCTTCTGCCTACCCAGCAGTTCAAAAGCAAATGTGAGTAGATAAATAGGTACTGGTTTAAAGCGGGGAGGTATTTAAGGCCAGAAAAATGCTGACAATTCGATCAAGGAGAAAGTTTACAAACAAAGCACTTTGCCAGGGAAGATGAAGCGATAGCACCATCCGGTGGCCAGAAACGAGCACAAGCCTCCAAGATCCCAAAGATGGAAAATGTCTATATACCTCTATCCATGTACAGTTGTCTGTCTTGTCAGTGTATAACGGCATTGAATGTTTCCCTTATATGTGTTCTATGATCCACTCTGAGTCTCTTTCGGGGTGGGCAGGGCGGAATATAAATACTGTAAACAAACAAACAAATAAATAAATAATAAGCAAAAAATGGATAAGACCTTACTCAACTATATATTTTTTGAGGTAGCTTGCTCTTCCTTTACGCTCATGGGAAATGGTTCGTAATTCAATGGGGTGGTGAATCTGTTCAGATTCCATGTTGAAGCTTAAATGGAGTTGTTCCTGGGGTCATTTGGGATGCTGATACAGAAAATTGCATTGGATAAACCACATCAGCTCTAGTTTCTGATACAGAACATATGCCGTTCAGCAGTTACCATCTGCTCGCCCACAAGAAATCACATTTAACAATCTAGAACTGATGTAGTCTAGACCCTTGATCATTTTAGTCGCCCTCCTCTGGACACGTTTTGGGGAATTCTCCTCTCTTGCTTTCCTCCAATGGCCGCGAGAAGGCAAGAGGGTGAGAGGGCGAGGGCAACGGTGCTGACCTCCTTCCTTTCTTCTCTCTGTCACTCTCCTCCAATGGCAGCATGCACCCCTGACCGCAGACCTTATATTAGGTCTTGCAGCCCACTAGTGGCTGGAAACCACTGATTTAGAGTATAGGTTTCTGCATTCACACAAAAACGCAGAATGGATTCATAGTCTCCTGGAGGAGCCATTGGCTACCACAGTTGATACTTCTATTTTTTTTTCTCCTTTTAGGTCCTTGGAAATGAAATATAGTCCCAAATTGTGCAATGAGAAAAGGCTTTGAGGTTCAGCTCCAGGAGTCCCAGGGGTAAACTCCAACTTTCACAAATACAATCGGAGTCAAACAGAATCGATCATGACATTTCGGATTTCCTTTTCCACCCACCTTCTGCATTCTCCAAATGCTTCTTCGTTGTTGAGAGTTCAGTCCCTTTAAAAACCTGTGGCTTTGATGCATTTTTCATGGAGCCGCAGTTGGGAAAGAGAGGACGGCGCAAGCAAATCAATGTCAACAGACCAAGCCCAACATCGGAAAACATGCGCCAAAGATGGGGAAGTGATGGTGTTTGATACGAGGCAGTGTCCCCTGTGGATTGGCCACAGATTTCCGTCAAGAGTTTCACAGCAAACATCTGTCAGTGCTTGTTAAAATTCACACTTATTACCATAAAAGATTTAGGAAGTGAAAACTAAGAACTGTGAACTAGGGATGGGAGGAATCTGGACTGTTATGTCCTGGCTGAAAAACAGATTGGCTGACACTTGGGAAACCCATGCAAGGAAAAAATAATAATAATACAGTGGGGGGAAATTGTGCAATATTTGCACATCCTGAAATGTTTGGGGGAAGTCGTGCTGCACACAATTGCAAACTTTTTTTTTGCAAGAGAATCATGGCATCTTGTACAAAAAATATTGAATGGAATCCTGTATTGATTTCTTATATATATTTATGTATAAGTCAGCAAAAAGATGATTTAAAAGTAATCAAAAACATGTTTGTATCATTACAGGGACTCAATGTCCTTCCATTGTGCAAACCAGAGGAATCTTTCCTTATAGAATCATAGCATTATAGAGTTGGAAGAGACCTCATGGGCCATCCAGGCCAACCCTATTTTGCCAAGATGCAGGAAAATCACATTCAAAGCACCCTTGACAGATGGCCATCCAGCCTCTGTTTAAAAGCCTCCAAAGAAGGAGGCTCCATCACACTCAGGGCAGAGAGTTCCACTGCTAAACAGCTCCCAGAATCAGGAAGTTCTTTTTAATGTTCAAGTGGAATCTCCTTTCCTGTAATTTGAAGCCATTGTTCAACATCTTAGTCTCCCGGGCAGCAGAAAACAAGATGATGAAAAATGCAATGCATACATCCATTTTGGCACTTGAGGCAATGCAGCCATTTTTAATAAGGACTGACTGCATGAGCCTCCCTGCAGATGGACTCTGGCAGCCATTTTTAATAGGGTTTTACAGCAGTCTTCCCACTAAAAATAGCATCTGGTGTTTTTGATGCAAGAGTTGTGTAATGTAAGGATTTTTTTTTTGGCAAGGTATTTGTTGAGCAGGTTATCTGATTACCCACCTTTTTTCGGGAGGTGCGTGCAAATGGATACGAGGGTCTTCTGGTATCCGGTCAGCAGAAATGAATCAAGGTTCGGCCAGAATGCACAAGCCTATTACCCACATTTCCTTAAGGCATAACATAGTTAAAATACACAGATAAAACACAATACCATTAAAATGCCGCTCTGGACTAGAGTGAAGAGAGAGGGGGCCAGGGGACAGTTCCATCTTGTCTCCTGCATATGCCACCATCAGTTGGGGACAGGGCCAGAGTGAAGAGAGGGGGGACCAGGGGACAGTTCCTATTTGTCTCCTGCATATGTCATCAGTTGGGGACCCTTTCCCCAGCACCAACTGCCGATCTGGGCTAGAGTGAAGAGAGAGGGGGCCAGGGGACAGTTCCATCTTGTCTCCTGCATATGTCATCAGTTGGGGACCCCTCCCCCCAGCACCAACTGCCGATCTGGGCTAGAGTGAAGAGAGAGGGGGCCAGCGGACAGTTCCTCCTTGTCTCCTGCATATGTCATCAGTTGGGGACCCCTCCCCCCAGCACCAACTGCCGATCTGGGCTAGAGTGAAGAGAGGGGGGGCCAGGGGACAGTTCCTCCTTGTCTCCTGCATATGTCATCAGTTAGGGACCCTTTCCCCAGCACCAACTGCCGATCTGGGCTAGAGTGAAGAGAGAGGGGGCCAGGGGACAGTTCCACCTTGTCTCCTGCATATGTCATCAGTTGGGGACCCCTCCCCCCAGCACCAACTGCCGATCTGGGCTAGAGTGAAGAGAGAGGGGGCCAGGGGACAGTTCCATCTTGTCTCTTGCATATGTCATCAGTTGGGGACCCTCCCCCCAGCACCAACTGCCGATCTGGGCCAGAGTGAAGAGAGAGGGGGCCAGGGGACAGTTCCATCTTGTCTCTTGCATATGTCATCAGTTGGGGACCCTCCCCCCAGCACCAACTGCCGATCTGGGCTAGAGTGAAGAGAGAGGGGGCCAGGGGCAGTTCCACCTTGTCTCCTGCATATGTCATCACTTGGGGACCCTCCCCTCAGCACCAACAGCCGATCTGGGCTAGAGTGAAGAGAGAGGGGGCCAGGGGACAGTTCCATCTTGTCTCTTGCATATGTCATCAGTTGGGGACCCCTCCCCCCAGCACCAACGGCTGCTCTGGGCTAGAGTGAAGAGAGGGGGGACCAGGGGACAGTTCCACGTTGTCTCCTGCATATGTCATCAGTTGGGGATCCTCCACTCAGCACCAACTGCCGATCTGGGCTAGAGTGAAGAGAGAGGGGGCCAGGGGACAGTTCCACCTTGTCTCCTGCATATGTCATCAGTTGGGGACCCCTCCCCCAGCACCAACGGCTGCTCTGGGCTAGAGTGAAGAGAGGGGGGACCAGGGGACAGTTCCACGTTGTCTCCTGCATATGTCATCAGTTGGGGATCCTCCACTCAGCACCAACTGCCGATCTGGGCTAGAGTGAAGAGAGAGGGGGCCAGGGGACAGTTCCACCTTGTCTCCTGCATATGTCATCAGTTGGGGACCCCTCCCCCAGCACCAACGGCTGCTCTGGGCTAGAGTGAAGAGAGGGGGGACCAGGGGACAGTTCCACGTTGTCTCCTGCATATGTCATCAGTTGGGGGGCTCTTCCCCAGCATCAACTGCCGCTCTGGCCAGAGTGAAAAGAGGGGGGGAGCAGGGGACATCTTGTCTCTTGTGATATGTTAATAATATCATATAATGTAATGTGATATAATATATTGTATATATATATATATAATACTATAATGTAATGCAATATAATACTAATAATAATAATATGATATTATAATTATATATTTATATTAGATGTAATATTACTAATAACATTACAATATAATGGTATAACATAATATAGTAATTTAATACTGCTATTGTACTATGCTAATAATATAATATTTGGTATGTATATATATCTTGTGAGAAGGACGGCATATAAATGTCGTAAATAAATAAATAAATAAAATTCCTATATTAAAATACAGAGAACAGGGACTAAATTATGTTTCCAATAACAATATGTGTCCACTAGGCCTTGATAACAACGCAAAAATTTGTTTCTAAAATCAATTTGTAATTGGGGGTTTTTTTTGTTTCGATATTTAAAATAATTACAAAACTTTCTCAAAAAAAAGTTTCGGTATTTACGAAATTTTGTAAATATTTACAAAACATTTTGTAAAGATGGCACCCTTTTTTTTCAATATTTTTTAAATATTTTTTAAATTTAATTATTAATTTAGTAGAATAGGGACCAATTATTATTAATTATTATTAAGGAGGGAAGGCAGGCACTCACTCTGGCGGGCCCTCTCGCTCGCCGCTCGCTCGCCCCTCTCGCTCGCCGCTCGCTATTATTATTAATAGGCAATGCTAAGCAAGCTGGCCAATTGCAACATTCAGGCAGGAAGCAGCCAGACCATGAAGCTGCAAGGCCATTCGATGCTCATCAAGCTGGCCAGCTGCAACATTCACGCTTGCCTCCAGCAGACAAGAGTTCTTCCTCCCACCCTGAACATTATTCCACAGATATATCAACCCCACTTGCCTAGTTTCCAACAGACCTCACAACCTCTGAGGATGCCTGCCATAGATGTGGGTGAAATGTCAGGAGAAAGTGCTTCCGCCCCTCTCGCTCGCCGCTCGCTCGCCCCTCTCAGCAAGCATCGGCAGGCGGCCATCTTACGTATTTCCGAAATGGACGGAAATACAAAAATTTTTGGCGCCTGCCGTTTCGATATTTAAAAACACTTCCAGGTTAAAAAAAATGTTTTGTAATCGTTTCGTAATTCAAAAATTAACGAATTTTTTAACGAATTACGAATTAACGAAACAAATTGACCAGCCCTAGTGTCCACTTGTTTAAACAATGCCATTGCAACGAGACTACAGCCTGGCGTGATAAAGTCCTAAGAGGTCTGTTTGATCTGAACCCAAAAGTTCTTCTTGTTTTTCGTAACATACACACCATTTTTTCCCAGAGGAAGTCTCCTTCTTTCTGCTTCTGCTTCTCTGCTCTTTGGACTCACGGCTAATGTGTTTATGCAATGGGGTATAAATCAATTTCAACCTGAAGTATTCTGGGTTAAATGATTTATCGCCTAGGCCGCCTGCCTCTTTTCCTGGAGAGAAGGAAGCCCGCCACTCGCCTGGAGGAGCGGGGGTTCGCCCCCAAAAGAGTCACCGATTGGCTTACACTCTAAATTATGAGTCTTGATAAATGTTTCTCTTAGCCCGAACCACGGCAGCTATTCTTGCAAGAATAGCTTCTCATCGAGATGTCTAATCCCTTTGGAATCCTATTAAACTTTGCCCTGTTCCTCTGTAAGAGATATCTCGCTTTGCTTATTTATATGCTATTTAAGCCGCCTTGGAAGAGGTAGGCTTAATTTACAGAAGAGACAAGATCTTTCTTACGGAGCAACACCTATGAAATATAGGTCTGGACCAGCAAATAGGGAAACCCTAAGGAGGGGGCTTCACTTATCCGTTCGGATTGGAGAACTAGAGCAGGGAGATATGTGATGCACTCCTCACAGATAAAATTTGGGACCTAGTCAACTTAGAGAAGTCAATGATGCTGGGGAAAATGGAAGGAAAAAGGAAGAGGGGCCGACCAAGGGCAAGATTATTATTATTATTATTATTATTATTATTATTATTATTATTGCGCTTGTATACCGCTAATATCTCAGCCTGAATCGGCGACTCATTGCGGTTTACAACACTTAGAAAACAACAATATTCAGTTAAAAACATAAAACACATATACAATACACAGTATTGGGCCACCAATACAGACCAATGCATCTCATAACTCAAATCATAATCCAATTTCATCGTCTGTGATTACCAGTCCTTGATCATCAACTTCATTGCATCGGATTAGCCGAATGCTTGTTCAAACATCCATGTCTTCAGTCGTTTTCGAAATACCATCAGCGAGGAGGCTGATCTTATCTCTATAGGGAGGGCATTCCAAAGCCGAGGGGCCACCACAGAAAAGGCCCTGTCTCTCGTTCCCACCAGCCGCACCTGTGAAGCAGGTGGGATGGAGAGCAGGGCCTCCCCTGAAGATCTTAGGGTCCTGGTGGGCTGATAGGCTGAGATACGTTCGGATAGATATGTTGGGCCAGAACCGTTTAGGGCTTTAAAGGCCAGCGCCAGCACTTTGAATTGGGCCCGGTAGCAAATCGGCAGCCAGTGGAGCTGGTACATCAGAGGGGTTGTGTGCTCCCTGCGCCCCGCTCCTGTTAGTACCATGGCTGCCGCCCGTTGGACCAATTGGAGCTTCAGAGCCGTCTTCAAAGGCAACCCCACGTAGAGAGCGTTGCAGTAGTCAAGATGGGATGTAACCAGAGCGTGGACTACCGTCCCAAGGTACGGTCGCAGTTGGCGGATAGATGGGATCCTTGAAGTGACTGGATTGACATTGAAGGAGCTGGGGGTGGTGACAGCCAACAGGGAGCTCTGGCGTGGGCTGGTCCATGAGGTCACAAAGAGTCAGAAACGACTGAACGAATGAACAACAACAAAGTCAACTAGAATTAGAGAAGTGGTTCTCAACGTTCCTAATTCCGCGACCCCTTAATACAGTTCCTCATGTTGTGGTGACCCCCAGCCATTAAATTATTTTCATTGCTACTTCATAATTGTAATTTTGCTACTGTTATGAATCGTTATGTAAATATCTGATATGCAGGATGTACCTCAGGAAGTCTGACTTGGCCACAGTAGTACACGCTCTGGTCACATCCCGCCTTGACTACTGCAATGCTCTCTACGTGGGGCTGCCCTTGAAGGCGGCCCAGAAGCTCCAGCTAGTCCAGCGCGCGGCAGCCATGTTACTAACAGGAGCGGGACGCAGGGAGCACACAACGCCCTTGTTGTTCCAGCTCCACTGGCTACCGATCTGCTACCGGGCCCAATTCAAGGTGCTGGTGCTGGCCTACAAAGCCCTAAACGGTTCCGGCTCAAAATACCTGTCTAACCGCATCTCAGCCTACGAGCCCACGAGGACTTTGAGATCGTCTGAGGAGGCCCTTCTCTCGATCCCGCCTGCCTCACAGGCACGCCTGGCGGGGACGAGGGATAGGGCCTTCTCGGTGGTGGCCCCCCGGCTGTGGAACACCCTTCCTGTAGACATCAGACAGGCGCCCTCCCTTATGACATTCCGCAAGAGCCTAAAGACGTGGTTGTTTGAGAAGGCGTTTAACTAAGTGCTACAACAATTGGCAATGATGATTGGAACGGAATATGGAAAACGAGATTGGATTGTGATTCTATGATGAGACGTCGCGAATGATTTAGTGTAATTGTATTATTGATAGTGATGTTGCTATTGTTGTTTGTGATATTGCCTTTATTGTAAATTGTTTTTATATGTTGTACACCGCCGTGAGTCGCCCTAGGGCTGAGAACGGCGGTCTACAAGTGCAGTAAATAAATAAATAAATAAATAAATAAATAAATGTATTCTTATTGGAGTGTTATGGGAGGATTGATTTTGTCATTTGGGAGTTGTAGTTGTTGGGATTTATAGTTCACCTTAAAAGAGCATTCTGAACTCTACCAATGATGGAATTGGACCAAACTTGGCACACAGAACTCCCATGACCAACGGAAAATACTGGAAGGGTTTGGTGGGCATTGACCTTGAGAGTTGTAGTTTGCCTACACCCAGAGAGCACTGTGGATTCAAACAATGATGGATCTGGATCAAACTTGGCACGAATATTCAATATGCCCAAATGTGAACACTGGTGAAGTTCAAGGAAAATAGACGTTGACATTTGGGAGTTGTAGTTGCTGGGATTTATAGTTCACCTACAACCAAAGAGCATTCAGACGCCCACCAACGATAGAATTAGGCCAAACTTCCCACAGAGAACTCCCATGACCAACAGAAAATACTGGCTGTGATGGTCTTTGGCGACCCCTCTGACACCCTCTCGCGACCCCTTCAGGGGTCCCGACCCCCAGGTTGAGAACCACTGAATTAGAGGGAATGGGTTTAATGAATGGATTCAGGGGAAATTGAAGGAGAAACTCTCCATAGTGGTCTTTGTATAGTATGCTTGTACATCATACAAGGCTGTCTGTATTGTATGCCATACTTTGTACAGTATGGCTGTCATAATCATGGTAGACACCTTTCTGAACATATCACGGAAACATAGAAGAGCATACTATAGAACAGCGTTTCTCAGCCTAGGGTTTGGGAACCCTTGGGGGGGGGGTCATGAGAGGGTTTCAGAGGGATCATAGAATCAAAGAGTTGGAAGAGACCACATGGGCCATCTAGTCCAACCCCATTCTACCAAGAAGCAGGAATATTGCATTCAAAGCACCCCTGACAGATGGCCATCCAGCCTGTGTTTAAAAACCTCCAAAGAAGGAGCCTCCACCACACTCCGGGGCAGAGGGTTCCACTGCTGAATGGCTCTCACAATCAGGAAGTTCTTCCTCATGTTCAGATGGAATCTCCTTTCTTGTAGTTTGACGCCATTGTTCCATTGCGTCCTAGTCTCCAAGGAAGCAGAAAACAAGCTTGCTCCCTCCTCCCTGTGACTTCCTCTCACATATTTATACATGGCTATCATATCTCCTCTCAGCCTTCTCTTCTTCAGGCTAAACATGCCCAGTTCTTTAAACCACTCCTCATAGGGCTTGTTCTCCAGACCCTGAATCATTTGAGTCGCCCTCCTCTGGACACATTCCAGCTTGTCAATATCTCTCTTGAATTGTGGTGCCTAGAATTAGACACAATATTCCAGATGTGATCTAACCAAAGCAGAATAGAGGGGTAGCATTACTTCCCCAGAGCTAGACACTATGCTCCTCTTGATGCAGGCCAAAATCCCTTTGCTTTTTTTGCCGCCACATCACATTGTTGGCTCATGTTTAACTTGTTGTCCACGAGGACTCAAAGATCTTTTTCCCACGTACTGCTCTCGAGCCAGGCATCCCCCATTCTGTATCTTTCGTTTTTTCTGCCTAAGTGGAGTATCTTACACTTGTCCCTGTTGAACTTCATTTTGTTAGTTTTGGCGTATCTCTCCAATCTGTCGAGATCATTTTGAATTCTGCTCCTATCTTCTGGAGTATTGGATCTCCCTCCCAATTTGGTGTCATCTGCAAACTTGATGATCATGCCTTCTAACCCTTCATCTAAGTCCTTAATGAAGATCCTGAGCAGGATCGGGCTCAGGACGGAACCCTGTGGGTGGCACTCCACTCGTCACTTCTTTCCAAGATGAAGAGGAAGCAATCACCCTCTGGGTTTGTCCACTTAACCAATTACAGATCCATCTAACCGTAATTTTGCCTGGCCCACATTGGACTAGTTTCCTTGGCAGAAGATCATGGGGGACCTTGTTGAAGGCCTTACTGGGGGGTCACCACAACATAAGGAACTGTATTAAGGGGTCGCGGCATTAGGAAGGTTGAGAAACACTGAATTGGAGGGAATGGGCTTAATGCATGGATTCTGGGGGAAATGAAGGGTAAATTCTCCATAGTGGCCTTTTTATTGTATGCTTGTAATAATAATAAAACTTTATTTATATTCCGCTCTATCTCCTCGGAGGGACTCAGGGCAGATTCATATAATGTATGTATTTTATGCCATACTTTCATGGGAGACACCTTTTTGGACTTATCATGGAAACAGAAAATGGCATACCATAGAAGCCCTAGAAATATCCTAAATAGGACACATTTTGTCAAATATTTTTGTGCCATCACGCTTGGGGGCTATTAGTCTTAATGAAGGAGGGATGGACGTGGCACCTTTTCCCCAAGGGATTGCTTCTTGCCCTCCTTTAGGAAACTGGAACTCCCAAAAACCCAAAACGATGTAAATAGCTCAAAATAAGTTTTATTTATCACAAAGTCATTTCTTCAAAGCAATAAGCTGGAAAACTTTAGAGGGGTGAAGAAAAACATACTCTACAGTCTCAATTAGTCCTGGGTCCAAGGGGTTTGAAGCTGAGAAGCCTCACCAAGTTTCCTCTTTCCGCAATGGCTGTGAATGCCGGAGCAAACCACAACCCCAGTTCAGATGGCCTATGTCTTGAAGATTCAGAATCTTCCTTTGGTGCCAAAAGAACCGGCTTGAAGGTGCCTGGGTCTCCTCAATAATTGTTCAGGACGATCTGGACATAAAGCATGAGTCCCAGGGGTAAAAAACCTCAGAACTGGTGCTAAGAGGTAACTTAAATCAGGGTCCTTTAGAGTCAGGTCTCTTACTCATGTCCATCTGGTACGACCTCTGAAGGCAGAATGAAGAGAAAAAGGAAGTTCTCCCCTCTTGCAGGAAGAGGTGGAGCCAAACAGTACTGATTGACAGCTACAAGCAACCAATCCATACAATTATACATAAGCAGTGTAAAAAGAGGCAGGATTAAGCATAATACAACAGTTTAAATCTTACAACTAACAGTTCTATACATAGGTGGCGCCACTCGCGCCGTCACAATTTTCAAGCTCTGGACGATGGAATCTGTGGGTGCAGACTGCATGAATAATACCGAATGACTAGCTGGATTAAGTTTCCTGATATTTGTTTTACTTTTATTTGTTTGCCTCATTTTTTGTCAGCTGCTTTGGGTCCCAGTTTTTATTTATTTTGATGGATTGATTGCTAAATAGCCGGTGGCGCTGCACCCGGTGGTGCCTTGACAGTTAAAACACAGGGAACACAAATACCGGAGGCTGTCTTCTCTGCCTTAAGTGTCACGTTAATGAAGCCAGGTGAGCTAATTCATTCCATTATTGAATGCAGAAAAATACCCTTTTGGGGGGAAAGGTGCAATCATCATAGCCACAAAAGCTAAACCTACAAATCTGGAGGGCTGACTGCACCTTACAACAGGTTTCCAGTTGTTTATCATACTGGCAGAACTGCCGCTTCTTTGGAGTAATAGACTCCATGATGGCATGATGACATGATGGCAACAGTGGTCCCTGATCAAAGTGGTCCTTTGTCAAAGGGGTCCTTGGTCAAAGGGGTTGCTGGTCAAGTGGTCCCTGGTCAAAGTGGTCCCTGGTCAAAGTGGTCCCTGGTCAAAGTGGTCCTTTGTCAAAGGGGTCCTTGGTCAAAGGTGTTGCTGGTCAAGTGGTCCCTGGTCAAAGTGGTTCCTGGTCAAAGTGGTTCCTGGTCAAAGTGGTTCCTGGTCAAAGTGGTCCCTGGTCAAGTGGTTCCTGGTCAAAGTGGTCCCTGGTCAAAGTGGTTCCTGGTCAAAGTGCTACCTGGTCAAAGTGCTACCTGGTCAAAGTGGTCCCTGATCAAAGTGGTCCCTGATCAAAGTGGTCCCTGATCAAAGTGGTCCCTGGTCAAAGTGGTCCCTGGTCAAAGTGGTCCCTAATTAAAGTGGTCCCTGGTCAAAGTGGTCCCTGGTCAAAGTGGTCCCTGGTCAAAGTGGTTCCTGATCAAAGGGGTCCCTGGTCAAAATGCTACTTGGTCAACTGGTCCCTGGTCAAAGTGGTCCTTGGTCAAGGAGTCCCTGATCAAAGGGGTCCCTGGGCAAAATGCTACCTGGTCAAAGTGGTCCCTGATCAAAGTGGTCCCTCATCAAAGTGGTCCCTGGTCAAGTGGTTCCTGGTCAAGTGGTTTCTGGTCAAAATGCTACCTGGTCAAGTGATCCCTGGTCAAAGTGCTCCTTAGTCAAGCGGTCCCTGATCAAAGGGGTCCCTGGTCAAAATGCTACCTGGTCAAGTGGTCCCTAATCAAAATGGTCCCTGGTCAAAGTGGTCCCTGGCCAAGTTATCCCTGGCCAAGTGATCCCTGGTCAAAGTGGTCCCTGGTCAAAGTGGTCCCTAATCAAAGTGGTCCCTAATCAAAGTGGTCCCTGGTCAAAGTGGTCCCTGAACAAAGTGGTCCCTGGACAAGTGATTCCTTGTCAAAGTGGTTCCTGGTCAAAGTGGTACCTGGTCAAGTGGTCCCTATTCAAAGTGGTTCCTGGCCAATAAAAGGTTGGGAACCACTGTTCTATAAGGATCATAATGTTGGAAGAGATTCGCAGGTCATGGAATCCAACCCCTTGTTCAATTCAAATTAATCTTGTCCTCTTTTTTCTCTTTTCTTTATCTCTTGGCATGGGAGCCAAACAAGTTACTTTTGTCAAAACAGTGGTGCGTCCATCTCTATTCCGGCTGTGCTCCAATGACTTGTTTCAGCCAGGCAGCACACATTCATCGCCATCAGGATCCCAGATGTGAGAGACCCGCCGGTGGTCGGAGCCAATTCACCCCACCGCCATCCCCTCCCTCCGGCGCTGCCCTCCGCTGCCTCTTGCTTTTCATCCCGATATTTCCAGTAAATAAACATTGACGCTTTTGATATCATGTTAATTTCACAGGCGGCTGCTCCGCTGACAGCTTTCGCACTCCGCTCCGGTGTCTTGTCAGTTTTATGCTCTTAGGCCTCTGCCAACTCGCCAACTACGATGTATAGACATAAAAATAAATGGCTCAGAAATCCCCCCCAATAAAGTGACAGATAACATAATGGAAGCTGGCTTTGGAGAATCAGCATGTTTATGGAAATTTTGAAGCTCCGATAGGTGAGTGATATGGACCGGAAGAGAGTTTGGATTGGATGCGGTGCAAGTGTGCGTTTGTCTTTTGCGTTGGCTTAGAGAATGGCTAGAGGAAGAAATGGATGATTTTTGCAGCAAGGTTGGGATAATCATCCCCAAAGGAAGCGACACATTAAACCTCAATTACTAATAGAAGTAGGAATATTCATAGCAGTTGGAGGTTTTCGTCCATCTATGGCAGGGCTTCTCAAACTGGGGGTCAGGACCCTGGGGGGTCATGAGGGGTTTCAGAGTGGTTTCCAAAGACCATCCTGCTACGAATCATCATGAAGTTTAAGATCATCTGAAGAGGCCCTGCTCTCGATCCCACCACTGTCACAAACGCAATTGGTGGAGACGAGAGACAGGGCCTTCTTGATAGTGGCCCCCTAACTGTGGAATTCCCTCCCCAAAGACATTAACTACCTCCCTCCTGTCCTTTAGAAGGAAACAAAAAACTTGGCTGTGGGACATTGCGTTTGGCCATTGAATAGTGGCTTGCATGAAGAAGACATACCCTATAAAGCCCTAGACAGTTCTGGCCCAACTTACCTGTCTAAACGCATCTTCCCTTATGAACCTCCAAGGACCTTCAGATCGTCTGGAGAGGCCCTGCTCTCGGCCCTGCCATCATCACAAGCACAGCTGGTGGGGATGAGAGACAGGGCCTACTCAGTGGTGGCCCCTTGGCTATGGAATGCCCTTCCTATGGAGATTAGATCAGTTTCTTTGCTTTTAGCATTTGAGAAACAGATTGGTGGAGACAAGAGACAGGGTCTTCTCAACAGTGGCCCCCTGACTCTGGAATTCCCTTGCCAAAGACATTAACTTCCTCCCTCCTGTCCTTTAGAAGGAAACAAAAAACTTGGCTGTGGGACATTGCGTTTGACCATTGAATAGTGGCTTGCATGAAGAAGACATACCCTATAAAGCCCTAGACAGTTCTGGCCCAACTTACCTGTCCAAATGCATCTTCCCTTATGAACCTCCAAGGACTTTCAGATCGTCTGCTCTCGGTCCCACCATCATCACAAGCAGAGCTGACAGGGCCTACTCAGTGGTGGCCCCTCGGCTATGGAACGCCCTTATTTATTTATTTATTTATTTAGAAGTTTTATATACCGGTCTTCTCACCTCCGGGGAGGGACTCAGGCCAGTTCACAACATGTGTTCATATACAGTAATATACAAACAGCACAATGCATCATAATTATATATTAAAATATAAGTACAATAAAAACATCATCATCATCACATTACATAAGCCAAGTCGTCAATACAGTCACAGTTCATCGCCATCCTTCCATGCGGACAAGGGTTATTGACTCAATCCTCAAATGCCATATTCCAAAGCCAGGTCAGGAGGGAGGGAGCAGATCTAATATCTGGTGGGAGGGAATTCCAAAGCCGAAAGAGCCACCACCGAGGAGGCCCTGTCCCTCGTTCCCACCAAATGCGATTGCGAAGGTGGTGGGACCGAGGGGAGGGCCCCTCCAGAAGATCTTAGTAACCTTGTTGGTTCATAGGGGAGAATCCGTTCAAACAGGTAAACTGGGCCGGAGTCGTTCAGGGCTTTATAGGTCAAAACCAGCACTTTGAATTGTGCTCGGAAGCTAATCAGCGGCCAGTGGAGCTGGCGCAACAGAGGGGTCGTATGGTCTCTGTACCCCGCTCCTGTTAGCAATCTGGCTGCCGCTCATTGGACTAACTGAAGCTTCTGGGCAGTCTTCAGAGGCAACCCCACGTAGAGTAGTCTAAACGGGATGTAACCAGAGCATGGACAACCGTGGCCAAGTCAGACTTCCCAAGGTACAGCCGCAGCTGGCGCACAAGTTTTAATTGTGCAAAAGCTCCCCTGACCACTGCCAAGACCTGGGGTTCCAGGCTCAGCAATGAGTCCAGGTTCACTTCCTATGGAGATTAGATCGGCTTTTAACCACTGTATATTTAATGTTTTGTTTTAATGAAGTTGTTGATTGTTTTTATCATTATGATTGGCACCGAATGGTGTTTGCTGTGAGGCTGCCTTGAGTCCCCCCTCGGGAGTGGGAACAGGTGGAGTAGAAGTATAGGTAAAGGTAGTCCCCTGACATTAAGTCCAGTCATGTCTGACTCTGGGGTGTGGTGCTCATCTCCATTTCTAAGCCGAAGAGCCAGCGTTGTCCGTAGACACCTCCATGATCATGTGGCCGGCATGACTGCATGTAGCGCCATTACCTTCCCGCCGGAGCGGTACCTATTGATCTACTCACATTTGCATGTTTTCGAACTGCTAGGTTGGCAGAAGCTAGGGCTGACAGCGGAAGCTCACGCCGCTCCCTGGAATCGAACCTGCGACCTTTTGATCAACAAGTTCAGCAGCTCAGTGCTTTAACCCACTGCGCCACCGGGGGCCCCAGGAGTAGAAGTATATTAAATACATAAATCAGAATACACATATTTCTGATGGTCTTATGAACCCCTTTGACAGAGAAGGCTGAAGATTTCTCCGCCTGTCCTTTTCTTCCTTTTTGGAAACAGATGGTGAATCCTCCCCCCAAAAGCCCTCCTCCGCTGTGATTGGCTGGCCTCTCACTCAAGGGGAGGGCTGTTTCTGAGACTCCAAGCTGGGAGGGGAGAGCAGGCATGCTTGGCACATGGCAACGTGGTGTGGATGTGAGGACGAGGGAGAGCACACAAGGCTGGAGGGAGGCTTGCGCTAGCAAGTCCCTTCAAGGCATGGGGGAGGTCTGTGTGGGAAGTTTGGCTCAATTCTATCTTTGGTAGAGTTCTGAATGCTCTTGCTTGTGGGTTCTGTGTGGGAAGTTTGGCCCAATTCTATCGTTGGTGGGGTTCAGAATGCTCTTTGATTGTAGGTGAACCATACATCCCAGCAAATACAACTCCCAAATGTCAAGGTCTATTTTCCCCAAACTCCACTAGTGTTCACATTTGGACATATTGAGGATTCATGCCTAGTTTGGTCCACATCCATCATTGTTTGAGTCTTTAGCACTCTCTGGGTGTAGGTGAACTACAACTCCTTAACTCAAGGTCAATGCCCACCAAACTCTTCCAGTATTTTCTGTTGGTCATGGGAGTTCTATGTGTCAAGTTTGGTTCAATTCCATTGTTGGTGAAGTTTAGAATGCTCTTTGATTGTAGGGTAACTATAAATCCCAGCAACTACAACTCCCAAATGTCAAGGTCTAATTTTTTTCCAAACTCCACCAGTGTTCACATTTCAGCATATTGAGTATTCATGCCAAGTTTGGTCGAGATCCATCATTGTTTGAGTCCAGAGTGCTCTCTGAATGTGGGTGAACTACAACTCCAAAATTTAAGGTCAATGCCCACCAAACCCTTCCAAGTATTTTCTGTTGGTCATGGGAGTTCTGGTTGCCAAGTTTGGTTCAATTCCATCGTTGGTGGAGTTCAAAATACTCTTTGATTGTAGGTGGACTATAAATCCCAGTAACTACAACTCCCAAATGACAAAATCAATCTCCCCCAACCCCACCAGTATTCAAATTTGGGTGTATGGAGTATTTGTGCCAAATTTGGTCCAGTGAATGAAAATGCATCCTCCATATCAGATATTCATATTATGATTCATAACAGTAGCAGAATTACAGTTAGCAAGGAAAATAATGTTATGGTTGGAGGTCACGACATGAGGAACCGTATTAAGGCGTCGCAGCATTAGCCAAACTACAACTCCCTGGGATTCCATAGTATTTACTACTGCAGTTCAAGTGGTTCCAAATTGCATCAATTCTATAATATAGAAACCCTTTGTTTCAATGCTCTGGTTGCACCAAAAGAAGACAAACGAAATGCTTTGAAGCTTCTGGAGATCAGGAATATTTGCTTAGAAGAGTGACCGAATTTCACATGTTCTTCTTCCGTTTTTTGGTGTGTTTTTCCTTTGCTCCACCTTGACTAAGGGGTCTCCGTGTAGCTGAAACAAGGCAGGGAAGAAAGCCATCCATACCTTGTGAATTGAAGCTCAAACTACAGCTCTTTGTTACACCGGCTTATAAAATTGCCCTCAAACGAGCAACTCTTATAAGTCGCGGGCTTTGAAATGGAAATGTGCTCATTGTTCAGCGCAATCCTGCTTTGCTTCTCCCTTCACCTTCCTTTATTTTATTTTACTTTTGGAATGCTGAAATTTGTAGACACGAACAAAAAAAATGGTGCTTTGTATTTAATAACCGTTATTAGTATTTTCTATTATTGCCTTTTTACTCCCTGGAAGCCGAGCGACATAGAAAACAGTCAATCGGTCCGTCAAATATGTTTGCACAATTCCGTCTCAACCCAAAGTCCCATTGTTCCACTTTATTTATTTATTTTTCCATTGGGATTCCAGTGAATTCAAGGGGAATATACCGATTATTATTTTTCTCTTCCCTGTTTTATATTTACTACAACTCTGTAATTTTGGATACACTGAAGAAAGTGTCAGGTGAGGCGGAGATTCAAGGCCAGATGGGGACTTAAACCAGATATTTACTTTGTGCCTCTCCATTTCTCCTATTGAAGCCAATGGGAACTTTATAGGGCTGGGCGGTTTCATTCGTTAATTTAGTAATTCGTTAATAATTCGTATTTAAAGTGGCTTACGATCTGATATTGAACCATTCAGGAGCAACTAAAAATCGAAACGAATTTTTAAACTCATTTCGTAATTGTTTCGTAATTGTTTCAAAATCGTTTCGAAATTGTTTCGAAATTGTTTCGTTATTATTTCGTTATTATTTCCGTATGTCTGGTGCAAGGTTTATAGTTGTTGTTTGTTTAATCAGTGAAAAAAAATATAAATATCACACCAACAGTCAACAACAGAGGGAGAGGGAAGATTCAGAAGTTCCCCCTGTCCCATTTGGAGGTTTTTTTAGCATATTGCGCAATCGCGTCCGCCATTAACGAATCAATTCGAAATTTACGAAATTTCGTAAATAAAGAATTTTTTTAAAAGAAAAATTCAGAATTCTTTTAAAAAATGAAACGCAATGGACCGAGTTTCTAAACGAGTTTAGAAACAAATTTTTCCGTTGTTACCCAGGCCTAGAACTTTAGGAGGATCTTCCCCAGGAGGAGGGACCCTGGGACCCCACCAAAGAGGGATCGCTACTTTGGCGAGCTAGAGAAGCCTGATTTCAGCAATTTTATTAAATTAAAAATTCGAAATAAACCTCACCAAAGTTGAAGAAGCGGCACCGAGGCGTTTTTATTAGCGATTCAGCTGAAAAGGATGCAATGTAGCAATCATTCGCCTACAGAGCATGTGGTTACAGAGATCAGAGGCATTTTTATAGGAATTTACAGGCTTAGAAGTTTCAAAATTCCCGCTTCCTGCCTCCCGCCCAGCTTGCTGGTGATTGGCTGGCCGGATAACAGCTGGGAGGAGGCTCGGCTGTCCCCCCCCTCACCAGGACCAATCACAGGGTTCCTCCGCTGCGCGGGAGCCTATCAGGAAGCTCCCATTGCTCTGGCTCTTCAGCAAATCAGGAAGAGGGAGGCGGGATGGAAAAGAAACAAAGCGTCTATGATAGGATTATGGAATTCCAATGTCCTGAGTTTCCTGCGTCCGGGAATCAGCCAGCTAGAGAAACCACCTTTTATTGTTATGTGATGGGTGGGATGATTGGTGTTGATTAGGGCTGTCCAACCACAGAAAAAATTGTTTCTAAACTCGATTTGTTTTTAGGGGGTTTTTGCGTTTTGTTATTTAAAAGAATTCCAAAAATTTTCTTTTAAAAAGTTTGATATTTACGAAATTTCGGAAATTACGAAACAATTTCGAAACAATAACGAATCGATTCGTTAATGGCGGACGCGATTGCACAATACGCTAAAAAACCCTCCAAATGGGACAGGGGGAACTTCTGAAGCTTCCCTCTCCCTCTGTTGTTGACTGTTGGTGTGATAATTTTTTTTATCACTGATAAAACAAACGACTATAAAACTTGCACCAGACATACAGAAATAATAACAAAATAATAACGAAACAATTTCGAAACAATTACGAAACGAATTGGAAAAATTCGTTTTTTAGTTGCTCCTGAATGGTTCAATATCGCTTCGTTATAAAAAAAAATAACGAATTAATAACGAATTATGAAATTAACGAACGAAACCGCCCAGCCCTAGTGTTGATTACTTAATCCGGGTTTTCCTGCTGTGATCAGATAAGGCACAAAGGTGAGGCTTGGGGTGGATGTTTGCTATGAAGAGTTTTGAATGAAGTAAACAAAGTTGGGGAAGGCGACCTCCCGAGAGTCGTCTCACTCCGATTGTGAAATGATCAAAAAGTTTGCCAAAGGAAATTCCAGTTTGACGCTCCCAACTCCGAAATCAAATAGGAATTTCAAGTTCTCTTGTCCATGCAAGAGTTCCAAGATATGGGGTTTTTGTGATCACTGATTGCCCTTTTCAGCGCCAAAGGGCAACTTCCTCGTTGGCTCCCCCTTCTCGAAGAGGGGTTGGGTACCAGGGCAAAAATAAGGAAAAATACATGGGGAAATATAAGAATTCAAAGAAATTCATATCAAGCATCCCTTCCCACCCGTGCCCGCCAGAGAAATAGATTAAAATAATAATTTTAATAAAACACGTGTCCATAGTTCATACTGGGGAAGTTCAGATGTGAAAATGAGTTCTTTAGAGCCAAAAAGAAATTGAAGAAAGTCCAACAGTCCAAGGCCATCAGAAATATGTGTTTTCTGATTGTCTTTGGCAACCCCTCTGAAACCCCTTTGCCCCTCCCTGGGTCCCGACCCCTAAGTTAATGTGTTAATGCATCCGGAAGAGCTCCTGCCCCTGGCCCAGTTTTGTCTTCCAAACAATGGTGCAGATTACAATCCTTGCGTCACCCGTATCGCATTGTCTCCACCGACAAGCGAGTTAGGGAAGCTATTATTGCCTGGGGCCTGTTTTGAAAAGGGAGGAATGGATGTGTAATTTGTTGCTCCTGCAGATGCGGAATCGCGTTATTGCAATCCTTAGAGTCGGTAATTTCCGTAATCTGGTTTTGGGGGGAGAACGTGCATCAAAATGCATTGCGGAGAGGAGGAATTGTTGATAAGTGGATGCATAAGCAGCAAATTGTCATGGAGAGTGAATAGGGAACAGGCTTTATCAGCCGACGGAGGCTGGGGTTTCTGCATTGGATGCAATCTCGGCTAGGAACCCAATGTATTGCTCAACAGATAAAGCCAGAGCTCATAAAAGGAATATAAATCAAATAATGTGACCTCGGGGAACCCAAGGGCGACTCTGTTTCTCATTGTCTAAGCCAGGGATGGGCAGAAGGTTGATCTGTTGGTATATATCTGGGTAGTTTGCAGGAGACTTCTGTCTTTCTGTTATTCACCAAGAGCAACAACAAAACTACATCACACAGAGAGGTCATAGAAAAAGATCACCCTACATCAGGATCCCTAAATATGGTTCCTCATGTTGTGGTGACCCCCAACCATGTTGTGGTGGCCTGCAACCTCATCTGCCTTGCGCTCTCAGATGGTGAGAGTGCGAGGCAAGCGAGGCAGGCTTTGTGTGAGGCCAGGCCTCATGTGAAGGACCCCTCGCCTGCCCTGCACCCGCGAGGCAGGCAAGGCGGGCTTTGCACAAGGCCAGGCCTTGCGTGAAGGAGCCGTTACCTGGCCCACGCCCTTGGGGTGGGGCAAACAGAGGTGGCCTCGCAACCCCTCCAAAATGGCCAGGCGACCCCCCTGGTGGTCGTGACCCCCAGGTTGAGAACCACTGCTCTACATGTTTGGGCAAATTATGGCTTTGCATGGTGATACTGAGCAAGAATTTAGGGGTCTTTGCCAGTAGTCAGAGACCGGCCAGATCCATCAAAGAGAGTCCTTTCAGCCCTGGTGAGAAAAGAAGCACCCAATAGAGTTTTCCCTGATTTTCCAATAAAAAGTCTCACCAAGTTGAAAAAAATGCCACCGAGTTGCCTTTATTTTGTCCCAGCTGGTACGGATGTCAAGCTGCAATCCCTTGCCAAAAACTGACATGTTTTGCAAGGCAGAACAGTATTTTTTTATAGAGAAACAGAGTTGTCAAATTCAAACTTCCCACTCCCGCCCCCCTTAGCTGGCTTCACACTAAGGGCCATCAGCTGGAGGGGAGGTGCAGCCGGCTTAGGCACGTCTCAGCCAATGAGAAAGCCAGCGCCGCTTCGGCCTCTCAGCCAATGGGGAGTGAGGAGGTGGTCTGAGAGGGAAACAATGAACCAGGAGGAAAAGATGAGTGGATTAGGTGACTTAATGTTTGTACAATTGCCAGCGATAACTTTTTAAGTCCTCAAGCAGGCTTCTTCTATTGTGCTGAGTGTTTAAATATACGTCTTTGTCTGACCCGGAAGTCAGACCCTTTGAAATCCTTGGGTCGGAGATATGGTTCCATTGATAGCATCTGACTTCTGGTATCGGCCCGAGGAATGTCAACAAAGAAGGAGGCAGTGGGGACATCAATACCCTCCTTAGGCAGGATGTCCCCTGTGGTAAGAAATGATTGAATTTGCCATGGGGCACATCCTCCACATGAGCAAACTCCGACATCTGAAAGATCGTGCCCATTGTCCTATTGTCCATACAAGAGTTTCTGTTGAGTCCTTATTGTTTGGGAGCTTATCTGGCCCAGGAGGGAAGAGGAATTCTCCTGGAGTGCATGTGTGGCTGAGTTCATGAAAAGGTGACATTTCATATTTTATACAAACATATGGGGTTCATAAAGTATATAGGAGCCCCCCGTGGTGCAGTGGGTTAAACCCCTGAGCGGGCAGGACTGAAGATTGACAGGTTGCAGGTTTGAATCCGGGGAGAGGCGGATGAGCTCCCTCTATCAGCTCCAGCTCCTCATGCGGGGACATGAGAGAAGCCTCCCACAAGGATGCTTCATCAAATCATCCAGGTGTCCCCTGGACAACGTCCTTGCAGACGGCCAATTCTCTCACACCAGAAGCGACTTGCAGTTTCTCAAGTCGCTCCTGACACATTCATAAAAGAGGGGAAAGAAATCATATCAACCCATCCCACCCACCAAAAAGTCCATTGAAAACCTTAAAATCATAGTGGAAATTCATGTGGCTTGGGGAGGAAAAAGTTTCTAAAAGTTCATAGGAAAGTCCATAAAGTGTGGATTACAGGAGCATTGCCATGTGGGGCCATGGGAAGAGCCTTAGGTTCTCACATGGGGGAGAGAGAGGGATTATGGGGTCATTCCAACCTGGTGTCCTTGGTAAAATTACAAATTCCTTGGTTTTGAACCATCTTTTACAGAGTCCTGGGGGGGGGGGTCACCTCCGATATCAATGGGACGACCAACGAGTGTAACGTTATACTACTCTTCAATATAGGAACTCCTTCTTATGCCAGTGGGATGATGGATACACATTGGGTTTTAGCTGAAAGTTTAAAGAAGCAATTCAATGCACTGAACATAATTCTGGGGAGGCTTTGGGTAAAATCCAGCCTTTACTGCAGCTCCTTTAAGATAGGTTGATTGACATGGAGTGCATCTACATTATGAAATCCATGTACTTTGGCACCACTTGAACCACCATGGCTCATTGCTATGGAACCTTGGGAGTTGCAGTTTGTCAAGGCGCCAACACTCTTTGGTAGTGAAGGCTAAAGACCTGATAAAACTACTTCCAGTATTTTCCATTGGTCATGGGAGTTCTGTGTGCCAAATTTGGATCAATTCCATCATTGGTGGGGTTCAGAATGCTCTTTGATTGTAGGTGAAGTATAAATCCCAGCAACTACAACTCCCAAATGACCAAATTCACCCCGCCAACCCCACCAATATTCAAATTTGGGCATATCGGGTGTTTGTGCCAAATTTGGTCCAGTGACCTAATCCTGCATATCAGATATTTACATTACGATTCATAGCAGTAGCAAAATTAGAGTTGTGAAGTAGCAATGAAAATAATGTTATGGTTGGGGGTCACCACAACATGAGCAACTGTATTAAGGGGTCACGGCATTAGAAGGTTGAGAACATTGGTTTAATCCATTGCGCCACTGCAGCACCATGGCTCCTAGGGTGAGATTCAGTCAGTCTTGGAGATCTTTGAAAACCAGCCAGAGCCAATTTCTCACACATCCCAGCTTGTCAATCCTTCTCACTTTCCTAAAGAGCTGTTGTCACTCATATCCTATGAGAAGACCTTGGCATGCTGAAGGCTAAGGCCAAGCGGTGAAGTTGGATGGATTATCCCATAAATCAAATACTCAGCTGTTGTGGGAAAATAAACGATCAAGGGGCGGATGTCCAAGTGTTTTATTGCTTCACCCAAGATGGATGGACTCTCTTTGTTGTGACCTCGAGATGATTTCTTCCCATTATGGAGAAACTGAGGTTTTGAGGCACTGATGTGCTCAAAGAAATAGTTGGCTAATACAATAGGACTGAGACACCAACTCAGCCTTCTCAAAGCTTATACCTTCTAATGGTCCCAATTTGGGAAGGACAATTACGATTAACAAAATTAGAAAAAGAAGCCACAAAGTGACCAGACTGCTCCTGTGCAAATCTGCTACTCTCCATAGGTACACCATCTCTCTCCTTCCCATAGAGCCGAGCATAGCGGGTGAACCAGACTTCTCAGGTCTGCCACACTTTGAGCATTATTAGACTGAGTCTTTTATAGAAATCTTCTACTGATGTAGTCCCAAACTTGTAAATTAATGATAGACATCTTCCATCCTGGATCCATCTCAGTTTCATGGCCAGATGTTGATCTTCTTGATTAGTGTTGATCTTATGTTGATTTCCTTCTTAGCATTGTAAACATTTCTGTTATCACTGTCCCAATTCTTATCAGAGTTTACTCTTCAGTTCTTATTAGCAACTTTTAATTACAGTCCAGCAAGCAGGCCGTTAGTCATTGCAGGCCTTAATATTGTACTGGTGCCTCCAAAATTATTAGCTCCATCCATGCATTCGTCGTCCATTCTTCCATTCATTCCCACACATCATATTAAATTCACATTTATCATATCTGCACATGTAATTTCTTATTACAATTACATGGCTTTGAGCATTATTAGATTGAGTCTTTTATAGGAATGTTCTGCTGATGTAGTCCCAAAGTTGTAAATGAATGATAGACATCTTCCATCCGGGCTCCATCTCAGTTTCCTGGCCAGATGTTGACTCTTCTTGATTGGTATTGACAAACACAAGGTTTGTGTTAACTTCCTTCTTAACATAAGGAATGTTGCAAATATTTCTTTCAGTTGAAAGAATCATTGGCACAGTTCTTATCAGTTTACTTTTCAGTTCTTATTAGCAAATTTTAATTACAGTCCAGCAGGTAGTTAGTCATTGCAGGCCTTAATATTGTACTGGTGTCTCCAAAATTATTAGCTCCATCCATACATTCGTCTCCCATTCTTCCATTCATTCCCACACATCATATTACATTCACATTTATCATATCTGCACATGTAATTTCTTATTACAATTACATGGCTTTGAGCATTATTCGATTGTGTCCTTTATAGGAATGTTCTGCTGATGTAGTACCAAAGTTGCAAATGAATGTTAGATGTCTTCGATCCTAGCTCGTTCTCAGTTTCCTGGCCAGATGTTGACTCTTCTTGATTGGTGTTGTGTTGACGTCCTTCTTAACATAAGGAAGTCAACTTGAAAGAGTCATTGTCTCAGTTCTTATCAGAGTTTACTTTTCAGTTCTTATTGGGAACTTTTAATTACAGTCCTCAAGCAAGCCATTAGTCATTGCAGGCCTTAATATTGTACTGGTGTCTCCATACATTCATTGTCCATTCTTCCATTCATACCCACACATCATATTAAATTCACATTTATCATATCTGCAAATTAAATTTCTTCATTTGTTTCATTTGTTGACTCTTCTTGATTGGTGTTGTGTTGACTTCCTTCTTAACATAAGGAAGTCGACTTGAAAGAGTCATTGTCTCAGTTCTTATCAGAGTTTACTTTTCAGTTCTTATTAGCAACTTTTAATTACAGTCCAGCAAGCAGGTAGTTAGTCATTGCAGGCCTTAATATTGTGCTGGTGTCTCCAAAATTATTAGCTCCTTCCATACATTCATCGTCCATTCTTCCATTCATTCCCACACATCATATTAAATTCACATTTATCATATCTGCACATTTAATTTCTTATTACAAGTACATGGCTTTGAGCATTATTAGATTGAGTCTTTTATAGGAATGTTCTGTTGATGTAATCCCAAAGTTGTAAATAAATGATAGACGTCTTCCATTCTGGCTCCATCTCAGTTCCCTGGCCAGATGTTGACTCTTCTTGATTGGTGTTGTGTTGACTTCCTTCTTAACATCAGAAAGTCAACTTGAAAGAGTCATTGTCTCAGTTCTTATCAGAGTTTACTTTTCAGTTCTTATTAGCAACTTTTAATTACAGTCCAGCAAGCAGGTCATTTGTCATTGCAGGCCTTAATATTGTACTGGTGTCTCCATACATTCATTGTCCATTCTTCCATTCATACCCACACATCATATTAAATTCACATTTATCATATCTGCAAATTAAATTTCTTCATTTGTTTCATTTGTTGACTCTTCTTGATTGGTGTTGTGTTGACTTCCTTCTTAACATAAGGAAGTCGACTTGAAAGAGTCATTGTCTCAGTTCTTATCAGAGTTTACTTTTCAGTTCTTATTAGCAACTTTTAATTACAGTCCAGCAAGCAGGTAGTTAGTCATTGCAGGCCTTAATATTGTGCTGGTGTCTCCAAAATTATTAGCTCCTTCCATACATTCATCGTCCATTCTTCCATTCATTCCCACACATCATATTAAATTCACATTTATCATATCTGCACATTTAATTTCTTATTACAAGTACATGGCTTTGAGCATTATTAGATTGAGTCTTTTATAGGAATGTTCTGTTGATGTAATCCCAAAGTTGTAAATAAATGATAGACGTCTTCCATTCTGGCTCCATCTCAGTTCCCTGGCCAGATGTTGACTCTTCTTGATTGGTGTTGTGTTGACTTCCTTCTTAACATCAGAAAGTCAACTTGAAAGAGTCATTGTCTCAGTTCTTATCAGAGTTTACTTTTCAGTTCTTATTAGCAACTTTTAATTACAGTCCAGCAAGCAGGTCATTAGTCATTGCAGGCCTTAATATTGTACTGGTGTCTCCAAAATTATTGGCTCCATCCATGCATTTATTGTCCATTCTTCCATTAATTAAATTCACATTTATCATATCTGCACATTTAATTTCTTATTACAATTACATGGCTTTGAGCATTATTTGATTGAGTCTTTTATAGGAATGTTCTGCTGATGTAATCCCAAAGTTGTAAATAAATGATAGACGTCTTCCATTCTGGCTCCATCTCAGTTTCCTGGCCGTTGTTGACTCTTCTTGATTGGTGTTGTGTTGACTTCCTTCTTAACATCAGAAAGTCAACTTGAAAGAGTCATTGTCTCAGTTCTTATCAGAGTTTACTTTTCAGTTCTTATTAGCAACTTTTAATTACAGTCCAGAAATCAGGTAGTTAGTCATTGCAGGCCTTAATATTGTATTGGTGTCTCCAAAATTATTAGCTCCATCCATACATTCATCATCCATTCTTCTATTCATTCCCACACATCATATTAAATTCACATTTATCATATCTGCACATTTAATTTCTTATTACAATTACATGACTGTGAGCATTATTAAATTGATTCTTTTATAGGAATGTTCTGCTGATGTAGTCCTAAAGTTGTAAATGAATTATAGTTGTCTTCCATCCTGGCTCCATCTCAGTTTACTGGCCGTTGTTGACTCTTCTTGATTGATGTTGTGTTGACTTCCTTCTTAAGGTAAGGAAGTCAACTTGAAAGAGTCATTGTCTTAGTTCTTATCAGAGTTTACTTTTCAGTTCTTATTAGCAACTTTTAATTACAGTCCAGCAAGTAGGCCATTAGTCATTGTAGGCCTTAATATTATACTGGTGTCTCCACAATTATAAGTTCCATCCATGCATTCATTCTCCATTCTTCCATTCATTCCCACACATAATATTAAATTCACATGTATCATATCTGCAAATTTAATTTCTTCATTTGTTTCATTTGTTGACTCTTCTTGATTGGTGTTGTGTTGACTTCCTTCTTAAGATAAGGAAGTCAACTTGAAAGAGTCATTGTCTCAGTTCTTATCAGAGTTTACTAATTAAATATAGACATCTTCCATCCTGGATCCATCTCAGTTTCATGACCAGATGTTGATCTTCTTGATTAGTGTTGATCTTATCTTGACTTCCTTCTTAGCATTGTAAACATTTCTGTTATCACTGTCCCAATTCTTATCAGAGTTTACTCTTCAGTTCTTATTAGCAACTTTTAATTACAGTCCAGCAAGCAAGTCGTTAATCATTGCAGGCCTTAATATTGGACTGGTGTCTCCAAAATTATTAGCTCCATCCATACATTCATCTTCCATTCTTCCATTCATTCCCACACATCATATTAAATTCACATTTATCATATCTGCACATTTAATTTCTTATTACAAGTACATGGCTTTTAGTATTATTAGATTGACTCTTCTTGATTGGTGTTGTGTTGACTTCCTTCTTAACATCAGAAAGTCAACTTGAAAGAGTCAATGTCTCAGTTCTTATCAGAGTTTACTTTTCAGTTCTTATTAGCAACTTTTAATTACAGTCCAGAAAGCAGGTAGTTAGTCATTGCATTCTTCCATTCATTCCCACACATCATATTAAATCCACATTTATCATATCTGCACATTTAATTTCTTATTACAGCCATACAGCCCTGAAAACTCACAGCAACCCTCTATCCTACTTCCTTCTAAATCCAACCCACTGTGGCACAAACCAACCCAAAAAAAGACCAAAGAACAGGCCTCATTTGGCAAAGCGAAGCATTGCAAAGACTTCCGTTCTCTTCACCCAATGTCATAATGGAGATGCTGCATAAAGCTTGAATGACGAACAGGATTTTCACCGTAATTAATAAAGAGGAAGGGCTGCGACCTTGTATTGGAGATCTTGCTGCTCTGGATCATTAAATTATGGGTAATTGAGCCTGAAAGATGCCTCGGTGGCAGAGGCCAGGACCTCTGTATGGAGCAGAATAGCTACTCTCCTCCAAAGAGGCCTTGTTAGGAGCCAAGAATAGAGCCGGAGTGGCAGGAGCAAGTGGGGACTCCCTTTATCAGAGGCTCAAAATAGATAGAAGCCAGGTGAAGGATGGGCAGAAGGAAATAGGACAGGAGGGAGAAGGAGAAAAAGAGAGAGGGAGCTCTACGGAGAAGGCTGGGAGTTAAAGAGGGAACAATAATGTTTCACAGCAGGTTGGCAGCTACACAAACACCTCCTGTGGCTCCCTTACGTTTCCGTCTTTACTCCGCTCAACGTCCCCGCAGTGCCGCGCAAGGCATTTCAATTAATTACAAAGGGACATTTCTGAGCACCGATCCCTTGCGTGCCTTTCGGGCCAGGTGTCTCCTTCGTGCAACCTGCTGTGCCTGTATCGCAGCATCTGCCGCAGCATTAAACCTAAAGTAATCACAAATTGGAGGGGAGAGAGTGTCAGAACGGATCAGCCTCTTTTGGTTTGGCTGATCTGTCAACTCAAATGAATTATTAGTCGTGGTATTTATTTATATCCAACTATTATCTCAATAGGGGCCATGGTGGTATAGCGAGTTAAACTGTTAAGCTGTAGAATCTACTGACCGAAAAGTTGGTGGTTCACATCCAGGGAGTGGGGTGAGCTCTCATTGTTAGCCCCAACTTCTGTTGACCTAGCTGTTCAAAAACATGCAAATGTGAGATTCCATCTGAACATTAGGAAGAACTTCCTGACTGTGAGAGCTGTTCAGCAGTGGAACTCTCTGCCCAGGAGTGTGGTAGAGTCTCCTTCTTTGGAAGCTTTCAAACAGAGGCTGGATGGCCATCTGTCAGGGGTGATTTGAATGCAATATTCCTGCTTCTTGGCAGGGGGTTGGACTGGACGGCCCATGAGGTCTCTTCCAACTCTTTGATTCTATGATTCTATGATTTTTCCAAGTTCCATTTGTGAGCCACACCCAGGTTTTCTCCTTGTCAATTTTTCTCTCAATTTTAGAATCATAGAATCAAAGAGTTGGAAGAGACCTCATGGGCCATCCAGTCCAACCCCATTCTGCCAAGAAACAGGAATATTGCATTCAAATCACCCCTGACAGATGGCCATCCAGACTCACTTTAAAAGCTTCCAAAGAAGGAGCCTCCACCACACAATTTTGCCCAGGAACTGTCCATGGAGAGCCTTCTTTTGCCAGTTTTCTGCTTTGCATTGTATTTTTACAATTGTTGTTGTTGTTGTTGTTATTTGAAACACAACAAGATGAGTCCACAGCAAACATTCCGCTGGCTGTTGTAATGGATCACATTATTATTATTATTATTATTATTATTATTATTATTATCATCATCATCTTGCCCAAGGTCACCCAATGGGTTTCCAAAAACAACAACAACAACAACAACAGCAACGCCATAGTCTCTCATTCATGGGGCTGTTATCTATGTAATTTGTGATCTATGTAATTTGTTTTTAAAAGGAAATATCATCTTTGTTGATATTTCTCATGGTGGACAAGTCAAGAAAGCCTACAATTGCGACTGGAATATCAGCCATCTGGATCCACAAACCAAAAAATATAGCAACCCATATGATTCCGAGAGCTCGCTTTGATTTCACCACATGTTGATTTCCTTTGTTCTCCACCTTGACTCCAAAGCTAAAATTACTGTCAGGGAACCGCATTCTTCAGCCACTAAATGCTAGTGAACCGTATCTTGATCTATTCCCAGAAGTCACTCTGTGAGATGGTGCATTTGGAAGAGGGACATGCGAGACCTGAATCCTTTCAAGTCAGATGCAGCAGCAAAGGCTGAAATCGAAAGAGCAATTGGTATTATTTCAGCTATTTGTCTGAAAGCCCTTTTCATCTCTATTGACAATACTTCATATCTGCGGTTTTGTTTTCCTTCTTTGTCATTTTTATGTTCTGTGTGAGTGTAACAACATCCACTTTGCCTGCGTGTTCCATTTTCATCCCTTCAAGTAATACCATGCTTGCTGGCTTCTCTGTGAGATGGCAAGCAGAACTCAATCAAATGTCCAAGCTTCATGCTGGAGTCTGGCTGACTTTGTGGCCTTGATCCAGCATGGAGTAATCCATGAGTGAATGTACAGTTGGCTACAGTTATGCATTTGTTGCTGTTCTCATAGGAAGAAAGGAAGACCACATTCCAGATGGATGGATTCAACCAAGGAAGCCACAGCTGCCTTGAACCTGCAAGAGCTCTGCAGGACTATGGATGAGAGGGTGACTTGAAGGTCCTTTGTTCATAGGGTCTGTCACAAATCGAAGTCAACTTGATAGCAGTTAATGGCAGCAACAACAAAAGTATTTATTTATTTGTTATGAATGACTTTTCAATAACTTTGAAGCATAGGTTCTTTTTATTGCAATTTCCAGTGTGAGAAGATATATCAGATTACAGAAAACATTTAGACAAAGAATGACATTGGACATACAGACATACAGATTCTATGCAACTACATTGGATTCACAATTACATTGGTTAACAAACAAACATAGGGGAATGACATTTTCACTCAGCATTCACACACATGTACACGCATTCATCCACATGCACCCAAACATTACCATATCCTTTTCTTCCTCCTTGGAGAAGCACCTGTAAGGCCAGACCCTGATTTCCTGCAGCCTGCCAACGCATAGTTCCATAACTTCCATAACGCCAAAACTTCAAAACACCGAGATGCCAAAACTTCTTTCCCTAAGAACAGTGCCAAGGACCAGACCTCTGTTTTCCATACAGCAGAACCTGACTCCCTGCACAAAATCTAAGACTCCAAAAGCGCACTTCTTCCTCTTCCCTTGAGAAAGAAGCCCCAAAGTGTGCAGAATCATGCTTTCCCATAGCATATCTGACACTCTCTGAATACACCACCTCTCTCCTTCCCATGGAGCAGAGCATGGCGGGTGGAACAGACTCCTCGGTCTGCCACGATTTGAGCATTATTAGGCTGAGTCTTTTATAGGAAAATTCTGTTGATGTAGTCCCAAAGTTGTAAATTAATGATAGACGTCTTCCATCCTGGATCCATCCCAGTTTCCTGGCCAGATGTTGATCTTCTTGATTGGTGTTGATCTTCTGTTGACTTCCTTCTTAACATAAGGAATGTTGCAAACATTTCCTTTATCCCTGTCCCAGTTCTTATCAGGGTTTCCCATTAGCAAGTCCAGCAAGCAGGTAGTTAGTCATTGCAAGCCTTAATATTATACTGGTGATTCCAAAATTATTAACTCCAACCACACATCTTTCCATTCTTCCATTCATTCACACACATCATTTTAAATTCACATTTATCAAATTTGCACATTGAATTTCTTATTACATATTTACAACATTTCTACCCCGCTCTTCTCAACCCCCGAGGGGGGACTCAGAGCGGCTAACACTGGCAACAATTTGATGCCGCAAATCACAGTAAAACGACAATATAAACCCATAGGGCTAACATGGGCTTTAGATTGGATAAAATTAAAAAATTAAAAATTGTTGAACTTGGAAGGATTTGACTTGAGAAGGGGTTGGCACGTGTACATGTGGTATAGGAAAACAAAAATTGAGAAAAACTTTTGGAAATCATTTTATCAGAGCGGCCATCATAAAACCATGGGAAAAATACAAAGAAAGAATATATAACAGAACGCCCTTATGGGTCTCGACCCTGGAAGCATGCCAAAGGAGAGAACCAGGTTGGACGAGGTGGTCAAACTACAAAGAAATCTTTAAAAAATCAGGAGAGGAATTCCAGTTAAAAACACAACAGGAGATAAAACGGTGGTACACGCTCTTGTCACATCCCGCCTGGACTACTGCAACGCTCTCTACGTGGGGCTGCCCTTGAAGACGGCCCGGAAGCTTCAGCTGGTTCAGCGCGCGGCAGCCATGTTACTAACTGGAGCGGGTGGCAGGGAGCACACAACGCCCTTGTTGTCCCAGCTCCACTGGCTGCCGATTTGCTACCGGACCCAATTCAAGGTGCTGGTTTTGGCCTACAAAGCCCTAAACGGTTCTGGCCCAAATACCTTTCGGACCACATCTTGGCCTACGAGCCCACGAGGACCTTGAGATCGTCTGGGGAGGCCCTTCTCTCGATCCCGCCTGCCTCACAGGCACGTCTGGCGGGGACGAGGGAGAGGGCCTTCTCGGTGGTGGCCCCCCGGCTGTGAAACACTCTCCCTGCACACATCAGACAGGCGCCCTCCCTCATGTCCTTTTGAAAAAGCCTTAAGACATGGCTGTTCGAGAGGGCATTTAATTAAGTGCTAAAACAATACGGTAAAGAGGACTCAAATGGAACAAGGAATATGAGACTGGTTATGATTCCACTATGAGACGAAGCGGATTTTTAGTGTAGTCTGTAATTGTTGTATAGTTTATATGTTGTTGAAATTGGCTCTTTGTAATTGTCTTTTATGTGTACTGTACACCGCCATGAGTCGCCCTTATGGGCTGAGAATGGCGGTCAATAAGTGCATCAAATAAATAAATAAATAAATAAATAAATAAATAAATAAAACAAAGGTATCCAAACATAACATGGCTTCAATATAGATAGTTACAAGAATACTATAATATAGACAAGAAACTAGGATTCATGCCAGAAGAGAATATCTGGGACAAAATAATTAAATCTCAAAAGAAAACAATCTCTTTAATATATAAAAGACTACTAGAATGGAATACGGAAGAAGAAAGGATTAAGGAAAGTATGATAAGATGGGCGAGAAATATTGGAAGATCAATAACACTAGCAGAATGGGAAACTATTTGGACAAGGAAATTGAAATACTCAAGGGCCTATGATTTGAAAGAAAGTTGGATTAAAATGTTCTATAGATGGCATATGATGCCGAAGAAATTAGGGACATATTACAAATTAGGTACATTTTACCACATGTGGTGGCATTGTAAAAAAGCTAGAACATATTGGAAAGAAATACAAGGAAAATTACAGAAGATTCTCAAGATAAACATTCCATTAAATCCTGAAATTTTCTTATTAGGAATCATAGACGAGAAAGCTGAACAGAATAAGGATAAACTTCTTTCCCTTGCCATGACGGCGGCAAGAATATGTCATGCCAGAAAATGGAGAAAAGAAGACATACCGAGTATAGAAGAGTGGGAAACGAAACTCATGGATCTAAGAAATATGGACAGATTAAGTTATTTAATACAGAGATGCAAAGGACTACCAGAGAAAGAAACAGATTGGACACTGATAAATGAATATTTTGGATAGAAAAGAAAAAAAAATTAGGAGAGAAAGGCGAATTTTCTACCTCCCAACCCCATGAACTCTGGAGACAGTAGAAAGAAAAGAAAGAAACTTGTTGAAGAAAAGGAAACCTCTTCAAAAACACCGGGAAGTCAGACCGAAAGAAGGGGAAAACCTCAATCTTCATTTCATGATGCTTTTATACTCTATTTTTTTCTTTTTTTTTCCTCTTTTTTTTTTCTTTTTTTTTCTTTCCGTCTCTCATTTATGGTGTTGTCATTAGGGTTGTGTGTGGAACTGTTTTCCTTTGGCACATCCATTCTTTCGTTACTTTTGTTACCTTTGGGAAGGCAACTCCTGGTACAAATGTCAGCTCCTGGCTCTTCACCTTGCTTTGGAAAGATAGTGTGTGTGTGACATGCAGGCCCAGAAAGTGTGCACATTGATATCGAGCTCTTTTGGGAGGGTCTCCCAGCGGGAAAGATCCCTGAAGACCGGGGTCTTTAAACCTCAGTGAGCAGCCAGCGAAAGCCAATCCAAAGAATGAAAAATATTAAGAATTAATCCCACCGGAGGCTGAAGAGGTTCAGTGACCGAGGCGTTTATTGTGATTCAGCTGAGATCAGATGCATTGCAGGAATCATTCCTCTGCAAGCATGGTTTTACAGAATTTCCAAGCATTTTTATAGTACACAGACAAAGGAAAACAGTTTCAAAAATCCCGCCCGCCCTCTGTCAGCCGGCTTCGTGCTGATTGGCTGGCCGCGGAACAGCTGGGAGGAGGCTTGGCAGCATGCCTCGCCTCTGGACCAATCAGCGGGCTCCGCTGCCTCTGGGAGGCCAATCAGTGCCTTTCTAGCGCCTCTGAAGATGGACCAATCGGCAGCTAGGAGGCGGGACGAAGCCTGACAAAGACTGAGAAAATGGCAGCCTTTGTGGCATCTGTGTGGCTTTTGTTTTCTACACGGCGGGGTGCTAGGTAGGAGAACAATGAGTTTCCTGGTCTGAGATGGGATTTGGGAGGAAGTATGAAAAGGGGCTGTTGATGGTATTTGAACCTCAGAACCTTGTAAACAAGGGGGATCAACAAATACCTAAAAATGATACAATCAGCTTTTTATCCTTGAGTTTCTGCTGACCCTCCTCTCATCTTACTGTCTGCTCTGAAAGTAAGTTTGAAGAGGGGGCCAACTATAGGCCCATGCAAATGTAAATATGAACCATTTCGGGAGGACAAAGGGTTTCCTCCCTGTCACAGTAATCCTCAGGTCACATTCCTTTTGGGGCATGGGTCAAAGAGGAGAAGCAGGGAGGGGGACCAGAGTACATTTCATACAATATTCCATTACATAGATTTCATATATCTTACATTTCATGAGACAATCCCTCCCCCATCCCCAGCGAAAGTTTATTACAATATTGGATCTTTATTATAACGCAAACTGGAGATCTCATAGTCCTTTGGCAAAGGTGCGTGGAAACTGAGGCTGCTTGCATTTCAAGGCAAGCACCAGAAGGAAGTTCGTGGCCAGGGATGTGCCAAACAGTTCAGTTCATGAAGCAGAGAGTCAATAAGAAAAAGGCAGAAGCCCAGCGATGGGCGCTGGGTTGGGTAGTAGCAGAGTCCATAGTCCAGTGCATAAGTCAGAGAGTTCACAAAGAGGAGACAGGAACCCAGTTATGTGCGCTGGGTCAGGAAGCAGCAGAATCCATTGTCCGGCCCTTGGCGAACTACAAATACTTGGGAGGGGGGGAAAAGATGCTCAGTATCAACATGAGCCTGCAGGCAAGTTCCTCCCCTAGAGTAAGAATGAGAACTAGCATCCTTGCCTTGGAAAGTGTTGCACTTCAGGACAGGAATAACCCTGCAAGTGTGAGAGAATCAGCAGTCTACAAAGACGTTGCCCAGGGAATGCCTGGATGTGTTACAATCCTGTGGGGAGGCTTCTTTCATGTCCTCTGCTGTTCAATGTTAGGCGATCCCTCATTGTCCGAGTAGGATTGTCTTCCAAGATGGGTGTCCTGGCGCTGGGTCCATAGGTGACTGTGGAGCCCTATTCTTGATCTGCATCTTCTCCCGCAGTGAGGGGCCACCAGTGAGGTGGAAGGCAGTCCCGGTCGGGGTTGGCTTGACACACCTTCCTCTTGGCATGTTTCTCTCTTTTGCCCTCCATTCGTGCCTTTTCAAATTCTACAGCACTGCTGGTCACAGCTGACCTCCAGGTGGAACACTCAAGGGCCAGGGCTTCCCAATTCTCAGTGTCTATGCCAGAGTTTCTAAGGTTGGTTTGGAGCCCATCTTTAAATCTCTTTTCCTGCCCTCCAACATTCCATTTTCCGTTCTTGAGTTCAGAGGACAATAGCTTTATTTATTTATTTATTTATTTGCTTTGCTTATATACCGCTGTTCTCAGCCCGGGGGCGACTCGCAGCGGTGTACAACATAGAGAGAACAAGGTTCAAAATTCAAGACACAATCTAAAATAATCCACAGTCCAGCATTAACAAAAAAACATCATCATCAAAAAACATCATCATTACTACAAAGCCATTCCACGTCGTCTCATCGTCCAAACCACAATCCAGTATCATTTTCCGTTGTTCCATTCCTATCGTCATTACCAATCATTGCACTTCTTGTTCGAACGCCTTCTTGAACAACCAAGTCTTTAATTTCCTGCGGAATATCATCAGGGAAGGAGCCAGTCTGATGTCCACGGGAAGGGCGTTCCACAGCTGAGGAGCCACCACCGAGAAGGCCCTATCTCTCGTCCCCGCCAGCCGTGCCTGAGAGGCAGGCGGGATCGAGAGCAGGGCCTCCCCGGAAGATCTCAAAGTCCTGGTGGGCTCGTAGGTCGAGATGCGGTCGGATAGGTATCTTGGGCAGGAACCGTTTAGGGCTTTATAGGCCAATGCCAGCACCTTGAATTGAGCCCGGTAGCAAATCAGCAGTCAGTGGAGCTGGTACAACAAGGGGGTTGTATGCTCCCTGCGTCCCGCTCCTGTTAGTATCATGGCTGCCGCACGTTGGACCAACTGAAGCTTCCGGGCCGTCTTCAAGGGCAACCCCACATAGAGAGTGTTGCAGTAGTCTAAACGGGATGTAACCAGAGCGTGGACTAAACAAGTACCTTAGTATCCCTACGGATGTCCCAGTCCTCAAACACTAGTTTTATGGGGGGGAGGGAGGAAATGCCTTTGTGAAGTGAAGTAATGGTGTCAGGCAGCTTGGGACAGTGATGAATTCGCCGCCACAAGGAGTTAATGAACTCCTTGGGGATAAAGAAGACAGAGGCTGGAGTAACATATTGCCAAGGGATGGATTTCTCTGAAGCAGCCAGGCACTTAATGGATGATTTGTCCAGCATCCTCCTACTGATATGTGGCCTGTCCTCTAGAGATGGTGTGCAGGCAGGCCCCAATATGGACGTGTCACCTATAGAGGAAACGTGTTGCAAGACCCAGAGGATTGCTGTTGTAAATCAGAAGAACACAGCTTGTGACCTGCTGAACTGAACTTCAGTCCACTCATGGTATATCATGGTCTCCGATCTCAGAATCTTGGCTAGATAAGGCCATGTGGAGTTTGTCAGTTGGTATAACAGTTGGTTAGTGTTAGATAGGAGAGCTGGGTTAACCTTTTGCGGTATTCAAGAGCTATAGAAATTAGCTGGGAATACAGATAGAGGAACAGGATAGGGCTGGTCAATTTGTTTCGTTAATTCGTAATTCGTTAAAAAATTCGTTAATTTTTGAATTACGAAACGATTACAAAACATTTTTTTTAACCTGGAAGTGTTTTTAAATATCGAAACGGCAGGCGCCAAAAATTTTTGTATTTCCGTCCATTTCGGAAATACGTAAGATGGCCGCCTGCCGATGCTTGCTGAGAGGGGCGAGCGAGAGGGGCGAGCGAGCAGCGAGCGAGAGGGGCGGAAGCACTTTCTCCTGACATTTCACCCACATCTATGGCAGGCATCCTCAGAGGTTGTGAGGTCTGTTGGAAACTAGGCAAGTGGGGTTGATATATCTGTGGAATAATGTTCAGGGTGGGAGGAAGAACTCTTGTCTGCTGGAGGCAAGCGTGAATGTTGCAGCTGGCCAGCTTGATGAGCATCGAATGGCCTTGCAGCTTCATGGTCTGGCTGCTTCCTGCCTGAATGTTGCAATTGGCCAGCTTGCTTAGCATTGCCTATTAATAATAATAGCGAGCGGCGAGCGAGAGGGGCGAGCAAGCGGCGAGCGAGAGGGGCGGAAGCACTCTCTCCTGACATTTCACCCACATCTATGGCAGGCATCCTCAGAGGTTGTGAGGTCTGTTGGAAACTAGGCAAGTGGGGTTGATATATCTGTGGAATAATGTTCAGGGTGGGAGGAAGAACTCTTGTCTGCTGGAGCGAGAGGGGCGAGCGAGCGGCGAGCGAGAGGGCCCGCCAGAGTGAGTGCCTGCCTTCCCTCCTTAATAATAATTAATAATAATTAATCCCTATTCTACTAAATTAATAATTAAATTTAAAAAATATGTAAAAAATATTGGAAAAAAAAGGGCGCCATCTTTACAAAATGTTTTGTAAATATTTACGAAATTTCGTAAATACCGAAACTTTTTTTTGGGAAAGTTTTGTAATTATTTTAAATATCGAAACAAAAAAAAACCCCAATTACAAATCGATTTTAGAAACAAATTTTTGCGTTGTTACCCAGGCCTAGAACAGGACCCTGGGTGTGGTCTGTTCTTTATCCCTGAGGAAGCCTAGGCCAAGGTTATTGGCTAGATTCCAGAAAGGGGGCAATTTAGTTTGGAATTATTATCAGTGATTAATTTCCTGAGATAATCTCCTGTTTTGCTAACATCAAGATTTGAACCCAGAACGCATTTAAGAATTGTACATGAAACATAACCAGAAGCTTATTTACCAGTAACTTATTGAAACCACTACGCATTTGTACCAGAAGAAGTTTAAGCCTGTTAAATAAACATGTTATTATTGTTAATAATTTACAACAGCCTCAGTGGGAATATCATTAGTCACAGATTGGACTACTGTAATGCACTCTACGTGGGGTGCCCTTGAAAACAGCCCGGAAATTTCAATTGGTCCAACGGGTGGTGGCCAGGTTGTTAACTGGTGCCCATCCCCCTCCAAAGAGAGGTCAACCTTCCTGTTTAAGGAGCTCCACTGGCTGCCTTTCATTTTCCGGTCCCACTTCAAGGTGCAGGTGCTTACCTACAAAGCCCTAAACGGTTTGGGACCCGCCTATCTGCGTGACCGCATCTCTGTCTACGAACCCACACGATCTCTTCGTTCATCTGGAGAGGCCCTGCTAACGATCCCACTGGCATCGCAAGCGCGATTGGTGGGGACGAGGGATAGGGTCTTCTCGGCGGTGGCCCCTCGACTCTGGAACTCTCTCCCTAAGGACATCAGGCAGGCCCCGTCACTAGCAATCTTTAGGAGGAGCTTGAAAATGTGGTTGTTCCAGTGTGCCTTTCCAGAATAAGGAACTCCTAGCATTATGTCCCAACACACTTTATCAGAGATTCAGGATACCTGCACGCCCATCCCCCTCCAAACACCCCACCTTGTCATGCCCAGCACTTTTAATTTTTAATTTTAACTATTACATTAGGCCTGGCCATTGTTTTTAATTGTGTCATTAGGTGTTGTTTGCGATTGTTTTTTGAGTTATTGTGTTGTTGTTGTTGCTGCTGCTGTTTTTATTGTTGTATTTGGGCTCGGCCTCTTGTAAGCCGCACCAAGTTCTTCGGGAGATGGTAGTGGGGTACAAATAAAGGTTTATTATTATTATTATCATTGTGTTTTAAACCCTCTAAAGAAAACAAACACTATTGTAACACAAAAGGGTGTTACTAAGTATATTCTCCACTTACAACTCAGCCTGAGGACCAAACAAAAAGGTGGCAGCGAAAACAATTGAAGAAACAGTTTCAAAACCTCCCAGTTCAGGCTTAGTTCAAATATATATCAAGTTGTCTCTTTCCTGTTTTAAAATTTTAATAATTGGGTTGGCAGCTTGAAGGAATTACTATTTTAAAATTCCCGGATCCTTTCCCTGCTAAGTTCCTTATAATTAACAGCAATCGCCTGGTATAGTTTCCCCAGGATAGCACCAGGATTGTGGCACAGCTGACTGAGTGACAGCTGCATTAAGATCACTCTGACCAAAAGGTCATGAGTTCAAATCCAGCCCGGTTTGGAGTGGGTTTCCAACCAATTGTGTGTAGCCTGTTGTCGACCTTTGCAACCCGAAAGACAGTTGCATCTGTCAAGTAGGAAAATTAGGTACCACCTTAAAGTGTGGGGAGGCTAAATTAACTGATTTATGAGGCCATAAAGAAGGCTCCAGCAAAGCATTGCAGCGGGGAAGCATGCGGGGAATGCGGAAGAGCTTCATCAGCGTTGCAGATGGACGATGAAAGCGACAGCTCCCCTGGTGGCCAGAAAAAGTTAAATAGCCTCTGTGTATGTCTGTATATGTTTGTATGTCAAAAATTGGCATTGAATGTTTGCCATATATGTGTACACTGTAATCCGCCCTGAGTCCCCTGCGGGGTGAGAAGGGCGGAATATAAAAGATGTAAATAAATAATAATAAATAAATAATAATAATACAAATACAGTAAATAAAATAAACAAATAAATAAATATGGTTGTTATATTTAAGCATATTTTAATTGAATGGATTTATTGGGGGTTTTTTTGTTGTTCATTCGTTCAGTCGTCTCCGACTCTTCGTGACCTCATGGACCAGCCCACGCCAGAGCTCCCTGTTGGCCGTCACCACCCCCAGCTCCTTCAAGGTCAGTCCAGTCACTTCAAGGATGCCATCCATCCACCTTGCCCTTGGTCGGCCCCTCTTCCTTTTGCCTTCCACTTTCCCCAGCATCATTGTCTTCTCTAGGCTTTCCTGTCTCCTCATGATGTGGCCAAAGTACTTCAACTTTGTCTCTAGTCTCCTTCCCTCCAATGAGCAGTCGGGCTTTATTTCCTGGAGGATGGACTGGTTGGATCTTCTCGCAGTCCAAGGCACTCTCAGAACTTTCCTCCAACACCACAGCTCAAAAGCATCGATCTTCCTTCGCTCAGCCTTCCCTAAGGTCCAACTCTCACATCCGTAGGTGACTACAGGGAAGACCATGGCTTTGACTAGGCAGATCTTTGTTGCCAGTGTGATGTCTCTACTCTTTACGATTTTATCAAGACTGGACATTGCTCTCCTCCCAAGAAGGAAGCGTCTTCTGATTTCTTGGCCACAGTCTGCATCTGCAATCATCTTTGCGCCTAGAAATACAAAGTCTGTCACGGCCTCCACATTTTCTCCCTCTATTTCCCAGTTGTCAATCATTCTTGTTGCCATAATCTTGTTTTTTTTTATGTTTAGCTGCAACCCGGCTTTTGCGCTTTCTTCTTTCACCTTGATTAGAAGGCTCCTCAGCTCCTTCTCGCTTTTGGCCATCAGAGTGGTGTCATCTGCATATCTGAGGTTGTTAATGTTTCTTCCAGCAATTTTCACCCCAGCTTTGCATTCATCAAGCCCCGCACATCCTCGCATGATGTGTTCTGCATACAAGTTAAAAAGGTTGGGTGAGAGGATGCAGCCTTGCCGGACGCCTTTCCCAATCTTGAACCAGTCTGTTGTTCTGTGGTCAGTTCTGACTGTTGCTACTTGGTCCTTGTACAGATTCCTCAGGAGAGAGACAAGGGGGCTTGGGATGCCCATCCCACCAAGAACTTGCCACAATTTATTATGATCCACACAGTCAAAGGCTTTAGAATAGTCAATGAAGCAGAAGTAGATGTTTTTCTGAAACTCCCTGCCTTTCTCCATTATCCAGCGGATATTGGCAATCTGGTCTTTCGTTCCTCTGCCTTTTCTAAACCCAGCTTGAACGTCTGGCAACTCTCGCTCCATGTATTGCTGGAGTCTTCCTTGCAGGATCTTGAGCATTACCTTACTGGCATGAGAAATAAGGGCCACTGTACGGAAGTTGGAGCAGTCTTTCGCATTTCCCCTTTTTGGTATGGGGATATAAGTTTTTATTGTTATTGTTTTTAACTATATGCAATTATTGGTTTTATTATGTTCTGTTGTGTACTCATGTAGACATCTAATCATCTTGGCTGGAAGCCACCCTGAGTCTTCCCACAGGGGTTGAGAAGGGCAGGGTACAAATATTGGAAATAAATAAGTTGAAATAAATACCAGTTGCCAGTGGAAGGATCATTGATAAGGTTTGGGACATTCCCCCAAGATGAGGGAAAAAATCGTTCACTCCATGCCCACCCATGCAAAGCTTTGTACGTCACCCCAAGCACACCATTGCATAGATTGTATTGTCTCCAATACATTATTCATCCAGCCAAATAACCAAAAAATACAATCACGCCGTTTTGCTTCTCCACCTGCCGCTTAATATATTCTCCTCCCAGCCTCTCTTCTCCTGACTCCTTCCCACCTCTCTCTCTCTCTGTCTCTCTCCAGAGCTCCAGGGAATGTGAAGGTATGAAGTGCTTTTGTGAAATCCAATAAAAATTTTAATCAGGTCAACATCATTACGGAGGAGGAACGTGATGGATCTTGCCTTCTGTAGCAAAATGCCAAAAGAGGGAGTGGGGAGGTATCCAAGCAGGCCTCTTCCCTTGTAACCGAAGGGAAATTGTGCCATCACATCGGAAGTGGGTAAAATGCGGATGAGTTGAACTCCAAAAGGGGAGCATTCGCACAGTTAAAGCTTGTGCGCCAGCCGCGCCCGTACCTAATCTCCGTAGGAAGGGCGTTCCATAGCCGAGGGGCCACCACTGAGAAGGCCCTGTCTCTCGTCCCCGCCAGCCGTGCTTGTGATGACGGTGGGACCGAGAGCAGGGCCTCTCCAGACGATCTTAAAGTCCTCGAAGGTTCATAAGGGGAGATGCGTTCAGACAGGTAAGTTGGTCCAGAACCGTTTAGGGCTTTATAGGCCAAAGCCAGCACTTTGAATTGGGCCCAGTAGTAGACTGGCAAACAGTCGAGCTGGCGCAACAGGGGGGTTGTATACTCCCTGAGAGTTGATCCAGTTAGCAACCTGACTGCCGTCCGTTGGACCAGTTGCAGCTTCCTGATAGTCTTCAAAGGCAACCCCACATAGAGAGCATTGCAGTAGTCTATATGGGATGTAACAAGAGCGTGGACTACCGTACCTTGGGAAGTCTGACTTGGCCATGGTAGTCCACGCTCTTGTTACATCCCATATAGACTACTGCAACACTCTCTACATGGGGTTGCCTTTGAAGACTATCCGGAAGCTTCAACTGGTCCAACGGACGGCAGCCAGGTTGCTAACTGGAGCGACTCTCAGGGAGCATACAACCTCCCTGTTGCGCCAGCTCGACTGTTTGCCAGTCTACTACTGGGCCCAATTCAAAGTGCTGGCTTTGGCCCATAAAGCCCTAAGCCAGTGTTTCTCAACCTGGGGGTCGGGGTCGTGAGGGGATGTCAGAGGGGTCGTCAAAGACCATCAGAAAACACAGAATTTTTTGTTGGTCATGGGGGTTTTGTGTGGGAAGTTTGGCCCAATTTTATCATTGGTGGGGTTCAGAACGCTCTTTGATTGGAGGTGAACTATAAATCCCAGGAACTACAACTCCCAAATGTCAAGTCTCTTTTCCCTAAACTCCACTAGTGTTCACATTATTGAGCATTCATGCCAATTTTGATCCAGATCCATATTGTTCTTTGTATGTAGGTGAACTACAACTCCAAAACTCAAGGTCAATGTCCACCAAACCCTTCCAGTATTTTCTCTTGGTCATGGGAGCTCTGTGTGCCAAGTTTGGTTCAACTCTATCGTTTGCGGAGTACAGAATGCTCTTTGATTGTAGGTGAACTATAAATCCCAGCAACTACAACTCCCAAATGACAAAATAACTCACCCACCTACCCCCAATATTCAAATTTGGGCGTATCGGGTATTTGTGTCAAATTTGATCCTGGGAATGAAAATACATTCTGCATATTGGATATTAACACTACGATTCATAACAGTAGCAAAATTCCAGTTATGACTTAGCAACAAAAAAAATTTATGGTTAAGGGTTACCACAACATGAGGAACTGTATTATGGGGTCACGGCATTAGGAAGGCTGAGAACCACTGCCCTAAGCAATTCTGGCCCAACTTACCTGTCCGAACGCATCTCCCCTTATGAACCTTGAAGGACTTTAAGATCGTCTGCTCTCGGTCCCACCATCATCACAAGCACAGCTGGCGGGGACGGGAGACAGGGCCTTCTCAGTGGTGGCCCCTCGGCTATGGAACGCCCTTCCTATGGAGATTAGATCAGCTTCTTCGCTTTTAGCATTTCAGGAAAAACTCAAGACATAGCTATTTGAGCAGGCATTTGCGAATACTGAGTAACGGACATAAGAACGGACATAAGATGGATTGGACATTGTCTTAATGAGTATTTATTGAATTATGTTTTAGTACAGCTGATTGTATTGATCTTAAAGTTTTTATATTGTAATTGTGTTTTTGGTGGCATTGAATTTTGCCTTGAGTCGCCAGAGTCGCCAGAAGGGGCAGTATACAAATAAAGTAAAAGATAGATAGATAGATAGATAGATAGATAGATAGATAAAAAGGTAAAGGTAAAGGTAGTCCCCTGACATTAAGTCCAGTCATGTCTGACTCTGGGGTGTGGTGCTCATCTCCATTTCTAAGCCGAAGAGCCAGCGTTGTCCATAGACACCTCCAAGGTCATGTGGCCGGCATGACTGCATGGAGCGCCGTTACCTTCCCGCCGGAGCGGTACCTATTGATCTACTCACATTTGCATGTTTTCGAACTGCTAGTTTGGCAGAAGCTAGGGCTGACAGCGGAAGCTCGCGCCGCTCCCCGGAATCGAACCTGTGACCTTTCGATCAACAAGCTCAGCAGCTCAGTGCTTTAACCCACTGTGCCACTGGGGGCTCCTAGATAGATAGATAGATAGATAGTAGGCCTGGGCGGTTTCGTTCGTTAATTTTGTAATTCGTTAAATATTCGTTAATTTTAGCAATTACAAAACGATTACAAAACTTATTTTTAAGCCCGGAAGTGTTTTTAAATATCGAAACGGCAGGCGCCAAAAATTTTTGTATTTCCGTCCATTTCGGAAATACGTAAGATGGCCGCCTGGCGATGCTTGCTGGGAGCTCTCCTCTCTCTCCTCTCTTAGCCAGTCAGAGGCAGAGCCTGAAAGAGGAGGAGGAGGAGGAGAGGGCGGGGAAGGCGCCGGCTGAGCGAGCGAGCGAGAGGGTGAGCGAGAGGGCGAGCGGCGAGCAAGAGGGCGAGCGAGAGGGCGAGCAAGAGGGCGAGCGGCGAGCGAGAGGGTGAGCGAGAGGGCGAGCGGCGAGCGAGAGGGCGAGCGAGAGGGTGAGCGGCGAGCAAGAGGGCGAGCGAGAGGGCGAGCGAGAGGGCGAGCGGCGAGCGAGAGGGCGAGCGAGAGGGCGAGCGGCGAGCGAGAGGGCGAGCGGCGAGCGAGAGGGCCCGCCAGAGTGAGTGCCTGCCTTCCCTCCTTAATAATAATTTCTCCTCCCTATTCTACTAAATTAATAATTAAATTTAAAAAAATTGAAAAAATATTGGGAAAAAAAGGGCGCCATCTTTACAAAATGTTTTGTAAATATTAACAAAATTTCGTAAATACCGAACTTTTTTAAGGGAAAATTTTGTAATTATTTTAAATATCGAAACAAAAAAAAACCCCAAATACAAATCGATTTTAGAAACAAATTTTTGCGTTGTTACCCAGGCCTAATAGATAGATAGATGGAGAACTTTTTCAACCAAGACTTTGGGAGCAGTGGAAGCAAACGGGTTCCACAGCAGTGTGGATTTTACTTTAAAACAGATATTGAAATTTATCATCAAGGTGAAGGCCATCCATCGAAGCTGTTGAAAGTTCACTAAGATAAGATTTCCTACAGCTGCAGTAAGTCTTGCCAAATGAACGGTTGACAGTTCGAAGCCAGGTTAGGGTGAGCTCCTGACCTTCAGCCCGGCATCCCACCCACCTAGCGGATTGAAAGCAGCAGTGTGAGTAGCTAAATATTTATTTATTTATTTATTTATTTACAGTATTTATATTCCGCCCTTCTCACCCCGCAGGGGACTCAGGGCGGATTATAATGTACACAAACATGGCAAACATTCAATGCCATAGATACACAACATATATAGACAGACACAGAGGAAATTTAACATTCCAGCCTTTTCTTAAGGGTATTCTGGCCACATGGGGAGCTGTTGCTTCACTGTCCATTTGTGGCACTGATTTTATTTCTCGTGTCAGGGCAGCCAGTCAAATATATTACATTTCTAACAGAACAAAGCAAACAAACAGAGAAAATACAAAATGTGTGAGTTTGGTAGTTGATTAAATGTCCTTTGACCAGTATCTGGCCACTTGGAGTGCCTCTGGTGTTGCTGCAAGAAGGTCCTCCATGGTGCATGTGGCAGGGCTCAGGGTGCATTGCAGCAGGTGGTCAGTGGTTTGCTCCTCTCCGCACTCGCATGTCATGGATTCCACTTTGTAGCCCCATTTCTGAAGGTTGGCTCTGCATCTCGTGGTGCCAGAGCGCAGTCTGTTCAGCGCCTTCCAAGTCGCCCAGTCCTCTGTGTGCCCAGGGGGGAGTCTCTCATTTGGTATCAGCCATTGGTTAAGGTTCTGGGTTTGAGCCTGCCACTTTTGGACTCTCGCTTGCTGAGGTTTTCCAGCGAGTGTCTCTGTAGATTTTAGAAAACTATGTCTGGATTTAAGTCATTGACGTGCTGGCTGATACCCAAACAGGGGATGAGCTGGAGATGTCTCTGCCTTGGTCCTTTCACTATTGGCTGCTACTTCCCAGTGGATGTCAGGTGGTGCAATACCAGCTAGACAGTGTAATTTCTCCAGAGGTGTAGGGCGCAGACATCCCGTGATAATGCAGCATGTCTCATTAAGAGCCACATCCACTGATTTAGTGTGGTGTGATGTGTTCCACACTGGGCATGCATACTCAGCAGCGGAGTAGCACAGCGCAAGGGCAGATGTCTTCACTGTATCTAGTTGTGATCCCCAGGTTGTGCCAGTCAGCTTTCGTATGATATTGTTTCTGGCACCCACTTTTTGCTTGATGTTCAGGCAATGCTTCTTGTAGGTAAGAGCACAATCCAGAGTGACTCCCAGGTATTTGGGTGCGCTGCAATGCTCCAGTGGGATTCCTTCCCAGGTGATTTTTAGAGCTCGGGATGCTTCTCTGTTCTTGAGATGAAAGGCACATGTCTGTGTTTTAGATGGGTTTGGGATCAGCTGGTTTTCCCTGTAATAGGCAGTAAGAGCACTGATGAAGTACTTCCTCATTATTTGCAGGCTTGCTGGAGATTTTTTATGACATTGTACATTAGTTAAATTAGCCTCCCCGCCTAGGCAGTACCTAAATTTTCTACTTGACAGATGCAACTATATTTCAGGCTGCAAAGGTCAACAGCAAGCTACACAAATTGGCTACACAAAACACATGGACACACTGTCTTGAGGAATTTTAAAAATTCCAGAGAATGCTCATATTAAGACATATTATCAAATTGCTCTTAATAGAAAAGGGATTCTGAATGTTCAGGTGGAATTCCTGTAATCTATTGGTTCATGTTCCAGGCTCTGGAACTAATGACATGTTTTAAATCGTTCTTTTAAAAATTAACTAAGACAATCTCCACTAATTATTCCCAATTAGAGGAGCTCGTTAAGACATTAGGAATGCTTTACCAAGTTCTCAATGTTTGGAATGAGAAGTAGGTTTCAGACGAGAGAGTGCATCTGCACTGTGCATGTAATGTGGTTTGACGCCACTTTCACTGCAATGGTTCAAGACTATGGAATTATGGGAGCTGTAGTTTGGGGAGACACCCAAACAGAGAAAGCGAAAGACCTGGTAAAACTACAAGAAAGCACAGTGGCTTTTAAATGCAGAAAGCCCTATATCTAATGGATGTTGCCAGAAATAAACTCGCCTGCAATGGCTGGCAAGTGATTGTCACATCTTGTGGTGAGATCGTGGCCTTGACTCGCTCTGCAATTGAGGTCGCGGCTGGAAACGGAGGCCAGTCTCCGGATTAAAATGAGGACCAAAACATCAGTTCAGAGATCAACATGAACTGGAAAATGGCATTTCCATCGACCATGGCCTCGGCCGATCTCCTCTGGACTCTGGCATGCCGTTGGATCACAAAACAGATGGCTAAATGCAGAGAGAGCACATGGCCTTTTGTGTTGATTCTATCTGGTCGCTATCTTCCACTCCCATGCTCTGCTTAATACAAGGGAATAACAGTGGCGTAGCCGCTAAAAGAAAGGAGCACACAGAGGCTATTTAATGAATTGCCATGTTCCAAGTTTTACAATCAATATTCAAAGGGACATTTCCACCATTGAAGGCCCTCAAGACAGTGTGGCTATTGATGGCTACTATAAATCTATACCTATGATAAAAGTGACAATGTGAATGTGTGTATGTGGTGGAGGAGTCCACTTACACAGACAAGCTCCTGCCTCCATAAACAGCTTTAACCCACAGTGCTGAAGCCACCAAAAACACTCTCTCCAAGGATGTTTCAGGCCACAGCAAGTGCCATGAAAATGTCTCCCAACTCCTGCCAATGCCCTCCCCAAAAATCATATTGCCCACCACCAAAGTGAAGGCTGTCCTCCACAAACAGCATACTGCCCACATCCCAAGTGAAGGCACGCATCCACAAATACCATGCTGCCCACCACCAAAGTGAAGGCTGGCCTCCACAAACACCATCCTGCCCACCACCAACGTAAAGGCTGTCCTCCACAAACACCATCCTGCCCACCACCAACGTAAAGGCTGTCCTCCACAAACATCATACTGCCCATCACCCAAGTGAAGGCTGTCCTCCACAAACACCATACTGCCCATTAGCCAAGTGAAGGCTATCACCACAAACCTCATATTGCCCACCACCCAAGTGAAGGCTGACCTCCACAAATGCCATGCTGCCCACCATGAAAGTGAAGGCTATCACCACAAACACCATACTGCCCATCACCCAAGTGAAGGCACACCTCCACAAATACCATACTGCCTATCACCCAAGTGAAGACTGTCCTCCACAAACACCAAACTGCCCACCACCAAAGTGAAGGCTATCACCACAAGCATCATACTGTCCACCTCCCAAGTGAAGGCAGACCACCACAAATACCATACTGCCCACCACAAAGACTGTCCTCCACAAACATCATACTGCCCACCACCCAAGTGAAGGCACACTTCCACAAACACCATACTGCCCACCACCCAAGTGAAGGATGTCCTCCACAAATACCAAAGTGAAGGCTATCACCACAAACATCATACTGCCCACCACCAAAGTGTAAGCTGTACTCCACAAATATCATATTGCCCACCACCCAAGTGAAGGATGTCCTCCACAAACACCAAAGTGAAGGCTATTATCACAACATCATACTGCACACCACCCAAGTGAAGGCACACTTCCACAAATACCATGCTGCCCACCACCAAAGTGAAGACTGTCTACCACAAATACCATACTACCCACCACCCAAGTGAAGACTGTCCCCCATGAACACAAAAGTGAAGGCTATCACCACAAACATCAAACTGTCCTCCACCCAAGTGAAGGCACACCTCCACAAATACCATGCTGCCCACCACCAAAGTGAAGACTGTCCTCCACAAACACCAAAGTGAAGGCTATCACCACAAACATCAAACTGCCCACCACCCAAGTGAAGGCACACCACCACAATTACCATGCTGCCCACCACCCAAGTGAAGACTGTCCTCCACAAATGCCATACTGCCCATCACCCAAGTGAAGACTGTCCTCCGCAAACACCATACTGCCCACCACCCAAGTGAAGGTTGTCCTCCACAAACACCATACTTCCCACCACCCAAGTGAAGGCTGTCCTCCACAGACACCATGCTGCCCACCACCCAAGTGAAGGCTGTCCTCCGCAAACACCATACTGCCCACCACCCAAGTGAAGGCTGTCCTCCACAGACACCATACTGCTCACCACCAAAGTGAAGGCTGTCCTCCACAAACACCACACTGCCCACCACCCAAGTGAAGGCTGTCCTCCACAAATAGCATACTGCCCACCACCAAAGTGAAGGCTGTCCTCCACATACTGCCCACCACCTGTCCTCCACAAACACCATACTGCCCATCACCCAAGTGAAGGCTGTCCTCCACAAACACAAAAGTGAAGGCTATCACCACAAACATCAAACTGCCCACCACCCAAGTGAAGGCACACCTCCACAAATACCATGCTGCCCACCACCAAAGTGAAGACTGTTCTCCACAAACACCATACTGCCCACCACCCAAGTGACGGCTATCACCACAAACATCTCCCTCGCCCACATATGCGCACCACACTGCCATGTACCAAGCATGCCTGCTCTCCCCTTCCCATTTGGAGTCTCTTAAACAGCCCTCCCCTTGGCTGAAGGCCAGCTGAGATCATCAACCTTCTCTGTCAAAGGGGTTTCTAAGACCATCAGAGATATATGTTTTCTTATGGTCTTTGGTGACCCCTCTGAAACTCCCTCGCAAGCCCCCCCCCCTCCGGGGTCCTGACCTCCAGGTTGAGAAACACTTTTTTCATGTCAGGAGCGACTTGAGAAATTGCAAGTCACTTCTGGTGTGAGAGAACTGGCCATCTGCAAGGACTTTGCCCAGGGGACATCAATATTTTGATGTTTTACCACCCTTGTGGGAGGCTTCTCTCATGTCCCCGCATAGTGAGCTGGAGCTGACAGAGGGAGCTCATCTGCGCTCTCCCTGTTTTTGAACCTCTAACACTGATCTACTTTAAACAGGATTCTAGTTATGGCTTTGAGTCAGTCGCAGGTCTTCTAAGGTCAAACCAACGGCTTGCAGCCCTGGTTAACCCAGTGGCGTGTGTCCCTTCCTTCTGAACGTGCCCACCGCAGCTTGTGGAATCAATGAAACACCCTCCGTAGCTGGATGCGCACCGTAGTGGCACCACAACGCAAAGCCGAACAGAACAAATGTCCTTTCCAAGCCAAAGAAAGGCGCTCGCAGAAGAAGGTGCAGAGAAGCGTGAATCCAGGTAGAGTGAGCTTTGCCCTTCACTTCGCTGAGCATCTTCTGAAGTCATTGGGACTGATGAGGTCAGTTGACATATTTCAAGCGCTGTCTGTCACATCTGTCCTGGAATCGCTGCCAGTCAGTCCCGGCTGCTCCTTCTGCGAGATCCGTCTCATACTCTTATCATCCGTTTCCTCCCCACCAGTCCGTCTTTGCCTTTGCTATAAATGCTTCTCTATCTACGATGGACAGGTATTCCCAGCTATATTTAAATACGGAGTAAAACAGGTGCCATGGGTTCAAATGACAGGAAAGGAGATTCCACCTGAACAGTTGGAAGAACTTCCTGCCCATAAAAGCTTATTCAGTGGAACTCTCTACCTCTGATTCCAGTGGAGGCTCCTTCTTTGGCCATCTGTCAGGAGTGTTTTGATTGAGTCTTTCCTGCCTGGCAGAATGGGGTGGCACTGGATGGTTCTATGATTCTTTGGGTCTAACACAGTGTTTCGCAACCTGGAGGTTGGGATGCCTGGGGGGAGGGGGGTTGTAAAGCAGTTTCAGAAAGTCACCAAAGACCATCAGAAGCATGGAAAGAATGAGGAAGTACTCTATCTGTGTCACAAATGGACGGTGAAGCGACAGCTCCCCTTTGAAGCCCGAAAGACAGTTGCATCTGTAAAGTAGGAAATTTAGATACCGCTTATACAGGGAGGCTAATTTAACTAATTTACGACGCCATAAAAAATCTCCAGCAAGCATGCAAAGAATGAGGAAGTACTCCATCAGTGTCTCAAATGGACAGTGAAGCGACAGCATCCCTGGTGGCCAGAATGCGCTCATGAAAGCTGGAAAGTTAAAAAGCCTCTGTGTGTCTGTCTATATATGTTGTGTATCTATGGTATTGAATGTTTGCCATGTATATGTACATTGTAATCCGCCCTGAGTCCCCTGTGGGGTGTGAAAGGTGGAATATAAATACTGTAAATAGATAAATAAAATAATAAACCCCTTCGACAGAGAAGGCAGAAGATCTCTCTCTGCCTGTCCTTCTCTTTGGCACAAACATGCTTGGCGGAGACGAGGGACAGGGCCTTCTCGGTGATGGCCCCCCACCTGTGGAACTACCTCCCCAGTGAAATCAGGTCAGCAGCATCCCTCCTCAACTTCGGGAGAAAATTAAAAATGTGGTTATGGGACCAGGCTTTCGGGTAGCTTGCAGATAACTGACAATGACGATAATGTAATGGATAGGTTTCTGATTGTGTTGTGTTTGCTAAATTCATTTTTAGACAAGGCTAGACAGCCAGTATTATTTGCATTGTTTATCACTGTACTTTTTATTTTAAAACTAATTTTGTAATCAATTTACTATGTTTTATATGTATCGCTGTATGTATTATTTATATGTAACTAGCCGTCCCCTGCCACACGTTGCTGTGGCCCACATGTGGGAGGTTTGGCCCAATTCTATCGTTGGTGGGGTTCAGAATGCTCGGTGAACTATAAATCCCATCAACTACAACTCCCGAATGTCAAGATTCTATTTTCCCCAAATTCCACCAGTGTTTACATTTGGGCATATTGAGTCTTCGTGTAGAGTTTGGTCCAGACCCATCATTGTTTGAGTCCACAGTAATCTCTGGATGTAGGTGAACTACAACTCCAAAAATCAAGGTCAATGCCCACCAAACCCTTCTTGTGCTTTCTGTTGGTCATGGGAGGCCTGTTATGCCACGTTTGGTTCAATTCCATCATTGGTGGAGTTCAGAATGCTCTTTGATTGTAGGTGAACTATAAATCCCAGCAACTACAACTCCCAAATGAGAGAATCAATTTTTTTGAGTGACGGACATACATTGGGTTGTTAGGTGTCTTATGTCCAAATTTAGTGTCAATTCCCCCAGTGGTTTTTGAGTTCTGTTAATCCCACAAATGAACATTACATTGGGCTGTATGGCCATGGTCTAGAGGCATTCTCTCCTGATGTTTCGCCTGCACCTATGGCAAGCATCCTCAGAGGTAGTGAGGTCTGTTGGAAGTAGGAAAATGGGTTTATATATCTGTGGAATGACCAAGGTGGGACAAAGGACTTTTGTCTGCTGGAGCTAGGGGTGAATGTTTCAACTGACCACCTTGATTAGCATTTAATGGCTTGGAAGTGCCTGGAATCAAAAATTACAACAGCGAAACAACAGAGAGTAAACAATCAGGCACATCAAATCAACTCTAAAAAAAGATTCCCCCAGGCACTTCCAAGTCATTAAATGCTAATCAAGATGGTCAGTTGAAACATTCACACCTAGCTCCAGCAGACAAAAGTCCTTTGTCCCACCCTGGTCATTCCACAGATATATAAACCCATTTTCCTACTTCCAAAAAACCTCACTACCTCTGAGGATGCTTGCCATAGATGCAGGCGAAACGTCAGGAGAAAATGCTTCTAGACCAAGGCCATATAGCCCGAAAAAACCTACAACTACCCAGTGATTCTGGCCATGAATGCCTTCGATAATACATTTAACATTACATTTTTATTTATATAGATGGCATCTAATTTTGCCAAATGTAAGCCGCCCAGAGGTCCCCCCCCGGGGGGGGGGGGGGTTTGAGAAGGGCAGGGTACAAATGTTTGAAATAAATAAATAATAAATAAATTTCCTTCCACCAAAAGCAATCCTCTGCTGTGATTGTGATATCGGGCTGCTTTTAGGCGGATCTCCCCAGCCGAGGAGATCCTGAGGACCGCACCAAAGAGAGTCCTTGAACCTTGGTGAGGCCAGCGAAGCCAATTTCAGCAGCAAAAATATTTAAAATAATAAATCCTCACCAAAGCGGAAGAAGCTGGGACTGAGGTGTCTTTATTAGCGATTCAGCTGAGATCGGATGCATTGTAGGAATAGTTCCACTACAAGCATAGCAATACAGAATTTTACTGGCATTTTTATAGAGAAAATACAGGTTGGAAAGTTTCAAAACTCCCTCCCTCTTTGGCTCCTTAGCAAATCAGGGAGAGGGAGCCAGGATGGAAGAGGGGTATTGTTTTGTCCAGCAAAGGTTGATTGCATTAAGAAAGGTTTTCCTGCCCTTGATGGGTTTTGGTGAAGGAAAACAAACAGGATCGGGGCAGGGGACCTCGGGGGGGATCAACCCTGCCCTTTGTGATTCAATCAAAGTGTCCAGATAAACTTCCTTGCCTGCCAGACAAAGCAAACAAGAGGAAGTTTCAGCTTGCTATTGTCCATGCAAAGGTGAAATAATCAAATAAGAAAGGGAGGTGGTGGTTCTCCCTCAAGCATTTCAACAGTCCTGGGTCACATTTTCTAGGACAAAAGGCAAAGGGGAAAGGCAATATTTCATAGCAAGATACATACATTCAAATCATAAGCATTTCATGAAGAAGCCTGAAGTCCAATGTTTTAAAAGGTCTTTGAGGAAAGTTCATGAGGGAGATAGTATGTACTGAAGTCCAAGACATGCAGGCAGAGAGTCCATGGTCATTGGGAAGGCTGGCAGATGAAACCCCAGCTGTGCTGCAACTGATTCACACTTTTGGAAACTACAACTCTCACAAAGGGCAGAAGTCCCAAGATCCAGCCATTTCCCAAAAGCCTCATGGGGTCCTTGATGTTGTCAGTGCCTTGGCAATGTGACCAAGACACATTGGGATTTTGGCCTGCATCAATAGGAGCATAGTGTCTAGATCTAGGGAAGTCATGCTACCCCTCTATTCTGTTTTGGTTAGACCACATCTGGAATATTGTGTCCAGTTCTGGGCACCACAATTCAAGAGAGATATTGACAAGCTGGAATGTGTCCAGAGGAGAGCGACTAAAATGATAAAAGGTCTGGAGAACAAGCCCTATGAGGAGCGGCTTAAGGAGCTGGGCATGTTTAGCCTGAAGAAGAGAAGGCTGAGAGGGGATATGATAGCCATGTATAAATATGTGAGAGGAAGCCACAGGGAGGAGGGAGCAAGCTTGTTTTCTGCTTCCCTGGAGACTAGGACGCGGAACAATGGCTTCAAACTACAAGAGAGGAGATTCCATCTGAACATGAGGAAGAACTTCCTGACTGTGAGAGCCGTTCAGCAGTGGAACTCTCTGCCCCGGAGTGTGGTGGAGGCTCCTTCTTTGGAAGCTTTTAAACAGAGGCTGGATGGCCATCTGTCATGGGTGATTTGAATGCAATATTCCTGCTTCTTGGCAGAATGGAGTTGGACTGGATGGCCCATGAGGTCTCTTCCAACTCTTTGATTCTATGATTCTATGATTCTATGATTCTAACCCTTGTTGTGTAGTCTGGTGCCCTTGCCCTTTGCAGAACTATAAGTCACTATCCCTTATTTGGGGGGGGGGGGTGCTCGACATCAATTGGTCAGCCTCTCAGCCAATGGGAAGGCTGTTTGGTGTTGGATTGCATCGCCCTTGGGGTCTCCTCCAACTCTTAAGATTCTACCTGCCACACTTTGTTGGTATCCCACTTTGGTGGTACCCCATTCATTGTATTTGGACTACAGCTTCCCCAAATTCTGCAGTAATTTCCCCGTGCTCTGATTACTTCTCAGGCAGAAGGGAGAAAGAGATTAATTCCATCTAGACTGAAGAAGATTTCCCTTTCTTCCTTTCTTTTCTGTTTTCCGAGGTTAAACATGGAGGTTGTAATGAGAAGCCCAAAGGGAAGGGAGGTGTCAACTTCCCTGCAATTAAAAAGCAATTAATGTTTTGTGCCACCAACTTTGCAGCGCTGCTTCGATTGCCGGTCACATCCTCGGCCCCTTGACACCTATCGCGCACATTTGTCCCCGTGCCCCCATTTCTTTCCCACTCGCTTCTCATTTCTGTTTATTAAAAACTGTCTGCCAAAAGCTCCAAGTGGAACAAGAGATTAGGTTCTCGCTGGGGCAGGCTTTGGTGGGATTTGTAGTTCAGGGATGCAATTTAGAAGTCTCAGACTTTGTCTTTCTTCAGTGTCCCAGCAGAGTACAGACCCAAGGATTCCATAATATGTTGCAGGGGAAACTTAGGGTGCATCTACACTGTCAAATTACGAGATATACTCAATGATCCATACTTTGTTTTTTAACATGATCGTGAGGTCAGGAGTCTTGTGCTCCAGAACTCTGTCTGTCCGAATCCGGAAGTCCCAGAGTAGTTTGACGTGTTCATTCTCTGTAACTTTTCCGGCTTGTGATCCCACCAGTTTTTTGACACAGGCAGATGGTGTTTGTGGCACAAGTTCCAATGAATCATCTGAGCAACGGTGTTGTGCCTCTGCTTGTAGTCTGTCTGCGCAATCTTCTTGCAGCAGCTGAGCATGGGATCTATTGTTTCATCTGCTTCCTTGAAGAGTCTACAGTTGGGATCTGTTGTCGACTTTTCAATACTGGCTTGGATGGCCTTGGTTCAAATGGCTTGTTCTTGGGCTGCCAGAATCAGGCCCTCCTTTGTCTCCTTTTTCAGAGTCCCATTTGTGAGCCACAGCCATGTTTCTTCTTTGTCAATTTGGCTTTCAATTTTTGCCAGGAACTGTCCATAGAATCATAGAATCAAAGAGTTAGAAGAGACCTCATGGGCCATCCAGTCCAACCCCATTCTGCCAAGAAGCAGGAATATTGCATTCAAATCACCCCTGACAGATGGCCATCCAGCCTCTGTTTAAAAGCTTCCAAAGAAGGAGCCTCCACCACACTCCGGGGCAGAGAGTTCCACTGCTGAACAGCTCTCACAGTCAGGAAGTTCTTCCTCATGTTCAGATGGAATCCCCTCTCTTGTAGTTTGAAGCCATTGTTCCGTGTCCTAGTCTCCAGGGAAGCAGAAAACAAGCTTGCTCCCTCCTCCCTGTGGCTTCCTCTCACATGGCTATCATATCTCCTCTCAGCCTTCTCTTCTCCAGGCTAAACATGCCCAGCTCCTTAAGCCGCTCCTCATAGGGTTTGTTCTCCAGACCCTTGATCATTTTAGTTGCCCTCCTCTGGACACATTCCAGATTGTCAATATCTCTCTTGAATTGTGGTGCCCAGAATTCAATATTCCACGTGTGGTCTAACCAAAGCGGAATAGAGCATGGGGAGCATGACTTCCCTAGATCTAGACACTATGCTCCTATTGATGCAGGCCAAAATCCCATTGGCTTTTTTTGCCGCCACATGACATTGTTGGATCATGTTTAACTTGTTATCCATGAGGACTCCAAGATCTTTTTCACACGTACTGCTCTCGAACCAGGCATCGTCCCCCATTCTGTATCTTTGCATTTCGTTTTTCCTGCCTAAGTGGAGTATCTTGCATTTGTCACTGTTGAACTTCATTTTGTTAGTTTTGGCCCATCTCTCCAATCTGTCAAGATCGTTTTGAATCCTGCTCCTGTCCTCTGGAGTCTTGGCTATCCCTCCCAATTTGGTGTCGTCTGCAAACTTGATGATCCTGCCTTCTAGCCCTTCATCTAAGTCATTAATAAAGATGTTGAACAGGACTGGGCCCAGGATGGAACCCTGCGGCACTCCACTCATCACTTCTTTCCAAGATGAAGAGGAAGCATTGGTGAGCACCCTTTGGGTTCGTCCATTTAACCAATTACAGATCCATGGAGAGCCTTCTTTTGCCAGTTCTCACTTCTGCTCTGGATTGTGGTTTTACAGTATTCCCTCTTTGTCTTTTGAACTTTAAACAACAACAACAATAATATTTATATGTTTATGTTTATGCTTATTCTTATGCTTATGCTTATGGCTACTGTGCTGCCACGCATTGGGCCTGTAATAATTGTCTTTTGAACAGGACGTGCACTTTGTGCCCAGCGGGAAGCCAGGGTGCCTTGATAGAGAGGCCCTGAGGATTTTCCTCTGGAAGAGTCTTTAGAGGCTTGAAAGGTCCTTTATTATTGAACAAATCCTTTATTATTGAACAAATTAAACAAATACTTCTTCAATCTTCAACGACAATCATACAAATGACTGGTGACTTTCTTTATCTTGTCCACAAGGGACAGGCAACTGGCTTTGAGAACTGTTTCTTTTCTTTTGAAAGGAAAACCCCTTTTTTAACCTCTTCCAGGCAATCTATTATCTAGGCTTTGCTGATGTGGGTCCTACTACCAGTTCCAAACTACTTCTTGGGATCCCAAGTAGACCTACCAGTCAAGTCTTTGTAGATTCTCCTGCTGGAGTTCTTTGGTCTGCAAAACTGTTTCCCCCGAATGCTGTAAGAAGTGCCTGGGGGAATCTTTTTTTTTTTTTGAGAGGTGATTTGATGTGCCTGATTGTTTACTCTCTGTTGTTTTGCTGTTCTAATTTTTGATTCCCCCAGGCACTTCCAAGCCATTAAATGCTAATCAAGGTGGTCAGTTGAAACATTCACCCCTAGCTCCAGCAGACAAAAGTCCTTTGTCCCACCCTGGTCATTCCACAGATATATAAACCCATTTTCCTACTTCCAATAGACCTCACTACCTCTGAGGATGCTTGCCATAGATGCAGGCGAAACGTCAGAAGAGAATGCCTCTAGACCATGGCCATATAGCCCGAAAAAACCTACAACAACCCAATGTAATGTCCGTTTGTGGGATTAACAGAACTTAAAAACCACTGGACAAATTGACACCAAATTTGGACACAAGACACCTAACAACCCAATGTATGTCCGTCACTCAAAAAAATTGATTCTGTCATTTGGGAGTTGTAGTTGCTGGGATTTATAGTTCACCTACAATCAAAGAGCATTCTGAACCCCACCAATGATGGAATTGAACCAAACGTGGCATAACAGGCCTCCCATGACCAACAGAAAGCACAAGAAGGGTTTGGTGGGCATTGACCTTGAGTTTGGGAGTTGTAGTTCACCTACATCCAGGGATCACTGTGGACTCAAATAATGATGGGTTTGGACCAAACTCTACACGAAGACTCAATATGCCCAAATGTAAACAATGGTGGAATTTGTGGAAAATAGAATCTTGACATTTGGGAGTTGTATTTGCTGGGATTTATAGTTCACCTTCGATCACAGAGCATTCTGAACCCCACCCACGATAGAATTGAGCCAAACCTCCCACACAACCCCCATGTGGGCCACAGCAATGCATGGCAGGGGATGGCTAGTTACATATAAATAATACAGGGGACTCAGGGTGGATTACAATGTACATATACATGGCAAACATTCAATGCCATAGACACACAACATATATAGACAGACACTCAGAGGCTTTTTAACTTTCCAGCTTTCACCGTCCATTTGAGACACTGATGGAGTACTTCCTCATTCTTTGCATGCTTGCTGGAAATTTTTATGGCGTCGTAAATTAGTTAAATTAGCCTACCTGTATAAGCGGTATCTAAATTTCCTACTTTACAGATGCAACTGTCTTTCAGGCTTCAAAGGGGAGCTGTCGCTTCACCGTCCATTTGTGACACAGATAGAGTACTTCCTCATTCTTTGCATGCTTCTGATGGTCTTTGGTGACTTTCTGAAACTGCTTTACAACCCCCCTCCCCCCAGGCATCCCAACCTGGGGATGCCCAAATGTAAACACTGGTGCAATTTGTGGAAAATAGAATCTTGACATTTGGGAGTTGTATTTGCTGGGATTTATAGTTCACCTTCGATCACAGAGCATTCTGAACCCCACCAACGATAGAATTGAGCCAAACCTCCCACACAACCCCTATGTGGGTCATAGCAACGTGTGGCAGGGAACGGCTAGAAAGAAAATGAAGTTGGAGCTCCTGGTACAGCCGTACCAGCACAGCTATGCCTATACCTATGCTTATGTTTATTTATACCCTGCCTTTTCTGTCCATAAAAAAAGACTCCAAACAGCATTAATTCGATAGTGTGGATGCATCCTAGGACGCAATGGCATAATGAAAAAGATCTTGGAGTCCTCGTGGACAACAAGTTAAACATGAGTCAACAATGTGATGTGGCGGCAAAAAAAGCCAGTGGGATTTTGGCCTGCATCAATAGGAGCATAGTGTCTAAATCTAAGGAAGTAATGCTACCCATGCTCTATTCTACTTTGGTTAGACCACACCTGGAATATTGTGTCCAATTCTGGGCACCACAATTCAAGAGAGATATTGACAAGTTGGAATGTGTCCAGAGGAGGGCGACTAAAATGATCAAGGGTCTGGAGAACAAGCCCTATGAGGAGCAGCTTAGGGAACTGGGCATGTTTAGCCTGAAGAAGAGAAGGCTGAGAGGAGATATGATAGCCATGTATAAATATGTGAGAGGAAGCCTCAGGGAGGAGGGAGCAAACTTGTTTTTCCTTCCTTAGAGACTAGGACGTGGAACAATGGCTTCAAACTACAAGAGAGGAGATTCCATCTGAACATGAGGAAGAACTTCCTGACTGTGAGAGCCGTTCAGCAGTGGAACTCTCTGCCCCGAGTGTGGTGGAGGCTCCTTCTTTGGAAGCTTTTAAGCAGAGGCTGGATGGCCATCTGTCAGGGGTGATTTGAATGCATTATTCCTGCTTCTTGGCAGAATGGGGTTGGACTGGATGGCCCATGAGGTCTCTTCCAACTCTTTGATTCTATGATTCTAATGGATTCAAACTCCAGGAAAAGAGATTCCATGATGAAAATCCTGCAACTGTCTCATTGGACTGAGTGGAAAAATGGAGTATACCACCCTGGACTGCAATACAAATACAGCGTCTCTTTTTATTATTGCATTGCAAACCCAAGCCATGCCCTTTATCAACTCTTTCAGTAAACACCAGCTTCTGGAGAAAACGCACCCTGTCACAAGCCCTGTGATTCATTTGAAAATTATTGCTTTTCCAATAATGTTCTTAAGGGGGAGAAAGAAAATAAATGATTAAAAATACCCCACCCGAGATGTTTCTTGGAGGAATAATAAAACAAGTGCCCCAAGATGGGTGTCCACAACCCAAGCGGAACCAAATATTTGTTGCGTTGCTGAGGAACTCTGCGAGAAACGTTGCTGCCCAACTGGCATTTCTGGACATTACGGGTGGATGAGATGCTTATGCAAACATGGACTGCCTCTCCTTTCAGGAATCCGGTTACTAGAAATGTTATTCTCTGCCTGTGTTTCGGGATGACTTCTTCCTTCGAGATGCAAAACAAAACAAGCCCAGATGACTGAGTATTTTCCATCCTGTTCTATATCAAGGAGAACCCCTTGTTCCCAAACAAAATGGAAATTGAAGGGTTTTTTCTTTCCTGGTGTGGATAGGAATTATTAAAAGCTACGGAAAGGATCTCTCTATAAACTAGAGAGAGAAAAGGCTTAATTCCCAAACACCCAAAGTCTCATTTTATGCCTTTTGGGGGTGTTAGAAATGAGGGAGCATTCGGGTACATCTATCCCAGGCATGGGAAGACTTTCTAACTTGGGGGCCACATGTTAGCACTCCCTGCTAAGAGCACTGGCTTCCTGGCGATGGAAGGAAGGAAGGGAAGGAGGAGGAAGGAAAGAGAGAAGGAAGGAAGGATGAAAGGGAGAAAGGGAAGGATGGAAGGGGAAAGAATGAGGGAGGGAAGGGAGAGAGGGAGAGAGGAAAGAGAAAGATTGAAAGACAAAAGGGAAGGAAGGACAGAGAAAAAGGGAGAGAGGGAAGGAGAAAGGGAAGAAAGGATGGAAGGGAAGGAGGGAGGGAGAATGAGGGAGGGAGAGAAGGAAGGGAAGGAGGAAGGAAAGACAAAAAGGGAAGGAAGGACAGAGAAAAGGAGAGAGAGGGAAGGAGGAAGGAAGGATAAAAGAATGGAAGGGAAGGAGGGAGGGAGAAAGAGGGAGGGAGAGAAGGAAGGGAAGTAGAAAGGAAAGACAAAAATGAAGGAAGGACAGAGAAAAGGGGGGAGAGGGGGGAGGGAGGGAAGGAGAATAAAAGGATGGAAGGGAGGGAGGGCGAAAGAGGGAGGGAGAGAAGGAAGGGAAGTAGAAAGGAAAGACAAAAAATGAAGGAAGGAAAGAAGGAAGGAAGGGTGGAAGGGAATGGAGGGAGGGAGAATGAGGGAGGGAGAAAAGGAAGGGAAGGAGGAAGGAAGGAAAGACAAAAGGGAAAGAAAGAAGGACAGATAAAAGGGAGAAAGGGAAGGAGGGAGGGAGGATAAAAGGATGGAAGAGAAGGAGGGAGAAAGAGGGAGGGAGAAAAGGAAGGGAAGTAGGGAGGAAAGACAAAAGGGAAAGAAAGAAGGACAGATAAAAGGGAGAGAGGGAAGGAAGAAGGAAGGAAGGAAGGAAGGAAGGAAGGAAGGAAGGAAGGAAGGAAGGACAAAAGGATGGAAGGGGAGGAGGAAGGGAGAAAGAGGAAGGGAGAGAAAGAAGGGAAGGAGGAAGGAAAGACAAAAGGGAAAGAAGGAAGGGCAGATAAAAGGGAGAGAGGGAAGGAGGGAGGGAGGATAAAAGAATGGAAGAGAAGGAGGAAGGGAGAAAAGGAAGGGAAGGAGGAAGAAAAGACAAAAGGGAAAGAAAGAAGGACAGATAAAAGGGAGAGAGGGAAGGAAGGAAGGAAGGAAGGAAGGAAGGAAGGACAAAAGGATGGAAGGGAAGGAGGAAGGGAGAAAGAGGGAGGGAAAGAAGGGAAGGAGGAAGGAAAGACAAAAGGGAAAGAAGGAAGGGCAGATAAAGGGAAGGAGGGAGGGAGGACAAAAGAATGGAAGGGAAGGAGGAAGGGAGAAAGGGGAAGGGAGAGAAGGAAGGGAAGGAGAAAGAAAAGACAAAGGGGAAGGAAGGACAGAGAAAAGGAGAGAGAGGGAAGGAGAAAGGAAAGAAGGAAGGATGGATGGAAGGGAGGGAGGGAGGGAGGGAGGGAAAGAGGAAGGGAGAGAAGGAAGGGAAGTAGAAAGGAAATACAAAAGGGAAGGAAGGAATGAGGGAAGGAAAGAAAGAAGAAAGGGCGAAAGAGAATGGAAGGAGGGAGAAAGAGGGAGGGAAAGAAAGCGGAAGGAAGGAAGAACAAAAGGGGAAAAGGATGAAAGGGTGGAAGGAAATGGAGGAGGGAGAAAGAGGGAAAGGGAGGAAGGAGGGAGGAAAGGGAAAGAAAGACAAAAGGGAGGAAGAAGAAAGAGGAAAGGGGACAGGGATTGGAGAAGAAAGGACAGAAGGATGGAAGGGAAGAAGGAAGGAAGAAATAGGGAAGGAAGGGAGGGAGGGAGGGAGGGAGGGAAGGAGGATGCAAAAGAGAAGGAAGGAAGGATAGGATGGAGAGGAGGGCCTGAGAAAAGAGCCCAAGGGGATGCATCCGCCCCAGGCCTAGGTTTGCCTCTGCCAGATAGGTCATTTTTCATTCCGTCTCTCCTTACAGTTGAAGGCAACTCAAAACATAGTAAATCCCAATGACCGAATTGATCTACTCAAGCCAGGACTAACTGTATGATTTAGGGCTTTGAGTTATGCTCTGTCTCCTTGATCTCAGCCAAGTTCTTCATCTGGCTGATTCATCTCAATGTCAATTTCAGCCTATGCTAGTTAGTCTTCAACTATGAGCAGCCACTGGATTTTTGTATGTCGCAATCTCTCTCTTGATTTGCAGTTGTAAATCTCTCTTTGGATTTAGAGTCATGAAATCTTTTGATTTACAGAACTGAAGCCCAACGCTCAAACCACTCTTCTCCCTTCTTCAGCTTCGTAACTATAGAACAGGACACTGGCCGTATTCTTTGAGAGATAGAATCATAGAATAATATAGCTCAGCATTTCTCAACCTGGGGGTTGGGATCCCTGGCGGAGAGGCTACGAGGGGGTGTCAGAGAGGTTGCCAAAGACCATCAGAAAACACAGAATTTTCTGTTGGTGATGGAAGTTCTGTGTGGGAAGTTTGGTCCAATTCTATCGTCGGTGGAGTTCAGAATGCTCTTTAACTGTTAGGTGAACTATACATCCCAGCAACTACAACTCCAAAATTTCATGGTCTATTTTCCCCAAACTTCTTACTTACTCACTTAGGCAATCCCTCGTAATCCGAGGATGATGGTCCTCCAAGGTCAGTGTTCTGGCGATGACTGGTAGGTGACTGTGGAGCCCTATTCTTGACCCACATCTTCTCCCGCAGTGAGGGCATTGGTTTCCAGGTGGAAGGCGGTCCCAGTCGAGGTTGGCTTGACATGCCTTCCTCTTGGCACGTTTCTCCCTTCTGCCCTCCATTCATGCCTCTTCAAATTCTACAGCACTGCTGGTCACAGCTGACCTCCAGCTGGAGTGCTCAAGGGCCAGAGCTTCCCAGTTCTCAGTGTCTATGCCAGAGTTTTTAAGGTTGGCTTTGAGCCCATCTTGAAATCTCTTTTCCTGCCTGACAACATTCCATTTTCCATTCTTAGTTCGGAGTAGAGCAACTGATTTGGAAGACGGTGGTTGGGCATCCGGACAACATGGCCAATCCAGCGGAGTTGATGACAGAAGATCATCCCTTCAGTGCTGGTGGTCTTTGCTTCTTCCAGCACGCTGACATTTGTCTGTTTATCTTCCCAGGAGATTTGCAGGATTTTTTGGAGGCAGAGCTGATGGAATCGTTCCAGGAGTTTAATGTGACGTCTGTAGACAGTCCACGTCTCACAGGCGTATAGCAGGGTTGGGAGGACAATAGCTTTATAAACAAGCACCTTGGTCTCCCTACGGGTGTCCCAGTCCTCAAACACTCTCTGCTTCATTTGGAAGAATGCTGCACTTGCAGAGCTCAGGTGGTGTTGTACTTCGGTGTCAATGTTGACTTTTGTGGAGAGGTGGCTGCCAAGGAAGTGGAAATGAAGCCCAACGCTTCATTTTCTAATGTTACACCATTAAGCTTTATTTCTGTCTTTGGAGAGGGATTGGCCGGTGACTGCTGGAAGAGCACTTTGGTTTTCTCGATGTTCAATGACAGGCCAAGCTTCTCGTATGCTTCTGTAAAGGTGTTTAGAGTGGCTTGTAGATCTTGTTCTGAATGCTCACAGATAACGTTGTCATCAGCATACTGGAGTTCTATAACAGATGTTGTTGTGACCTTGGTTTTGGCTTTCAGTCTGCTGAGGTTAAATAGCTAATGCCATCTCTCTGATAGATGATTTCCACTCCGGTGGGAAGCTTCCCGTCAACAAAGTGAAATATCATAGCGATGAAGATGGAAAATAAGGTTGGGGCAATAACACATCCCTGTTTGACACCTGATTTGCTTGGGCACCCGATGTTTTGGAGGATGGTCCAGAGAGCGCTGCGATTCACTGTGTCGAATGCCTTTGCAAGGTCAATGAATGCCATGCACAGAGGTTGATTTTGTTCCCTGCATTTTTATTTTGGAACTATCGTGCAGTGACCACCAATATTCAGATTTGGACTTATAAGGTATTTGTGCCTAATTTAGTCCAGTGAATGAAAATACATCCTGCCTATCAGATATTTACATGACGATTCATAACAGTAGCAACATTGCAGTTATGAAGTAGCAATGAAAATAATGTTATGGTTGTGGGTCACCACAACATGAGGAACGTGTATTAAGGGGTCACGGCATTAGGAAGGTTGAGAAACACTACTCTAGAGGGAATTAAGACAACATATGATGTAGAACCAGGGTATGATGGAAATATATGCAACCCAGATCTTGCTAGACCCTCCTCCCTTGCTCATATTGTTTCCTGCACCCAAGTCTCACTTTCTCACTCTGCTCTGTACTTATCTGAGGAAATACAGAAATGCAATGCAACCCTGTGGTCTATAAATAAACTAGCCATGAAATTAATGGCTGAACGCATTCTCGAAAGGGGGGAGGAGAGGGTCGCTTGGGGTGGGCTGGAGGGGAGAAGCGTGGAGAGGGATCTATATTTGTATGCAGACTGGGTTCCACTAGTGGAATTCAATGCCAAGAGAGAGAGGCTCAGACAACATTGGCAGGGTTGAAGAGAGGATAGGCATTTTGGAGATCAAAGATGGAAGCTGTTGCTATACTAACCTACTTTACTTAGGCTATCCCTCATTTTCCGAGGATGATTCTCTTCCAATATTCTTGTGGGTCCGTATGTGGCTGTGGAGCCCTATTCTTGCTCTGCATCTTCTCCCGCAGTGAGGGCATTGGTTTCCAGGTGGAAGGCGGTCTCGGTCAGGGTTGGCTTGATGAGCCTTCCTGTTGGCATGCTTCTCCCTTCATTCGTGCCTCTTCAAATTCTGCAGCACTGCTGGTCACAGCTGACCTCCAACTGGAGCGCTCAAGGGCCAGGGCTTCCCAGTTCTCAGTGTCTATGCCAGAGTTTTTAAGGCTGGCTTTGAGCCCATCTTTCAATCTCTTTTCCTGTCCTCCAATATTCCGTTTTCCATTCTTGAGTTCGGAGTAGAGCAACTGCTTTGGGAGACGGTGGTCGGGCATCCGGACAACGTGGCCGGTCCAGTGGAGTTGGTGGTGGAGGACCATTGCTTCAATGCTGGTGGTCTTTGCTTCTTCCAGCACGCTGACGTTTGTCTGCTTGTCTTCCCAAGAGATTTGCAGGGTTTTCTGGAGGCAGCGCTGATGGAATCATTCCAGGAGTTGCATGTGACGTCTGTAGACAGTCCACGTCTCACAGGCATGTTGCTATACTAAGATGTGAGATCAGAAGACATGGGAGGTGGGCAAGAGTTGTCTCTAACAGAGGGAGGGGGTGAAGTTGTATTGTCGTTGTGAGCCTTGAAGCCAACCCAAGTGATGGTAACTCCTTCTCCTAGAATTTTCTTGGCAAGGGTTGCTGTGAGTTGTTCAGGCAGTATGGCCATGTTCAGCAGCATTGTCTCCTGACATTTCACCTGCATCTGTAGCTAATGGCATCTTCAGAGGTCTGTTGGCAGTAGGCTTATCACGGATTCAAAGTGGTTGGTTCCCCTTGGCCAATCTGGCTTATTTGGTTTGGGAGGATGGCCATAAAAGCAAGGACCCAGCCATCACATTTTTTTGTCCTTTATGGGACCACATGGCAGCTGATCATGGCTCCTTCCTCCGCAGCTTGGTTGTCCTCCTGGACTCATCGCTAATGCTTGAAGCCCAGGCGTCGGTGGTGGCTGGGGGGACCTTCGCACAAATAAAACTTGTGCGCCAGCTGCGACCGTACCTTGTGAAGTCAGATCTGGCCATGGTGGTCCACACCTTAGTCACCTCCAGATTGGATTACTGTAATTTACTCTACGTGGGGCTGCCCTTGAAGACGGCTCCAAAATTTCAATTGGTACAATGGGCGGCAGCCAGGTTACTAACTGGAGCGACTTTCAGGGAGCGGTCAACCCCCCTTTTTAAGGAGCTCCATTGGCTGACATTCATTTTCTGGTCCCAATTCAAGGTGCAGGTTCTTACCTACAAAGCCCTGAACGGTTTGGGACCTGCCTACCTGCATGACCGCATTTCTGTGTACAAACCCACACTATCTCTTTGATCATCTGGAGAGGCCCTGCTCTCACTCCCGCCTCCCTCGCAGGCGCGGTTGGTGGGGACGAGGGGAAGGACCTTCTCGGTGGTGGCCCCCAACTCTGAAACTCACTTCTCAGGGATATCAGGCATGCCCCAACATTGGCAGTCTTTAGGAGGAGCCTGAAAATGTGGCTGTTCCAGTGTGCCTTCCCAGAATAAAGAAATAATTCCCAGGAGGGACTTCTGGTGGACGAGAGTGGAGACAGGCAGGGCTTGCTGAGGGGTCTCGGCAAGCCACCCGATTTCCAGGACTTGGTGAGGGAATAACCCCCTCCCACTCCTCCCGGAGAGAGGGGAGTGAGAGATGCCAAGACAGCTGCCCCCCCCCCCCGAAAACCCCAAAACTTTATCTCTATTAAGGAGAGGGGTAAGAAGGTTTCGGGAAGTGTGGCCGTGGCGAGCCCAGCCATCACAAGTTTTCATCCGTTACCACATGGCAGCCGATCATGGCTCCTTCTCCCCTGCTCGACATCACACAAAGAGGCTGCCGCATGCTGCTCGCATGGGGTTTCCCTGTGAGCCCTGACTGTTGGGCCAATCAGAATAGAAGAATGCCATGACGTGTCTTACGCAAGTTGCACCTGCTTCCTTAACCCCATTGCTAACACCCAGGCTCCACTGAAAGGAAGAAAGGAATAGATTCCATACGGGGAAAAGGGAGCCTTATAAATTCCCATTGCCGTCAATTTGCCGGATCTTTCTGATCTTTCAGCTGCCTAGCTGAAAACAGATTTTTTTATTCGTTGACTTTTCAGGAGGCTCCTGAAAATGAATCTGGGCATCCAGTGAAATTTGGATACCAAAAACAGATCATCCTCCAGCCAAATTAGAATCATAGAATCCTAGAGTTGGAAGAGACCTCATGGGCCATCCAGTCCAACCTCAAAAATAATAATCATCATCATCATCATCAACTTTATTTATACCCCGCCACCATCTCCCCGATGGGGACTCGGGGTGGCTTACAGGTTATAGCGATCAACAAGGGCGTCAACAGGATTGCCAGTATCCAAGACAGGAAGATCCCCAAGAGACCTCAGGAGTCCTGGATCCATCAGCCTCCTGGGGCGGACCATCTAAATGGGTCCACCACCCTTGCGTAGGTTAGAGGGCACAGCTAATCTTAAACAGATCAGATGATGGTCAGACCATGACAATGGAAGAATATTTTGCTCTTCCACTCTGACTGTCCCACCGTCCACAATAAAAACAAGGTCCAACATGTGTCGTCCCCCCCCCCCCCCCCCGATGTATGGGAACAGATATTACTTGAGTCAGCCCCATGGTTGTCATGGCAACCATGAAATCCTGAACTGCATCTGTCAATGTGGTCTCAGCATGGATGTTAAAGTCTCCCAAAACTAAAAGTTCTTGGGAGGTCAAGGCCGAATTCAAGATCACTTCTACTAGCTCAGACAGAGAAACTGCTGGGTTGCGGGGTGGACGGTACACCAGCAGGATCCCCAGACTGTCTCGGGCCCCCACCTTCAGGTAGACACACTCGAACGTAAGAGATTGCAGAATGGTGCATCTGATCAGGGCGATGGACTGCCGAAAGATCACTGCGACCCCTCTTCCCCATCCCCCGGACCTGGCCTGCTGATGCCGAAACCCGGTGGACACAGCTGGGTAAGGTTTACCCGCCCTCCAGCTCATCCAACCACATCTTGGTGATGCACGCCAGATCCATCTCCTCATCAGGATCAAGTCCTGAATGACAAATGTCTTACCGTTGATGGTTCTGGCCAGGCCCGTAGCCAGGATTTTGTTTCGGGGGGACCTGAGTTTAATCTGGGGGGGGGGGTGAGTCTGAGTGAAAGAGGGTATACCCTAGCAAACCTTTTGTATCGTTACCCCAATACCCCATGCATATGGGATATATTGAGCATGGTGATCAGCTCATGATATGAATAAACATAACAATTTAAATAATGTACCAGTAAGGCCTTCTCGTGGACAACCATGAGAATTTGGGGGGGGGGGGAGAATGAAGCCCCGCAACCCCCCCCCCCCCCGGGCTACATGCCTGGTTCTGGAATTCAGAACCAGGATCTTGAGTCCAGGGGGTCTGTCATGGAGACTACCACATCTATCCTCCAGGATCGCAAGAACTCTGTTGCACTTCTCCCTGGGTAAAGAGTGACCATTCTTCCTCCTACCCCACACCACCTCAATGGTATCCAAGCCATTCAGATCCCCACCCACCCCTGAAGGCTGGACCGATTTGAAGCAGGAAAATAGATGGCCATCCAGCATTAAGACAATACAATTAAAATCTGCTAACAATTACCAGTCTGGTAGTCATTATGTAGCCGAATTCTGTGATTGAATACTCCATCAAACTTATCCATAATCCATTTCCAAGCCATTATCAACATTGTCATTATCCGCCTAATTACCTGAACATCCACGTTTTTAACTGCTTTCTAAAGGTGAGGAGGGATGAAGATGACCTAATTTCCCTGGGGAGTGAATTCCACAGGTGGGGGGCCACCATCGAGAAAGCCCTGTCCTTCATCCCCACCAAACACATTTGAGACAGAGGCGTGGCCTCCCCAGAAGATCTTAAACTCCAAGGTGGGATGTAGAAGGAAAAACATTTGGACAGGTATACTGGACTGGAGCCGTATAGGGTTTCCTTACCAGAAGGTCATGGGGGACCTTGTTGAAGGAAGGTCAGATATACTCCATGGATGGAGAGTATCTGAAATCTAGATAAACTCCATCCATGGCCTTCCCTGCATCTACCCAGCTTGTAACTATATCGAAAAAAAGAGATCAGATTAGTCTGGCATGACTTGAACTTTCTCTGCTTAAGAGGGCTGCTGCCTCACCGAACTACAATTTCCAGGATTACACAGCAGTGAGCCATGGCAGTTAAAGTGATGTCAAATTGCAATGGCAATGCACTCTTATAAGTGTGCAATAAGGCTAAATGCAGAGCGTGCCCCGCTGGGCATCACTCCATTGATATCCAGGACATACTTTTCTATCTGGAGTTTTGCAAAATGGAAAGAGAAGAGGAATAATGCTCGAATGTTCCAGCTTCAAAAGGCTGCCTGTTCAAAATGCTCTCCTCTCAAGGCATTGGTGAGTCACCTGAACTCTGGCCTTTTTGCGCCCCACGGAACGGAAGCGAGTGCGGCGACCTCTCATCGTGGAATTGGAGACAGGAAAGGGAAGTGTTTGAGCAGAAAGAACAACCGGGCTTTTGATGTGGCGCCGTGGCAGGTGTCCAGGTTAGAGCAGGATACGGCGGACGGATGGACAGGGAGTTGCCGGCTCCTAAGAAAAAGGTCACAGAGACAGGTTGGAGCAGGAGATGTCACATTTAATCAATGCCTAAGCCAAGATGTGCGGGACAACTTGTGATAAGTCTCCAAGGAGCCTCCGCATCTTTCTTCTCCAGGAATGGCTAGTGCTTTCCATCCACTTGAAGACTTTGAAGGAGTTGGGTTGTTGTAGCTTTTTCGGGGTATATGGCCATGTTCTAGAAGCATTCTCTCCTGACATTTCACCTGCATCTATGGCAGGCATTCTCAGAGGTTGTGAGGTCTGTTGGAAACTAGGAAAATTGGGTTTATATATCTGTGGAATGACCAGGGTGGGACAAAGGACTCTTGTCTGCTGGAACTAGCTGTGACTGTTTCAACTGACCACCTTGATTCGCATTTGATGGCCTGGCAGTTTTTTTTTTTTTGGTGTGGCTTGTTAGTGCCTGGGGAAATCTTTTGTTGAGAAGTGATTAACTGTCCCTGATTGTTTCCTCTCTGTTGTTTTCCTGTTGTAATTTTAGTTTGTATGTTGTGTTTCTTCATCAGCTTCCCTATGTGGTCAGTGGTTCCCTTGATGTCTGGCAAGAACCCTTTTCCTTTGGGTGGATCTTTGTCTTGACTCTTGTGCCTTGTTCTCGGTCTTGCAGCTCTTCTGATGTCTATAGCGGAGTCTCCATTGGCCTCTCAACAAAGGATTCCCCCAGCCAGTAACAAGCCACACCTAAAAACTGTCAGGCCATCAAATGCTAATCAAGGTGGCCAATTGCAACATTCACACTTGCCTCCAACAGACAAGAGTTCTTTCTTTCTCCCACCCTGGGCATCATTCCACAGATATATAAACCCAATTTTCCTAGTTTCCAACAGACCTCACAATCTCTGAGGATGCTTGCCATAGATGTGGGTGAAACGTCAGAAGAGAATGCTTCTAGAACATGGCCATACAGCCCGAAAAACCTACAACAACCCAGTGATTCCAGCCATGAAAGCCTTCAACAATACTTTGAAGGAGCTCTCCAAGGTGCTGAAACAGAGAGCAAATACACTGTATCCTTAACACCAAAGCCATTGGATGCTACTCCTTCCTACTCTGAGCGTTCAAATGGCTCCCTTTGTTTTTTTATGGACCAAATCGGATGTATTACTTACTTACTTAATTTACTTACTTACTTACTTACTTACTTACTTACTTACTTAGGCAATCCCTCGTTGGCCATGTAGAATAGTCTTCCAGGATCAGTGTTCTGGTGGGTCCATAGATGACTGTGGAGCCCTATTCTTGATCTGCATCTTCTCCCACAGTGAGGGCATTGGTACAGTGAAGATCATGTCCACTGTTCGTGCAGTGAAGATCATGTCCACTGTTCCTCTGGAGGGGCGGAAGACATTCTGGGAGGGTGTCTTCTGAGAGGGGTAGAAGGCGATTTGCAAGGATTCTTGTGAGGATTTTCCCAGCGGAGAAGGGAGATACCTCGATAGTTTCCACAGTCTGTTCTTTCCCCTTTTTTGAAGAGGGTAATGATGATCCTTGAAATCTACTGGGATTTTTTTGGTCACCCACACTTTTTCTATGAGCTGATGGAGTTGTTGTGTCAGCTCAGGTCCTCCCTCTTTAAAGATTTCAGCAGGGATCCCATCAGGTCCGCTGGCTTTGTTATTTATTTTTTTTGTTGGTTGATGGCATTGCTGACTTCTTCCAAACTAGGCAGTGCTGCAAGCTCATCCCTGGTTTGTTGTTGTGGGATTTGTGAGAGAACCTCTTTGGCCACAGGAGGCTTTGGTAATGTTCTTTCCAGTGTAGTGCAATTAATTTTTGGTCCTTCAGGAGTTTGGTTCCATCTGATGAGCGTAGAGGCTGTATGCCATGGTTTCTTGGACCATAGATGACCTTTGTGGCTTTGAAAAATCCCTGAGCATCATGGGTATCTGCCAGGTGTTGGATTTCTTCAGCCTTCTTTGTCCACCAGATGTTCTTGAGTTCTCTTGTCCTTCTTTGGACCTCAGCTTTTGCACTTGCGTAGATCTTTTTCTTAGCAGCGCAGTTGATGTCTCTCTGACATGTTTGGAAGGCTTTCCTTTTCTTGTCAATTAGCTGTCGGATCTCGTTGTCATTTTCGTCAAACCAATCTTGATGTTTCTTGGTTTGGTATCCAATAGTTTCTTGGCAGTGTGTTAAGCAACCTGCAACAGTTGTTCTATCACAGTTGGAACATGAGGAAGAAATCCAGATTCCCACTGAACGGAAGGAGCAGGATGTTCCCCTCCTTTACAGCCAGTCTGATTTAATAGATTTTGAAGTAACTGTAGTAATACATATTAGCACTGAGCCATCTGAAGGAAGTCAAACCCAGATTTGGCAGAACGTAATTCCCAATTAACAGTTCCCAAATCACAACTTCTTTCCTCGAAACAAGATTTAGCGAAGTTAATGGTCTTCAAAGACATTGCTGTGAGTCTGTTTCAGCATAAAAAGATATACAAGGATCCTCTTGGAGTCTAATTGGGCTATTGCTTCATTTTCCAGATTTTAACTAGAACTACAGTCAGTCCCATCTATGTAGCTCGGTGTTTTTCAACCTCCCTAATGTCGCAACCCCTTAATACAGTTCTTCATGTTGTGGTGACCCCCAACCATAAAATTATTTTTGTCATTTGGGAGTTGTAGCTGCTGGGATTTATAGTTCACCTACAATCAAAGAGTATTATGAACTCCACCAATGATGGAATTGAACCAAACTTGGTACACAGAACTCCCATGACCAACAGAAAATACTGAAAGAGTTTCGTGGGCATTGACCTTGAGTTTTGGAGGTGTAGTTCAACTACATCCAGAGAGCAATATTAACTCAAACAATAATGGATCTGGAGCAAACTTAGCACAAATACTCAATATGCCCAAATGTGAACAATGGTGGAGTTTAGGGGAAATAGATCTTGACATTTGGGAGTTGTAGTTGCTGGGATTTATAGTTCACCTACAATCAAAGAGCATTCCGAACCACACCAGTGATAGAATTCGTACACAGAACCGCCATGGCCAACAAAAAATACTGAAAGGGTTTCATGGGAATTGACCTTGAGTTTTGGAGTTGTAGTTCACCTACATCCAGAGAGCCCAGTGGATTCAGACAATAATGGATCTGGAGCAAACTTAGCATGAATACTCAATATGCCCAAATGTGAACAGTGGTGGAGTTTGGGGGAAATAGACCTTGACATTTGGGAGTTGTAGTTGCTGGGATGTATAGTTCACCTACAATCAAAGAGCATTCTGAACCCCATCAGTGACAGAATTCGGCCAGACTTCGTACACTGAACCCCCATGACCAACAGAAAATCCTGAAAGGGTTTCATGGGCATTGACCTTGAGTTTTGGAGTTGTAGTTCACCTACATCCAGAGAGCCCAGTGGACTCAGACAATAATGGATCTGGAGCAAACTTAGCACAAATACTCAATATGCCCAAATGTGAACAGTGGTGGAGTTTGGGGGAAATAGACCTTGACATTTGGGAATTGTAGTTGCTGGGATTTATAGTTCACCTACAATCAAAGAGCATTCTAACCCTACCAATGATAGAATTGGGCCAAACTTTCGACACAGAACCACCAGCCTCGCACGCTCTCCTTTGCCCGCACATGCACACCATGCTCTCATGTGCCAAACATGCCTGCTCTCCCTTCCCTCCTTAGAGTCTCAGAAGCAGCCCTCCCCTTGGCTGAGAGGCCATCCAATCACAGTGGAGGAGGGCTTTGGTGGGAGGATTCGCCATCTGTTTCCACAAAGAAATAGATGGACAGGCAGAGAGATCTCCAGCCTTCTCTACCAAAGAGGTTCCTAATCCATCCGAAATATGTTTTCTGATGATCTTTAGAGACACAGGGGTGATATCAAGCAAGAATTTAGGGGTCTTTGCCAGGAGGCAGAGACCAATCAGACACATCAAAGATTTCGTTGCCCTGGTGAGACAGAAAGAAGCACCCAATATTTATCCCTGATTTTTCCCAATAAAAGGTCTCACCAAGTTGAAGCAAAGCCACCGAGTTGTTTATTGCGATCCAGCTGGAAAGATGTCATACCGTGATGATTCGTCAAGCAGACATACATTGAATACAAAATAAAGCCTTTTTATACATATACAGAGTTGTCAGATTTGAATTTCCTGCTCCCCGCCCCTCAGCCGGCTTGGCGCTGATTGGCTGGCGTTCTACAGCTGGGAGGAGGCTTGGCCACCTCCTGAACATCTTAGCCAATGGGTGAGCTCACGCCGCTTCGGCCTCCTGGTCAATCAGGAGAGAGGGAGGCAGAATCATCATCATCATCATCATCATCATTCAATTACTTATTAATCGCCTTCCATCAAAGATGCTCTAGGTCAGTGTTTCTCAACCTTCCTAATGCTGTGATCCCTTAATACATTTCCTCATGTTGTGGTGACCCCAAACATAACATTCTTTTGCTACTTCATAACTGTAAGTTTGCTCCTGTTATTAATTGTAATGCAATTATCTGATAAGCAGGATGTATTTCCATTCACTGGACCAAATTTGGCACAAATACCCAATATGCCCAAATTTGAATAGCGGTGGGGTTGGGGGGATTGATTGATTTTGTCATTTGGGAGTTGTAATTGCTGGGATTTATAGTTCACCTACAATCAAAGAGCATTATGAAATCCACCAATGATGGAATTGAACCAAACTTGGCACACAAAACTACCATGGCCCACAGAAAACACTGGTTTGGTGGGCATTGACCTTGAGTGTTGGAGTTGTAGTTCACCTACATCCAGAGAGCACTGTGGACTCAAACAATGATGGATCTGGACCAAACTTGACATGAATACTCAATATGCCCAAATGTGAACACTGGTGGAGTTTGGGGAAAATAGACCTTGACATTTGGGAGTTGTAGGTGCTGTGATTTATAGTTCACCTACACTCAAAGAGCATTCTGAATGCCACCAAGTGCCACCAAGTTTGGACCAAACTTCCCACACAGAATCCCCATGACCAACAGAAAATACTGTGTTTTCTGATGGTCTTTGGTGACCCCTCTGACACTCTCTGGTGACCCCCAGAGGGGTCCTGACTCCCAGATTGAGAACCACTGCTCTAGGTGATTTACAAGCTAAAAGGATAAAAATACATACATACAGATATTGAGAGGGAAACAATGAGAACTTGAGTGGATTATGGAAATATGTGATGTCCATGTGACCGGCGAGTCCTCAGGGGCCTTCCAGCTGACCGGCTTATTGTGATGAGGGGTGGTAATCAACATTGAGGTCTGGCGAGATGGCCAGAATTTGGATTTTTCTTGAGCCGGGATATGGGGACAATAGAGTAATCTGGTTTGCAGTTTCGGTTGAGAGAAGCTTAAATGAGTAAACAGATCAGGACAAATTGTGGCTTTCCAAACGCCCTTTGTCCTATTGAGATATGACTATCTATGCCAAGTGTAGTCTTTAGATAAGCCATCTATTCCCAGTGATTTGTTTCTTCCTAGTGCAGTTTCCCTGTTACTTGCTTAAATGGTTGATGTTCCTTCCTCCAGCTTTTCACACTTTGTCCCTCTGAGTCTCATCCTGCTTTATGCCTGATATGTTCAGAGCACAAGGTAGACAGATGGGGTGAGGAAATCTTGTGGGACTGCAATATTCAATTCCAGATTATGGTTGCAAAGTTGTGCATATGGTGCTTATGTACATTGCAGATGCATGCAATGCCTTGTGGTTGCAAAAGGGGATCGTGCAGGGCACAATGCGCTCACACCCTTTTGGTTTCATGCTCCGCATTCGCAATGATTGCAGCATTGCACAAACGTTATGCCACTGTATATGTGCAAAGTTACTCTCTGTCTCCTATCTGTAGAGCCTTGCCGTGGGAAATACGGGAGGAATCACATCATTGGGAGTGACACACATGGGCCAGAGCAGTGGTTCTCAACATTCCTAATGCTGTGACCCCTTGATACAGTTCCTCCTGTTGTCGTGACCCCCAACCATAACATTATTTTTGATACTACTTCATAACTGTAATTTTGCTAGTGTTGTGAATTGTAATGTAAATATCTGATATGCAGGATGTATTTTCATTCACTGGACCAAATTTGGCACAAATACTCAATATGCCCACATTTGAATACTGGTGGGGTTGGGGGAGGGGATTGATTTTGTCATTTGGGAGTTGTAGTTGCTGGGATTTATAGTTCACCTACACTCAAAGAGCATTCTGAACTCCACCAGAGATGAAATTGAACTAAACTTGGCACACAGAACTCCCATGACCAACAGAAATATACTGGAAGGGTTTGGTGGGCAGTGCTTGAGTTTTGGAGTTGTAGTTCACCTACATCCAGATAACACTCTGCAAATAATGATAGAAACTTGGCATGAATACCCCATATGCCCAAATATGAACACTGGTGGACTTTGGGGAAAATAGATCTTGATATTTGGGAATTGTACTTGCTGGGATTTATAGTTCACCTATAATCAAAGAGCATTCTGAACCCCACCAACAACAGAATTGGGACAAACTTCCCATACAGAAACTCCCATGACCAACCGAAAATCCTGTGTTTATTGACAAGCTGGAATGTGTCCAGAGGAGGGTGACTAAAATGATTAAGGGTCTGGAGAACAAGCCCTATGAGGAGTGGCTTAAGGAGCTGGGCATGTTTAGCCTAAAAAAGAGAAGGCTGAGAGGAGATATGATAGCCATGTATAAATATGTGAGAGGAAGCCACAGGGAGGAGGGAGCAAGCTTGTTTTCTGCTTCCTTGAAGACTAGGACGCAATGGAACAATGGCTTCAAACTACAAGAGAGGAGATTCCGTGTGAACATGAGGAAGAACTTCCTGATTGTGAGAGTCGTTCAGCAGTGGAACTCTCTGCCCTGGAGTGTGGTGGAGGCTCCTTCTTGGGAAGTTTTTAAACAGAGGCTGGATGGCCATCTGTCAGGGGTGATTTGAATGCATTATTCCTGCTTCTTGGCAGATTGGGGTTGGACTGGTTGGCCCATGAGGTCTCTTCCAACTCTTTAATTCTATGATCCTATGACCCCTCTGACACCCCCTTGCGATCCCCCCCCAGGGGTCCCGACCCCCAGATTGAGAAATGCTGGGCCAGAGGTTTGTGTGCTTTAAGGGCTTCTCTGTGCAGTCTGACGTAATGGTTGTCAGAGTGATACTTCATCTTGTTGAGGGGAAGCTTCCAGGGGCGGCTCAACCCATTACGCAAAGTAAGCATTTGCAGTATAGTTGATTTTGCCCAGGGGCGCTCTTGAGGTCCTCTTGGGGGAAAATAGACCTTGACATATGTGAGTTCTAGTTACTGGGATGTATAGTTCACCTATGGAACCCCCGGTGGCACAGTGGGTTAAAGCACTGAGCTGCTGAGCTTGTTGATCGAAAGGTCGCAGGTTCAATTCCAGGGAGCGGCGTGAGCTTCCGCTGCCAGCCCTAGCTTCTGCCAAACTAGCAGTTTGAAAACATGCAAATGTGAGTAGATCAATAGGTACCGCTCCGGCGGGAAGGTAACAGCGCTCCATGCAGTCATGCCGGCCACATGACCTTGGAGGTGTCTACGGACAACGCTGGCTCTTCGGCTTAGAAATGGAGATGAGCACCACACCCCAGAGTCAGACATGACTGGACTTAATGTCAGGGGACTACCTTTACCTATAGTTCACCTACAATCAAAGAGCATTCTGAACTCCACCAATGATGGAATTGAACCAAATATGGCACACAGAACTCCCACGACGAACAGAAAATATATATATAAGTGATTGGTTGGGGTGGGGTGGGGGGGGGGGGACATTACCGTTGAAAATTACCTAGGGCCGCCTCTGGAAGCGTCCCACCGGAGTGGAAATCATCTATCAGACAGATGGCAAGCTCCACCACACACTCAGGAAGTTCTCTTTAATGTTCTTTCTTTGGAGGCTTTTAAACAGAGGCTGGATGGCCATCTGTCGGGGGTGTTTTGAATGCAATTTTCCTGTTTCTTAGAAGAATGGGGTTGGACTGGGTGGCCTACGAAGTCTCTTCCAACTCTATGATTCTATATATTTTACAATATCACTTCATATCCAATGTGCAACACCCCGTTTGCATATGATGTACAATGTCCAAATTCATTTCAAAATTATAGAAGTTGGGTTACACTAGGTCAGTGGTTCTCAACCTTCCTAATGCCACGACCCCTTAATACGCTTCCTCATGTTATGGTGACCCCCAAACATAAAATTAGTTTCATTGCTACTTCATAATTGTCATTTTTCTGCTGTTATGAATAGTAATGTAAATATCTGATATGCAGGATGTATTTTCATACACTGGACCAAATTTGGCACAAAGACCCAATACACCCAAATTTGAATACTAGTGGGATTGGGGGAGTTGTAATTGCTGGGATTTATAGTTCACCTACAATCAAAGAGCATTCTGAACTCCACCAACGATGGAATTGAATCAAACTTGGCACACAAAACTCCCATGACCAACAGAAAATACTGGAAGTGTTTGGTGGGCACTCACCAACATCCAGAGAGCACTGTGGACTCAAACAATAAGCACCGGGATTGTGGCGCAGATGGCTGAGTGTCAGCTGCATTAAGATCACTCTGACCAAAAGGTCATGAGTTCGAAGCCAGCCCAGGTTGGAGTGGGTTTCCAACCAATTGTGTGTGTAGCCTGTTGGCGACCTTTGCAACCCGAAAGACAGTTGCATCTGTCAAGTAGGAAAATTAAGTACCACCTTGAAGTGTGGGAAGGCTAAATTAACTGATTTATGAGGCCATAAAGAAGACTCCAGCAAAGCATTCCAGCGGGGAAGCATGCGGGGAATGCGGAAGTGCTTCATCAGCATCGCAGATGGACGATGAAAGCGACAGCTTCCCTGGTGGCCAGAAAAAAAAGTTAAATAGCCTCTGTGTATGTCTGTATATGTTTGTATGTCAAAAATTGGCATTGAATGTTTGCCATATATGTGTACACTGTAATCTGCCCTGAGTCCCCTGTGGGGTGAGAAGGGAGGAATATAAAACCGGTAAATAAATAAATAAATAAATAAATAAATGATGGATCTGGACCAAACTTGGCACAAATTCTCAATATGCCCAAATGTAAACACTAGTGGAGTTTGGGGGAAATAGACCTTGACATTTGGGAGTTGTAGTTGCTGGGATTTATAGTTCACCTACAATCAAAGAGCATTCTGAACCCTACCAATTATTTAATTGGGCCAAACTTCCCACAAAACCTCCATGACCAACAGAAAATACTGTGGTCTTTGATGACCCCTCTGACACCCCTAGTGACCCCTCCAAGGGTCCCAAACCCCAGGTTGTGAAACACTGCGTTAGGTGATGTCACCCATTGGGTAATGCACATGGGTGTGCATTCAGTTGCACTGTGATACCATTCAACTCATCCAATCGATGAGCAAGTCTTCATGCTGAGACTTGCCCTGTGCGACCCCAATGTGTGATCTGAGCTGCAGAATGCCATATTAATTGTGGGAACCATCTCCGTGTGTAGATGTCCTTCTGAACCCAGACAGCCCCCATGTCTCCCTCCGCTTTGGTTCGGATGCCAAGCCGCAGGCCTCCTCTGCTGCTCCCCTCCAGCCTCAATCGATGCCCTGCTTTCAAATATTTATGAAACATTGATGGGTTCTCTAAGTTTGAAGTTGTAGCTTTCATGGAATTCTGTTTTTTATTAGCTGGAAAGTCAATATTTTGACGGCGTTGTCGTCAAGGTTGCCTCCCTTCCCGGAGAAGCATCTGTGTTAGAGCCATGACAGCTCTCCGGACGGTTTGGGTAAAAGACGTTCGTAAGATTGTTTGGAAGGAGTGGGAATATATTCGTTTGTTTGGAAGGAGTGGGAATCTGTTCATAAAGTTCAGGGTAATCATGTTTTTGGAGGGCGGGTTAACTGAACCAGCCTTGGATCCACATGGCCAAATCTGTTCTTGGTTTCGCTTTGAAAATATCTGTACAGTCAGCTCTCCATATTTACCGGGGTTAGTAGCATTGGATCCCTGCAAAAGTGGATGCTAATTTCTTTTTTACCCAGAAGATCACCTCTTTAGGAATCTCTAGATCCTCCAGCATGACTATTAGGCTTGGGCGGTTTCGTTCGTTAATTTCGTAATTCGTTATTAATTCGTATTTAAATTAGCTTACGATCCAATATTGAGCCATGCAGGAATAGTGTGAGGAGTAAATTAGATTCGAAACAATTTTTTTCAATTTATTTCGTAATTATTTCGTAATTATTTTGTAATTATTTCGTAATTATTTTGTAATTATTTCGTAATTATTTTCACATGTCTGGTGCAAGTTTTATAGTTGTTGTTTGTTTTATCACACCAACAGTCAACAACAGAGGGAGAGGGAAGCTTCAGAAGTTCCCCCTGTCCCATTTGGAGGTTTTTTTTAGCATATTGCGCAATCGCGTCCGCCATTAACGAATCAATTCGTAATTATATGAAATTTCGTATATTTCGAAATTTTTAAAAGGAAAATTTCGGAATTATTAAAAAAAACGAAACGCAAGGGCCCCCTAAAAACAAAACGAGTTTAGAACCAAATTTTTCCGTGGTTACCCAAGCCTAATGACTATCTATATAAATAAAAATGTAATGTTCATTTGTGGGATTAACAGAACTCAAAAACCACTGTAGGAATTGACACCAAATTTGGACACAAGACACCTAACAACCCAATGTATGTTCTTCACTAAAAAAAATTGATTTTGTCATTTGGGAGTTGTAGTTGCTGGGATTTATAGTTCACCTACAATCAAAGAGCATTCTGAACTCCACCAACGATAGAATTGAACCAAACTTGGCACACAGAACTCCCATGACCAACAGAAAATACTGGAAGGGTTGTAGTTTTGGAGTTGTAGTTCACCTCAGAGTAGATTCACCTTGCTGAAATCACCAAAACTGCACATAGACTGAAGTCTTTGTAGTTTACTGAAAAATAAAAGGTAAAAGTTCATAAAAGCAAGTAATGTTCCAAAAGATCGCACAGGATTCCAAGAGTCACCAACAAAACAATCTCTCATGAGATCATGACAAAGTCCCATGGACACAAGAACTACAAGATAATCCAGGCAAACGAGCCCAAGCTGCTTGGTTGAGCGCAAAGTTACTCTGACAAAGGTTTGTTTTCAAACACACTGCTTAATACCCTTTGAAATACATGAAAGCATTTATTTGGCCTCTGAACTCCTTCTTATTAGCTATTCTCACACTCCTTCAAACTCTGAATTCCAAACGGTCAGCCCAATCTAAGATTCCCAGTTTCATCAAGGTCAGGCTGCTCATTAGTGTCAACCTGGTTGCCTTCCTGCCTATTATCAGGCTGAGAACTATCCTCCTTTTCTGAGTCAATTTGCACCTGGCTAGTTTCAATATCAAAAACATCCTTCTCTGCTGTGGGAAACTGATCTTGCACACCCTGTTCCTGATTGTCTACAGCAGGAACATTTTGAACCTGATTGTGAACCTGAATCCCATCATCCTCATCAGAGTCACTCTGAGACCCCATCTGAGTCACAACACTATCAGTCACACCATGAGGTAAGGTTGCACGAGTTTTAGTAGTGCGAAGGTCTTTCCAGCCACCGCTGACACCTGAGCATCAAGTGTCAGCACCGAATCTAAGAGGACTCCCAAGCTGCGGACCTGTGTCTTCAGAGGGAGTGGGACCCTTACAAGCATACCCCGGCTGGACCTACGACTGACCTGGAGGACCTCTGTCTTGTCAGGATTGATCCTCAGCCAGACCATCAGAGCAGCCAGGCACCGGTTCAGCACCCAAGGGAGTTCCTTGGATTCTGATGGAAAAGAGTAGTGGTGTTATTGAGCAGGAATTTAGCATTCTTTGCCAGGAGGCAGAGATCAATTAGACTCATCAAAGAGTTCTTTTTCCCTGGCGAGACAGTGAAGCACCCAATCCCTGATTTTTCCCAATAAAAGGTCTCACCAAGTTGAAGGAAGTGCCACCGCGATGTTTTATTTGCGATTCAGCTGAAAAGGATGCAGAGCAGCAATTATTTGCCAAGCAGAGCATGTGGTTACAGAAGTAAAGGCCATTTCTATAGAAAATACAGAGTTGTGAGTTTGAAAATACCCACTCGCCCCTCCCGCCCAGCTCGAAGGGGATTGGCTGATGCGCAAACAGCTGGGAGGAGGCTTGGCCGTCCCCCATGCCTCAGGGCCATTCACAGGGCTTTCACGGGGCGCCAGAGCCTATCAGGAGGCTCTTACTGCCTTGACGCTCCAGTGAATCAGAAGCATGAAGGGAGACAATGCATTCTAGAGTGGATTATGACAAAATTGTCCCTGAGGCTTAGCAAGATCCGGGTGGGGGGGTCTGCCAGTCAAGCCATTCTATTGTGTTCACGTGTGAAGGCAATAAACATATGTTAAAGAAATCCCGGTTTTCCTGTCGCCATCAGATATGACACAAAGGGGAAGACTTGAGTGGAAGTTCTTTGTGGAGAAGTTTGAAAGAAAAATGGCTTGGAGGAAAAGAGGACTTTCCTAAGGTCATATTCCCCCCATTGTTATATGATTAAAAAGTCTGCCAAACAGAAATCCTAATGGTGGCCCAACTCCGAAGACAAAAGGATTTCCTTTACTATTGTCCATGCAAAGAATGTCCAAAGATAAGGGTCTTTTCATGATCTCTGATTGCTTTTCCAGAGGCAGGGCAGCTTCCTTGTAGATTTCCCCCAAGGAGAGGGGAAGGGGGCAAAAGGGTCAGGGCAAGGTCAGAAAACATGAGGGGAAATATAGAAATACAGGAGAAAATATGAAAATATAGAAATCATAATACAGAGAGTAAACCCAACTACCTTCCCCCAGTGTCCATAGTTCATATTATTCATAGGAAGGTCCATAAAGGGAAATATATCCATGAGGGGGAAAGAGAGTCCCTTGTTTATGAGATGGGGGATCAGTAATTGGTTAAATGGACAAACCCAGAGGGTGCTCACCAATGCTGCCTCTTCATCCTGGAAAGAAGTGACAAGTGGAGTGCCGCAGGGTTTCGTCCTGGGCCCGGTCCTGTTCAACATCTTTATTAATGACTTAGATGAAGGGCTAGAAGGCAGGATGCGCCTGAGCCAATCAGGAGGCTCCTGCCGTCTCGGCACTCCAGTGAATCAGAAGGGAGGGAGGCGGGACGAAGGGATACAATGCATTCTTGAGTGGATTATGGAATTGAATGTCCAGGAGGCTTAACGAGTCCGGAATCGGCCTGCCAGAAAAGCCAATCTTATTGTCTTGAGATTAATCTGAGATAAGTGTCCATAGTTCATATTATTCATAGGAAGGTTCATAAAGGGAAATATATCCATGAGGGGGAAAGAGAGTCCCTTGTTTGTGAGATGGGGACCATCAGGAGCCCAGGTGTGCCTCAGATGGGAATATTCAAATACTTTTGTGGCATGATTTTCAGTAATAAATTGGTTACTTTCTGCTGTAGACATATGAAAATAGAGCATAAAGCCTTGATTAAATGATACACACCAAACTGACAAAGGCTTAACCCTTATTATCCAGCCTGGTGTCCTTGCCCTTAGCAAAACTATAAGTTACTATCTCTTAAGGGGGGGGGGTGGTCATGTTCGGCTTCAGTGGAGTTGGGTATCATCTGCATAGAGGTGGCACCAAGCTCCAAAACATAAAGTCTATATTGTTGTAACACAGCATCCTGGCAGTGAACCTACTAGTAGGAGGAGAAGGAGTGATGCAGAGTTGGAGGAGGAACAGCGTCAGCTGAAACGCATTCGGGATGTTATCATGGCGCCCAGCAATTCTGAGGACTTTGCAGGGTTTGGACCCGAAGACTTAGAGGAGGTGGATTACAGGGGAGTTAAACGTTTTGCCAGTGAGACTGACAGTGATGAAGAAGTAATGAGCAAACGTCTTAAAGACGTAGCTGACAATTGCAGTTCGGATGAACAGGGATCCAATAATGGGGATATGGAAGAGGGGCTGGACTGGACTCGGGTTAGGGAAATTCAGGACATATGCACACAGCCCACGTCTAGTGATGAATTCGAGGGGTTTCATGATACATGGCAGGCAGGTACTTCTTGGGAGGATTCTGGACAAGATCAACGTTGGCAGCGCTGGCGAGGTAATGAGGCCACAGCTGAGGATAATGATCCAGGTGTAAGTGATGAGAGCCAATCCAGCGATAGCGACTGCTGATAAAATGAGGGCTTTGGGATGGGTAGTTTTACAGAGGACAAAGCGTTGTATCGGGTGTTTTATGCTGCCTTACATCCGTTTGGGTCCTGGGAATACAGCTATCGTGTCTTTGTGTGCCTCGACTCTGGATTGGACTACGTGAGTGACTTCATCTTGCCCCTGACTACGGAACGTTTCTGGACCACGCCATTTGCCTTCTGGACTTCGTTTGCTGCCTCTCTCCGTGTTTGACCTAGGACTGTTTGACTACGCTTTTGCCATCGCCAGTTTTGCTCCTGTTTTCCTTTTTGAGAAGCTGAGTTCTGGGATATCCCGGTTTTTCCTCCCCATTTGTTTACCTGCTTGAAGGCTTTTGTGTTGCTGGTACTGCAGTTTAAGTGCTGTTAGCTTTGTTAAAGACCTATTAAAGACTTTGTTAACCCCTTACTAGCTGTGTTGGACAATCTTTGGGCTCTGAGTCATGACATATACACATCCAAATCTCCCTCCATGCCAATCATTTTCTCAAAATCCACCATCTATACAAGGCCTCCTGCATAAATGTGTGTGTGTGTGTTTTAGGGGGAGCTTTACATTCCTCCAACATCCCAGAAGCCTGTAGCCCTAATACTGAAACATCGTGAAAAACATAAACAAGACCACAACACTGCCATGCATTTTGCATTCAAGATGAGGCGGCATCCATTGTGCTCCTAGTACAATATCGAAAAGGAGGAAAGAAATACAGTCCCTCCATATTTAAAATATTTGGCCAAACCCAAATGTGCAGCTGGGGAAGGGCTATTGTCTATGCGTAAATAACTGATTGCAGGAGCATTGAAATGTTAATGCAGCCAAAAGCGGGCTTGATTGTTAAAAACAGTATTCGTAGCAGAGATCTCATTGCGAGCTGGCAGAGTATAAAACTATAGCAAGGCAACTCCATGTGGTTACAAAAGAACCAAGGCATCAAAACAGGTAAGAAAGGAGCAGAGCCATGTTTGCATGCATTTCCATGTATGTTGGGGGTCATTTGATGTTCAAAATATAAAGTTTCCTCTTAAGCAACAAGTAATTTTTAACCATTTTCTGCCTGCCAAGAAGTCTTTGAAAACCATAGTTTTGAAAGCCTATTTTGCAATTTGGAAGCTATTGTGTGAAAAATCCAGGACTGTGGCGCAGCTGGCTGGGTGTCAGCTGCATTAAGATCACTACTGACCAAAAGGTCATGAGTTCGAAGCCAGCCCGGGTCGGAGTGAGCTTCCGACCAATTTTGTGTAGCTTGCTGTCGACCTTTGCAGTCCGAAAGACAGTTTATTATTTATTTATTATTTATTATTATTTATTTAGAAATATACAAAAAACTCAAGCAAGATCCAACTTCCAAAATAACCAGGAAAACCAACACTCTGATTAGGAACTCCTCAATCAACTTCGACATACGACAACAGCTATGTAAATCGGAAGCCCTTCCACCCAGGCTTTATGGACTCCCAAAAATCCATAAGGACTCCACCCCACTCAGACCCATCGTGAGTGCCATTGGATCCCCCACATACGACCTAGCAAAATGTCTTGCTGCACAGTTACAAAGCCATATTGCGCTCACTACACACTACATCAAGGACTCGGCCCACTTCATAGAAAAAATCAGCAATCTCAAGCTAAATACCAACGACAAACTGATCAGCTTCGATGTGGTATCTCTATTTACCATGGTCCCGGTAGCAGACACCATGGCACTCATCAACCAGAGGTTCCCAGAAGACATCACGGCTCTGTTTCACCATTGCCTCACTACCAGTTACTTTCAGTGGGACAATGAATTCTACGGACAGAAAGATGGAGTAGCTATGGGGAGCCCTCTCAGCCCGGTCATAGCTAACTTCTACATGGAACAATTTGAAGAACAAGCCCTGGAGACAGCAACCAAAAAGCCCACAATATGGTTCAGATATGTGGATGACACCTTCACCATTTGGAGCCATGGAGAAGAAGAACTCAACAGGTTCCTGGACCATCTGAACAGCATCCACCCAAACATCCAGTTCACCATGGAAAAAGAAAATGAAGGAAGACTGCCTTTTCTAGATGTCCTAGTCATCCGCAAACCAGATCAACAATTGGGTCACACCGTTTACAGAAAATCCACACACAGAGATAGATATCTACACAAAAACTCCAACTACCTTTCTGACCGCATCTTGGCCTACGAGCCCACGAGGACCTTGAGATCGTCTGGGGAGGCCCTTCTCTCGGTCCCGCCTGCCTCACAGGCACGGCTGGCGGGGACGAGGGAGAGGGCCTTCTCGGTGGTGGCCCCCCGGCTGTGGAACACTCTCCCTGCACACATCAGACAGGCGCCCTCCCTCATGTCCTTTCGAAAAAGCCTTAAGACGTGGCTTTTCGAGAGGGCATTTAATTAATTAAGTGCTAACAATATGGTTATGAGAACTGGAATGGAACAAGGAATATGAGACTGGCTATGATTCCACTAAGAGACGAAGCGGATTTTAATGTAGTTTGTAGTTGTTGTATAGTCTGTGTGTTGTTGAAACTGGCTTTGTAATTGTCTTTTATGTGTACTGTACACCGCCATGAGTCGCCCATATGGGCTGAGAATGGCGGTTAATAAGTGCATCAAATAAATAAATAAATAAATAAACTATCACCCAAGTCAAAAAAGAAGCACCATTAAAGCCTTGGCAGACCGTGCAAAAAGAATCTGCGAACCCCACCTCCTCCAAGATGAACTGAACCACCTCAACTGGGCTCTCCAGGCCAATGGAGACTCCACCTCGGACATCAGAAGAGCTGCAAGACCAAGAACAAGCCACGAGAGATCCACCCAGAGGAAAAGAGTTCTTGCCATACATCAAGGGAACCACTGACCGCAGAGGGAAGCTGATGAGGAAACACAACATACAAACAATCTACAGACCCACCAAGAAAATCCAACAAATGCTACGTTCAGCAAAGGACAAGAGGGATCCTCTCACCTCTGCAGGAGTCTACCGTATACCATGCAGTTGTGGACAAGTCTACAGAGGGAACACCAAACGCAGCAGTATTGCCCAGACACGCATCAAGGAACATGAAAGGCACTGCAAACTACTCCAACCAGAGAAGTCAGCCATAGCAGAGCACCTGATGAACCAACCTGGACACAGCATATTATTTGAAAACACAAAAATGCTGGACCACTCTCACAACCACCATGTCAGACTACACAGAGAGGCCACTGAAATCCACAAGCATGTGGACAATGTCAACAGAAAGGAGGAAACCATGGAAATGAACAGAATCTGGTTACCAGTATTTAAAAACTCTAAAATCATAACAGTAAATAAAGAACAACACTCAAACACAGGGGAACTCCTACAAGAAACAATCTGGGACAGCTAATCACTTCTCAACAAAGGATTCTCCCAGGCATTAACAAGCCACATCTAAAAACTGTCAGGCCATCAAATGCTAATCCATACAGGGAGCATACTACCCCCTTGCTATGCAAACTCCACTGGCTGTCGGTTCATTTCCAAGCACAATTCAGTGCTGGTCTTAGCCAATAAAAGCCCTATACGGCTCCGGCCCAGCTTACTTGTCCGAACGTATCTCCCTCTACGTTCCGCCTCGTAGTTTAAGATCCACCAGGGAGGCCCTGCTCTCAGTCCCACTGGCCTCACAAATGTGTCTGGTGGAGGGAGAAGGACAGAGCCTTCTCGGTGGTGACCCCGCCCTCCACCTTGTGGAATTCACTCCCCAGTGAGATTAGATCAGCGTCCTCCCTCCTTTCCTTTAGGAAAAACCCCAAATTGTGGTTTTGGAACCCGACTTTTGGCTAGCAGGCACAACACTTTGGACATTGAACTGGATCATATGATTGTTATGATAATGAAAACGGCTGTATGACTGTATAATTAATGTTATTGTTTTTAATATATTGTGTATTTATGGTTTTATATTGTTGTTTTATTGTGATATATTGGTTTTTTTTGTTTTAATTATTGTTTTATTGCTTGTGGATGTATTGTTTTTAACTTGATTCATGTCTAATTGAAGTGTATAATTGTAATTGTTTGTACTGGCATTGAATTTTGCCATTACTTATGCGTAAACCGCTTTGAGTCCCCCTCGGGGTGAGAAAAGCGGTATACAAATACTGCAAATAAATAAATAATAATATAACAACAATCAAGCCGGTCCGAGTCCCTCTACAGAGGTAGAGAAGATCGGGATATAAAAACAGCAAAATAACAGAGAGGAAACAATCAGAGACATCTAATCACCTCTCAACAAAAGATTGCCCCAGGCACCAACAAACCAAACCAAACAACTGCCAGGCCATCAAATGCTAATCAAGGTGGTCAGTTGAAACATTTACACCTAGCTCCAACAGACAAGAGTTATTTGTCCCACCCTGGTCATTCCACAGATATCTAAACCCATTTTCCTAGTTCCAACAGACCTCACAACCTCTGAGGATGCTTGCCATAGATGCAGGTGAAACGTCAGGAGAGAATGCCTCTAGAACAGTGTTTCTCAACCTGGGGGTCGGGACCCCTGGGGGGGTCATGAGAGGGTGTCAGAGGGGTCCCCGAAGACCATCAGAATATACAATATTTTCTGTTGGTCATGGGGCTTCTGTGTGGGAAGTTTGGCCTAATTCTATCATTGGTGGGGTTCAGAATGCTCTGTGATTGTAGGTGAACTATAAATCCCAGCAACTACAACTCCCAAATGTCAAGGTCTATTTTCCCCAAACTCCACCAGAGTTGGATATATTGAGTGTTCGTGCCAAGTTTGGTCCAGATTGATCATTGTTTGAGTCCATAGTGCTCTCTGGATTTAGGTGAACTACAACTCCCAAACTCAAAGTCAATGCCCACCAAGCCATTCTAGCATTTTCTGTCGGTCATGGGATTTCTGTGTGACCAGGTCTGATTCAATTCCATCCTTGGTGGAGTTCAGAATGCTCTTTGATTCTCACTGAACTATAAATCCCAGCAACTACAACTCCCAAATGTCAAGGTCTATTTTCCCCAAACTCCACCAGAGTCCACATTTGGATATATTGAGTGTTCGTGCCAAGTTTGGTCCAGATTGATCATTGTTTGAGTCAATAGTGCTCTCTGGATTTAGGTGAACTACAACTCCCAAACTCAAGGTCAATGCCCACCAAGCCATTCTAGCATTTTCTGTCGGTCATGGGATTTCTGTGTGACCAGGCCTGATTCAATTCCATCCTTGGTGGAGTTCAGAATGCTCTTTGATTCTTACTGAACTATAAATCCCAGCAACTACAACTCCCAAATGTCAAGGTCTATTTTCCCCAAACTCCACCAGAGTCCACATTTGGATATACTGGGTGTTCGTGCCAAGTTTGGTCCAGATTGATCATTGTTTGAGTCCATAGTGCTCTCTGGATTTAGGTGAACTACAACTCCCAAACTCAAGGTCAATGCCCACCAAGCCATTCTAGCATTTTCTGTCGGTCATGGGATTTCTGTGTGACCAGGTCTGATTCAATTCCATCATTGGTGGAGTTCAGAAAGCTCTTTGATTGTAGGCGAACTATAAATCCCAGCAACTACAACTCCCAAATGACAACATCAATCTCCTCCAACCCCACCAGTATTCAAATTTGGGCATATCGGGTATTTGTGCCAAATTTGATCCAGTGAATGAAAATCCAACCTGCATATCCGATATTTACATTACGATTCATAACAGTAGCAAAATGACAGTTGTGAAGTAGCAACAAAAATAATGTTATGGTTGGGGGTCACCACAACATGAGGAACCGCATTAAGGGGTCACGGCATTAGGTAGGTTGAGAACCACTGCTCTAGACCATGGCCATATAGCCTGAAAAAACCTACAACAACCCAGTGATTCCAGCCATGGAAGCCTTCGACAATACATCTAGGTTTGATTTTCCACATATCCCAGTATGACACAGCGCCATCTAGTGGGCACCACTGATAACCCATCCAAATTTGGATTACCTTAAAAATAACAATTTTGCTAAATCAATTTGTTACATTTATTTATTTATTTATTTATTTATTTACTACGCTTATATACCGCAATTCTCAGCCTACTGGCGACTCATTGCGGTGTATAACATAGAAAAACAGGTGCAAGGTACAACATCAAATAAAATAATCCACAATACATAGAATCAAATCATAGAATCATAGAATCAAAGAGTTGGAAGAGACCTCATGGGCCATCCAGTCCAACCCCCTGCCAAGAAGCAGGAATATTGCATTCAAATCACCACTGACAGATGGCCATCCAGCCTCTGCTTAAAAGCTTCCAAAGAAGGAGCCTCCACCACACTCCGGGGCAGAGAGTTCCACTGCTGAACGGCTCTCACAGTCAGGAAGTTATTTATCAAATTATTATCAAAACATCTCATCAAAACATCAACCTTACTACAAGACCATTCCGAGTCGTCTCATCGTCAAGTTCACAATCCGATACCATTCCGTTATTCCATTCCTATTGACAGATTACCAGTCATTGCACTTCTATTCAAAAGCCTTCTTAAACAACCAGGTCTTCAGCTTCCTGCAGAAAATCAACAGGGAGGGGGCTAGCCTGATGTCTACGGGAAGGGTGTTCCACAGCTGAGGAGCCACCACCGAGAAGGCCCTATCTCTCGTCCCCGCCAGCCGTGCCTGTGACGCAGGCGGGATCGAGAGCAGGGCCTCCCCGGAAGATCTCAAAGTCCTCGTGGGCTCATAGGCCGAGAGGCGGTCAGTTAGGTATCTTGGGCCCGAACCGTTTAGGGCTTTATAGGCCAATGCCAGCACCTTGAATAGAGCCCGGTAGCAGATCGGCAGCCAATGGAGCTGATAAAGCAGGGGGGTTGTATGCTCCCTGCGCCCTGCTCCTGTTAGTATCATGGCTGCCGCACGTTGGACCAGTTGGAGCTTCCGGGCCGTCTTCAAGGGCAACCCCACGTAGAGAGCGTTGCAGTAGTTCAAACGGGATGTAACCAGAGCGTGGACTACCGTGGCCAAGTCAGACTTCCCAAGGTACGGGCGCAGCTGGCGCACAAGCTTTAGCTGTGCAAATGCTCCCTTGGTCACCGCCGAAACCTGGGGTTCCAGGCTCAGCAATGAGTCCAGAATCACACTCAAGCTGCGAACCTGCGTCTTCAAGGGGAGTGCGACCCCATCCAACACAGGCTGTAACCCTATGCCCTGTTCGGCCTTGCGACTGACCAGGAGGACCTCTGTCTTGTCTGGATTCAATTTCAATTTGTTCGCCCTCATCCAGACCGTCACAGCGGCCAGGCACCGGTTCAGGACCTCGACAGCCTCCTTAGTAGCAGGTGGAAAGGAGTGACAGAGTTGGACATCATCTGCGTACAGATGACACCGTACCCCGAAACTCCGGATGATCTCACCCAGCAGCTTCATTACAGCCCAAGTAATTCTAAGGCTCTCCAGCAAAGACACAAAGCGGCATCTTCAGCTCAAGCATAGGAAAGGGGGAAGGTTAGAATCGCAAGGAGCGAAATGCAATCCGGGTAGACGTTATTTGCACCCGTGAAACAGTATTTGTGCTCACATTTAGCAAATCCAAAACCTGAAGCTTAAGCGCACTCATCTCAAGAACAGAGAAGCATCCCAAGCTCTGAAAATCACCTGGGAAGGAATCCCACTGGAGCATTGCAGCGCACCCAAATACCTGGGAGTCACTCTGGACCGTTCTCTTACCTACAAGAAGCACTGCCTGAACGTCAAGCAAAAAGTGGGTGCTAGAAACAATATCATACGAAAGCTGACTGGCACAATCTGGGGATCACAACCAGACACAGTGAAGACATCTGCCCTTGCGCTGTGCTACTCTGCTGCTGAGTATGCATGCCCAGTGTGGAACACATCTCACCACACTAAAACAGTGGATGTGGCTCTTAATGAGACATGCCGCATTATCACGGAGTGTCTGCGCCCTACACCACTGGAGAAATTACACTGCTTAGCCGGTATTGCACCACCTGACATCCGCCGGGAAGTAGCAGCCAATAGTGAAAGGACCAAGGCAGGGACATCTCCAGTAGGGCTGGGCGGTTTAGTTCGTTAATTTCGTAATTCGTTATTAATTCGTTATTTTTTTTTATAACGAAGCGATATTGAACTATTCAGGAGCAACTAAAACAAAACGAATTTTTTCAATTCGTTTCGTAATTGTTCCGTATTTGTTTCGAAATCGATTCGTAATTGATTCGAAATCGTTTCGTTATTACTTCCGCATGTCTGGTGCAAGTTTTATAGTCGTTGTTTGTTTTCTCAGTGAAAAAAAATAAATTATCACACCAACAGTCAACAACAGAGGGAGAGGGAAGCTTCCTGTCCCATTTGGAGGTTTTTTTAGCGTATTGCGCGATCGCGCCCGCCATTAACTAATCGATTCGTAATTGTTTCGAAATCGATTCGTAATTGATTCGTAATTTACGAAATTTCGTAAATATAAAAAAAAATTAAGGAAAATTTCGGAATTAATTTAAAAATCGAAACGCAAAAACCGCCTAAAAACGAATCGAGTTTAGAAACATTTTTTTCCGTGGTTGCCCAGCCCTAATCTCCAGCTCATCCCCTGTTTGGGTATCAGCCAGCACGTCAACGACTTAAATCTAGACATAGTTTTCTAAGATCTACAGAGACACTCGCTGGAACACCTCAGCAAGCGAGAGTCCAAAAGTGGCAGGCTCAAACCCAGCACTTCAACCAATGGCTGATACCAAATGAGAGACTCCCTCCTGGACACACAGAAGACTGGGCGACTTGGAAGGCATTGAACAGACTGCGCTCTGGCACCACGAGATGCAGAGCCAACCTTCAGAAATGGGGCTACAAAGTAGAATCCTCGACATGCGAGTGTGGAGAAGAGCAAACCATTAACCACCTGCTGCAATGCACCCTGAGCCCTGCCACATGCACAATGGAGGACCTTCTTGCGGCAACACCAGAGGCACTCCAAGTGGCCAGATACTAGTCAAAGGACATTTAACCAGCTACCAAACTCACAAGTTGTGTATTTTTCTGTTTGTTTGCTTTGTTCTGTTAGAAATATAATATAATGGACTGGCTGCTCTGACACGACAAATAAATAAAATAAAGCGCGCTCAACTCTTCCCAGGTCTGTTCCTCTAAGGACTTTAGTTCTGGTTGAGATGTCAAGATTTGAATCCTTTTTCTGCACGCAAGGCAATGACTATCAAGCTGGCTTCACCGCCTTCCCCTCGGGGCCCTTTGCTCGGCTCGACACATCAACCCCGCATCCGCATCCTATTCCTGGTCAACAGTGAGGAAAAGGGCAGTTGCGGTGTATTTCTAGAGAGAGAGAAAAGATACCAAAAGATGGAATGAAATCCAATTTCCTCCCATGACAGTGTATGTTTGTGTGGATTTTTTATTTCCGCTGACAAACCCTCCAAGAGCGTCCGTCAGGGAGATCTGCCAGTAAATTGAGCGGAGACCACTGTTGCAAGAAAAATCAGCTCCGGCGAGTGGATTTCGGTGAGTTTTTAAAGAGCAATTCTCTGTAAACCGGCCCTCCAAGGGAAAACAAACATGGGCCTAGACACGCAGAGAGAAAGATTAAACGCGAACAAATGTGGTAAGGCTCGCTTAGAGAAGTCGGGGAATTGTCAGAGAAGCTCGGCGCTCATGATGGAGAGCAAATTGGGGTTCCAGGCCGACCCAAAACACATCTGTATTAAGAAGAGGAGCAGGAGGGCAAACTGTTCCTTGGCTGGGGAACTCATTGGACCAAATCCAAACTGCCTCGATTCCGGCCCACAATACCAGGCTGACGTTAACACGGCATGCCGGCAACCACTGGACACTCCTCCCCTTCCGAAAAGGCGGGGAAGAACAAGCCAGATCCAGGGCCCATGCCACACACCACAAAATGCTTTGTATTGAATGTTTGCTTGCAGTCCTAGGTTTCAGGGACTCTGCAGGAAGGTGGTTTCTTTTGGTTGCAGTCATAGGGCAAGTCACCTGTCCATCATTGTTAAGTTTTGGTCCCGCCCCTGGCTCAGGGCAATTGGGAAGGGAAGGGAGCCATTTTTAGTTAGTCTCAACAAGGAAAGCTTATGTGTAGGATGTGTGCAAGTTTCCCCTGTACAAAAGGGGAAGCATATGAGAAGCTCGGCCTGTCACTGAACATTGAGAAAACCAAGGTGCTGTTCCAGCAGTCACCAGCCAATCACTCTCCAATGCCAGTAATACAGCTTAATGGTGTCACATTAGAAAATGTGGACCATTTCCGCTACCTTGGCAGCCACCTCTCCACCAAAGTCAACATCGACGCCGAAATACAACACCGCCTGAGCTCTGCAAGTGCAGCATTTTCCAGAATGAAGCAGAGAGTGTTTGAGGACCGGGACATCCGTAGGGAGACCAAGGTGCTTGTCTATAAAGCTATTGTCCTCCCAACCCTGCTGTATGCCTGTGAGACGTGGACTGTCTACAGTCGTCACATGCAACTCCTGGAACGTTTCCATCAGCGCTGCCTCCGGAAAATCCTGCAAATCTCCTGGGAAGACAGGCGGACAAACGTCAGTGTGCTGGAAGAAGCAAAGACCACCAGCATTGAAGCGATGCTCCTCCAACGTCAACTCCGCTGGGCCGGCCACGTTGTCCGGATGCCTGACCACTGTCTCCCAAAGCAGCTGCTCTACTCCGAACTTAAGAACGGAAAACGGAACGTTGGTGGACAGGAAAAGAGATTTCAAGATGGGCTCAAAGCCAACCTTAAAAACTCTGGCATAGACACTGAGAACTGGGAAGCCCTGGCCTTTGAGCGCTCCAGCTGGATGTCAGCTGTGACCAGCAGTGCTGCAGAATTTGAGGAGGCACGAGTGGAGGGTGAAAGAGAGAAACGTGCCAGGAGGAAGGCGCGTCAAACCAACCCCGACTGGGACCGCCTTCCACCTGGAAACCAATGCCCTCACTGCGGAAGAAGATGCAGAGCAAGAATAGGGCTCCACAGCCACATACGGACCCACAAGGAAATCCATAATGGAAGACCATCTTACTCGTCCAACGAGGGATCGCCTAAGTAAGTAAGTAAGTAAGTACAAGTTTCCCCTGTACAAAAGCTTCAACCCTTAAGACCTTCCGGGGAGAACAGTCTTAAGAGCCTCCAAAGATTCTAAAGATTTCCAGGGAAACAGCCCTAAAGCTTTGAAGAATTTCGGAGGGTAAACAGTTTGGAAGACCAAAGAACTCCAGCTGAAGAATATCTAAGCCTTTACTGGTAGGTCCACTCTGTGCTTCAAGACGCAGTTCGACCTGGTTCGGCCCACATCAGCAAGGGTTAGATTACAGTCAGTCTGGGAGAAGTTAAAAAGGGGATTTTCCTTTAAAGTAAAGAAGAAGTTATTGAAGACAGTTGCCTGTCCTTCGTGGGCAAATTTAGGAAGCCACCAGTTGCATAAAGCCTGGATGCATTTGTTTAGCTTTATTGAAGACAAGAGAAGTTTCTGTTTGATTGTTCATTAATAGAAGACTTTGAAGCCATCTGAAGATCATTTGTGGTGGAAAACCTCTGAGAACTCCCATTGATAGCATAACCCCCAGGCATTGTTCCCCTGTCGCACAGCCAGGAAGGACACATGTTGATTCACAACACTCAAAGCAGGCCTGTATAGGCTCTTTGTCTCACAAGAGCACATAGCATTCCTTTGTTTAAAGATTCCTTCCCAGATTCCTTTGTGTTCCATCATCCCACCTCCATCTCTCCTGATTGGCTGTCGCCACCAGGTGGCAGGGGTCTCCCCATTGGAACCTACGGACCACTGGAGCTTCCTGAATGGTCCAGAGGTGCCGGGGGCGGGAGGGCCCATCACCCAATCACAGCAGGGAACAACAGGGAAGCCGGGGCGGGGAGTTTGAACTCTGCAAATTTGAATTCACTATAAATATGACTGCATTGGTGTAATCTCCTCATGCTTAGCTTGGCGAATGATTGCAGCTTTGCATGCAGTTTCAGCTGAATCGCATTAAACTTCGATGGCCTTTCTTCAACTGGTGAGACTTTTTATTGGGAAATCAGGGAAAAATATGGGATGCTTCTCTGTCTCGCCAGGGAAAAAGAACTCTTTGAGGAGTCTAACTGGTCTCTGCCTCCTGGCAAAGACCCCTAAATCTTAGCTCTATAACAGGCCCAGCGTGCGACAGAACAGAGACCCCTTTTCCCCCCTGATCCGTTTTGGACTTGCGGACCCTGAGGTCTGGTGGGTTGCCCTGGATGGACATGTCCCTGAGCTGCAGGGCCCTACCAGAAATGTCTCTTAGAGCTGGCTACGACCCCCCCCCCCCCCCCCCCCCGCAGCTGGAGGACCCCGGAGAAGGCAGTAAACCAAATGTGGAGGGTTCTTGTTTACATCTGCAAAAATATAAATCCATCCCCAGCCCAGTGGGGCTGCCTCTTGCGATGCGAACTCTCAATGAATCATGGTACGTGGCTAAACTGGTTATGCACTGCTTCAGTTCAGTTCAGTACCCAAGGAATTGAACTGAATGCGGCATTAAGAACTTGGCATCCTTGGGTACGCTTTTCTTCCTTCTTGCTTTTGCAAACTATCAGCATGAATGTAGTGAAAGCGATCACTGAACCTAGATGTCTAGGTTAGAACAGCAAGAGTGTTTCAGAGGGGTCACAAAAGACCTTCAGAAAACATATTTATGATGGTCTTAGGAAACCCTTTGGCAGAGAAGGCTGAAGATCTCTCTGCCTGTCCTTCTCTTCCTTTTTGGAATCAGACGTCTTTAATTGTAGGTGAACTATAAATCCCAGCAACGACAACTCCCAAATGCCAAGTTCTATTTTCCCCAAACTCCACCAGTGTTCACATTTTGGGCATATTCAATATCTGTGCCAAGCTTGCTCCAGATCTGTCATTGTTTGAGTCCACAGAGCTCTCTGGGTGTAGGTGAACTACAACTCCAACATTCAAGGTCAATGCCTATCAAACCCTTCCAGTATTTTCTGTTGGTCATGGGTGTCCTATGTGCCAAATTCGGTTCAATTATATCGTTGGTGGAGTTCAGAATGCTATTTGATTGTAGGTGAACTATAAATCCCAGCAACCACAACTCCCAAATGTCAAGGTCTATTTTCCCTTAAACTTATTTTCCTCAAACTCCACCAGTGTTCACACTTGGGCATATTGAGTATTTGTGTCAAGTTTGGTCCAGATCCATCTTTGTTTGAGTCCACAGTGCTCTCTGGATGCGGGTGAACTACAACTCCAAAACTCAATGATGGCTAGTACATGAATAATAGTGAACCTATTGAAATGAATTAGTTCCTCTGGAAATCGTGATAGACTCACATCGAAAGACCTCAACCAGCAGTTCCCAACCTTTTTCAAGTTGCGACCCCATTTTATAGAGCAGTGTTTCTCAACCTGGGGGTCGGGACCCCTGGGGGGGGTCACAAGGGGGTGTCAAAGGGGTCACCAAAGACAATCAGAAACCACGGTATTTTCTGTTGGTCATAGGGTTCTGTGTGGGAAGTTAGGCCCAATTCTATCCTTGCTGGAGTTCAGAATGGTCTTTGATTGTAGGTAAACTATAAATCCCGAAACGACAACTCCCAAATGCCAAGGTCTATTTTCCCCAAACTCCACCAGTGTTCACATTTTGGGCATATTCAATATCTGTGCCAAGTTTGCTCCAGATCTGTCATTGTTTGAGTCCACAGTGCTCTCTGGGTGTAGGTGAACTACAACTCCAACACTCAAGGTCAATGCCTATCAAACCCTTCCAGTATTTTCTGTTGGTCAAGGGAGTCCTATGTGCCAAATTTGGTTCAATTATATCGTTGGTGGAGTTCGGAATGCTATTTAATTGTAGGTGAACTATAAATCCCAGCAACCACAACTCCCAAATGTCAGGGACGATTTTCATCAAACTCCACCAGTGTTCCCATTTGGGTATATTGAGTATCCGTACCAAGTTTGGTCAAGATCCATCATTGTTTGAGCCTACAGTGGTCTTTGGATGTAGCTGAACTACAACTCCAAAACTCAAGGTCAACCCTTTCAGTATTTTCTCTTGGTCATGGGATTTCTGTGTGCCAAGTTTGGTTCAATTCCATCCTTGGTGGAGTTCAGAATGCTCTTTGATTCTCACTGAACTATAAATCCCAGCAACTACAACTCCCAAATGTCAAGGTCTATTTCCCCAAACTCCACCAGTGTTCACATTTGGACATATTGAGTATTCATGCAAAATTTGTTCCAGATCTATCATTGTTTGAGTACACAGTGCTCTCTGGATGTAGCTGAACTACAACTCCAAAACTCAAGGTCAACCCTTCCAGTATTTTCTCTTGGTCATGGGAGTTCTGTGTGCCAAGTTTGGTTCAATTCCTTCATTGGTGGAGTTCAGCATGCTCTTTGATTGTAGGTGAACTATAAATCCCAGCAACTACAACTCCCAAATGACAAAACCAACCCCCACGCAACCCCAACAGTATTCCAATTTGGGCGTATCGGGTATTTGTGCCAAATTTGACAATATGAAATACATAATGTATTGTTGAAGGCTTTCATGGCCGGAATCACTGGGTTGTTGTAGGTTTTTCCGAGCTATATGGCCATGTTCTAGAGACATTTTCTCCTGACGTTTCACCCACATCTATGGCAAGCATCCTCAGAGGATGCTTGCCATAGATGCAGGCGAAACGTCAGGAGAAATGTCTCTAGAACATGGCCATATAGCCCAGAAAAACCTACAACAACCCAAAATACATAATGCATATCACATATTTACATGACAATTCATAACAGGAGCAAAATTACAGTTGTGAAGTAGCAACGAAAATAATGTTATGGTTGGGGGTCACCACAACACGAGGAACTGTATTAAGGGGTCGCGGCATTAGGAAAGTTGAGAAACACTGTTATAGAGGCAAAGTGACCCGCAACCCCGATACATTAAAAATCCTTTTTTTTTAATAGGGCAGATGAAAATAGATTTTTCAGTATGATACAATTCAAAATAATTTTCGCTTAGCGACGTTTTTAATGCGATGATTGAAACCGTGACTCATTAACAAGCTTAGAGATCCATGGCTGAGTCTTTGTCGATGCCAACCTTGTGCCATTCTCGATATTTAATCTGTTTCTTGTTTTTGTTTTCAGTTGAAGAAGCGTTGAAAATCCGTTCTCTAAGAGATATGTAGAAACAAAGGGAAGTCAAACTTTTTAAAAATTCCCTTTTTAATATGTTCGCAGCTCACCGCTTCTGGAGACCCCACAGAAAGCCCTTTGCGACCCCATTTGGGGCTGCAACCCACAGGTTGAGAACCATTGAGAGGCATCTATGCAGAGGCGGCCCTAGGTAATTTTCAACAATAAGCAAACAGTATTTTGGCGCCCCCCCCCCCCAACCAATCATTGATATATATATTCTGTTTGTCGTGGGAGTTCTGTGTGCCATATTTGGTTCAATTCCATCATTGGTGGAGTTCAGAATGCTCTTTGATTGTAGGTGAACTATGCATCCCAGTAACTAAACTTGCCTCATTTGCTCCCTTGCCTGGCCCGCTTTGGGTCCGGAGGCGTGCCTGAAGATCCAGGCGTGTGCACCAAAAGTCACCTCTTCTCCTGACTCTCTCCTCAGTCATTGAGAGAGAGAGAGAGACAGAGACAGAGGTGGAGATGCCCACCTTTCCTGAAAGTAGGTGCAAAAACAAAGGAGGGAGCAGAGGTGGGAGATACCTCCAGCCAGAGGGGCTCTCTCTCTCTCTCTCTCTCTCTCTCTCTCTCTCTCTCGGTCCCAATGGCTGAAGAGAAAGTCAGGAGAAGAGGCGACTTTTGATGCACACGCTGGGGTCTTCAAACACGCCTCCGGACCCGAAGCGGGCCAGTCGCCGCGGCTCCACCCCTTGGCCCACCCGCAGATTGGGGGGAGGAGAGGAGGCGGGTGGAGCACCGGGGGATCAGGAAAGGTAGCCGGTCATGGGGAAGGGATCAAACGTGGAGAACAATTGAGCGCCGGCTCTGCTCGCACACCCGGTGGCCGGGTGGAGCAGGAACGAGAGGGGCTAGGCGAGGCTCAAGGGCCTGGCCCCTTTGGGAAGAGGATCGCCCGGCAGCGAGGCAAGAAAGCCGAGGCTTCCCTTCCCCCCCCCCCCGGACTGCTAGGGCTGTTGTGAGCTGAGGGGGCGCTCCTCAAGTGGCAGTCGAGGGGCATTTACAGAGGCGCCTCTGCGCCCCTGGCAAAAAAAAGTGTTCTGCGACTGCTTACTTCGCGTAATGGACGAGCCGCCCCTGCATCTATGGTCTATATTGGGAGACCTAGGACATTCTTAGAAAGGATACATCTTGTGATATGTGGGGGCAGTGACATTAGCAGTGACATTGAATCAAGAGTCTTCAGGCATAGGTAACTACTAGGCATGGATAGAGCCGTGTCGGATTACTCGTTACGCGTAATAATTTCATTAAAGTTACCTTTTTGAAGCGACTTCGAAGCATTTTAAAAACCTGGAAGTCCCTTTGCCCTTCTGAAGCTTTCTCTGCCATTTTTGTTACTACTCAGGAAGTAAGTCGGAAATTTTCAGCCCTCTAGCCTGCTGGGGAGAAGTTTTGGGGAGGGGAGGGGTTTCGGCACTGGCAGCCATTGCTGTAAGAGCACATGGCTCAGAGGCTCATTCGGAGCCAGGAAGGGAAGGGAGAAGGAGGAAGGGGGAAAGGAGAAGGGAGAAGGTCAAAGGGGGAAGGGGGAAGGGAAAAGGGAGAAGGGGAAGAGGGAAGAGAGAAGGGAGAAGGAAGAAAGGGGGAAGAGAGAAGGGAGAAGGGGGAGGAGAGAAGGGAGAAAGGGGAAAGGGGAAGAGAGAAGGAGGAAGAGAGATGAGAGAAGGGAAAAGGGAGAAGGGGTAAGAGAGAAGGCAGAAGGGGGAAGGGGGAAGAGAGGGAGAGAAGGTGGAATAGAGAAGGTAGGAGGGGGAAGGGAGAAGGGGGAAGGGGGCAGGGGGAAGGGAGAAGGGGAAGAGAGAAGGGAGAAAGGGGAAAGGAGCAAGAGAAGGGGGAAGGGAGAAGGGAGAAGGGAGAAAGGGCAAGAGAGATGAGAGAAGGGGGAAGGGGAAGAGAGAAGGGAAAAGGGAGAAGGGGGAAGAGAGCAGGAAGAAGGGGGAAGAGAGAAGGGAGAAAGGAGAAGGGGGAAGTGAGAGGGAGAAGGGGAAGAGAGAAGGGGGAAGGGGGAAGGGAGAAGAGAGAAGGGAGAAGTGAGAAAGGGAAGAGAGAAGGGGGAAGAAAGAAGAGAGAAGCAGGAAGAGAGATGGGAGAAGGGAGAAGGGAGAAGGGGAAGGGGGAAGGGAGAAGAGCGAAGAGAGAAGGGGAAGAGAGAAGGGAAAAGTGAGAAGGGGAAGGGAGAAGGGAGAAGAGAGAAGAGAGGAGAGAGATGGGAGAAGGGGAAAAGGGAAAGAGAAAGACATTGACTAAGGGAAGAGAGATTGGAAGAAGAGCACGTTGGGCAACCAAGCAAGCAGAAAGGAAGAAGGGCTGGGAGAAGGGCTGTTGCCAACTGTGCTTGGCTGGCTGGCTGCCTGCCTGGCTGAGTAGTGGGCACAGCCTACCTCACTACCTCTGAGGATGCTTGCCATAGATGCAGGCAAAATGTCAGGAGAGAATGCCTCTAGACCATGGCCATACAGCCCGAAAAAACCTACAACAACCCAGTGATTCCGGCCATGAAAGCCTTCAACAATACAGCCTACCTTGTTGCTTGTGTGTTGTTGCTGTTCGTGTTTGGATGGGGGGGCACCGCGAGGGTAGTGTGTGTGTGGGTGCATGGATAGCCTGGAGGCACCAAAGCACTCACTCCAACATTTTAAAAAGCCAACGTTGTAGCTGGTCTCTCTGGCCTCCGTGTTTTTTTAGTTTGTGTTGCACATTACCTCAAAAGAACTAGATCTCCCATCAATTCAGGCCACCCTTGGAACACAAACTCTCCTTTTCAAAGTAGTGAAATCATCTTCCAAGGCAAAAAGGGTAGGGCTGTTTCTTATTTTCTGTGTTTGCTTTGTTTGCAATTGCATCCGCCGTTAACGAAGCAATTCAGAAATTTCAGAAATTTCAGAAAGTTTTGAAAAAAAAATTGGGGAAAAATCAGAATTCAATTCTGAATTGCCCCCTACATACAAAACGAGTTTTGAACCATTTTTTTAATCATCCAAGCCTAGTAACTACTGAAGTTTGGAGCTTGATCTCTCCTTTTCTCCGAAGCACGAATCCACAAATGGTCACATCTCCGGAAGCCTTGGGCTCACATAAGAGAGAAAGGGAAGCCACGTTTCCATAAATAGCTTGTTCACCGTTACTCCTTGATTCTGTCTACTTTGATGTGTCAATCTTCCTGGCAATGTATCCACATTGTCTTAATAACCAGCCATCTGTGAAGCATCCTTCAGTTCTTTTTCACTATCTGCCAATCTCTTGTCCACTGTTACTAATAAGGATTGCGTAAGCTCCATACGAAAAAGGTGCAGATGCCTCTGCAGCCTGCTCAGATATAGTCATTTTCTGGAACATCTCTCCAATTATTATGATGGTTGTCCCTCCAGATCTATGGGTTGAACTTTTGCGGATGTGATTATCTGCAGATTGGGTTGATATGGTGCCTCTAGGAATCTCTAGGTCCATTAGTGTAGCTTCGTGGTCCATATCCAATAGAGTTGAGAGATTCTTGGTTTTTCATGGTGGCTGATTGACTATAGGTCAACATTCAGTAGACCCTTGGGGGAATCAGGAGGGTTTTTCATAAGGGTCACCAAAGACCATCAGAAAACATATATTTCTGATAGCCTTTGGAACCCCTTTGGCAGACAAAGTTGAAGATGTATTGTCGAAGGCTTTCATGGCCGGAATCACTGGGTTGTTGTAGGTTTTTCCGGGCTATATGGCCATGTTCTAGAGGCATTTTCTCCTGACGTGTCGTCTGCATCTATGGCAAGCATCCTCAGAGGTAGTGAGGTCTGTTGGAAGTAGGAAAATGGGTTTATATATCTGGGTGGGACAAAGGACTTTTGTCTGCTGGAGCTAGGTGTGAATGTCAGTTGAAACATTCACACCTAGCTCCAACAGACAAAAGTCCTTTGTCCCACCCTGGTTATTCCACAGATATATAAACCCATTTTCCTACTTCCAATCGCAGTTGCTGGGATTTATAGTTCACCTACAATCAAAGAGCATTCCGAACTCCACCAATGATGGTATTGAACCAAACTTGGCACACAGAACTCCCATGACCAAGAGAAAATGCTGGAAGGGTTTGGTGGGTATTGACCTATGACCAACAGAAAATACTGTGTTTTATTATGGTCTTGGGCGACTCCCTTGTGACTCCCCAGGGGTCTCAACCCCAAGGTTGATAAACACTGTCTTAGAATATCAAGGCAGAAAATTCCACAATATCTGTTTTGAACTGGCTTATCTGAGTCCACACTCGGAAAATGTGGGATTTTCTACCTTGATATTCTGGGATATAAGGCTGTGTGGAAGGGCGCTGGAACTCACAACCAATCCATTCATCATCCTGTCCTTTTCCAGTGGCAAAAGTGCATCTTTACTTTGATGATGGATATCACAAAACTTGACATCAAATTAGTCACCCATCACTTACTCCTTACCGCCGGCTAACTCAGCCTGCTTGGAAGTTTGATTAATTTCCCTCCCTCGTTGCTGCAAGAAGTCAACAGGATTCTTGAATTAATTTGCACGAAGACTGGTCCATCCATCAGTACCATTAAAGTTCAGACTACAACTGATATCGAGCTGCTTTTAGGAGGCTCTCCCCAGCTATGGAGATCCCTAGGACTGCACCAATGAGAGTCCTTAAACCTTGGTGAGGCCAGCGGAAGCCAATTTCAGCGATAAAAATATTAAAAAATAATAATCTCACCAAAGCGGAAGAAGTTCAGCAATCGAGGTGTCTTTATTAGCGATTCAGCTGAGATCGGATTCATTGTAGGAATAATTCCACCACAAGCATACTGCTACAGAATTTTACAGGCATTTTATAGAGAAAATACAAAGAAAACCATTTCAAAATTCCCGCCCACCCCTTGCCGGCCGGCTTCGTGCTGATTGGCTGACAGCTGAACAGCTGGGAGGAGGTTTGGCGGCCCACCTTGCTTCTGGTCCAATCAGCAAGTTCTGCTGCCTCTGGAAGGCCAATCAGCACACTTCTCCTGCTTCTGAAGATGGACGAATCAGAAGCAGGGAGGCGGGACGACCGTGGACAATGGGGGAAATGATAGGATTAGGAGTTGTCGGCCAGCTGGAATGTGAGGCTTTGCCTTTGGCTGGCAAGGTGTGACCTCCACAAACAAAGGCTTTCCTGTCTTTTGATGGGTTTTGGTGGGGGGAACAAACAGGGTTGGGTTGCAGACCTCAAAGGGGATCAACGCTGCCCTTTGTAATTTCAATCATCTTTTTTTCCCAAAATCTCATGGACTTCTTTCTCTCACCAGATATGCTCAGAAAATGAGATAAGGAAATCAATGGCTATTGTTTCATGCAGATGAGTCAATCAAAATGAGTTTCGAGAGAGACAAAGATTTTCCCTCGAGCATTACAACAGTTCCTGGTCACTTTTAGTAGGGCAAAAGTCAAGGGGGAAAGGGGAAACAAACTACATTTCATACAATAATTTCTTATACAGAGTTCATATAAAATTTCCCTTCCCACCCCACATCTTTATTATTTTTTTACAATATTGATTTATTAAAAGAACTGGAAATCCCATGCCCCTGGGGAAGGTTTGTGGAAGCGGAGGTGACTTGCAGTCCAAGTCAGGCAGCAAAGAGTTATTTCTCTTGGTAGAAGTCAGCGGATGGGCGCTGAGTTGATAGATAACATGATCCATCGCTCAGTCCTTGGGGGAACTACAACTCTCACAAAGGGCAGAAGTCCCAAGATCCAGCCATTTCCCAAAAGCCTCATGGGGTCCTTGTTGTTGTCAGTGCCTTGGCAATGTGACCAAGACTTAACCCTTGTTGTGTAGTCTGGTGCCCTTGCCCTTTGCAGAACTATGTCACTATCCCTTATTTGGGGGGGGGGGGATGCTCGACATCACAACCAGGACTGGCTCTTCTGCCAACTGTTGGTGCATACTGGCTTAGTTGATTGGCGGTCTTGCTTCCAGACACAAACCAGGAGAGTCATCGAGGCCATTTTGCAAACCAAGCCGTGATGGATTGGCTGCCGTCTTCCCACTGCTAAATTGCCAACTGCGTTCCTGACCCGGAGAACTTCCGAGATGGTAAATAAACTCGTGATCAAGCAAACACGGGATGCTGTGGGTGAAACAGAAGTTAATTTTAAACTAATTGACCTTAACAGTTTGCCAAAAGTGCCTAGAGAGGAATCAGGGAAACAGGGGGGAAGAAGCCCCGTAACACTTTGCAGGAAGCCCATCTTGTCTCGGGCTTCCTCCTTCTAACCTCGCAGCACTACTTTCACATTATTAATGTCAAGGTTTTGAAACAAAATTTGTCTTGGTCAATTAAATCAGACAGGGCTGTTTGTAATGTTCCTGCAAGTTGCATTCGGCAAGATGGGAGGGAGAGGAGGAAAGGAATGGTGCATCGCGGATTTGGAGCTAAGAAGACAACGGGCTCATCCATGCTGCAGAATGAATGCAGTTTGAACACTGAACATCGAGAAAACCAAAGTGGTCTTCCAGCACTCACCAGCCAATCCCTCTGCAATGCCAGAAATACAGCTTAATGGTGTAGCATTAGAAAATGTTGACCCTTTTCGCTCTCTTGGCAGCCACTTCTCCACAAAAGTCAACATTGACACTGAAATACGAGGGGTATTTTTTAAGTAAGGTCCATTTTGTTGTAGACACTAGTAGTTCGTGCACATACTACAACGAGCTCGTGCGTTGTGTACCGACATGCCTCCGGAACAACTGTGCTCAGTTTCCGCTCTGTAGCTAACCTTTTAAAGCACAGAACGGTTAAAAATGTTGAAGACTATCAACTCGCCCTCCGCATGTGAGATTCGCTCAGTGATACGGTTTTTGTCAGCAAGGAATCTGCCTGCTGCAGGAATTCATCGACAGATTTGTGAAGTGTACGGTGATACTGTTATGAGTGAAAGCAAAGTGCGTAAGTGGGTACGACAATTCAAAGATAGCCGTGACAACGTCCATGATGAGGACCGCTCCGGTCGCCCTTCTTTGATTACAGACGATTTGGCGGCAAGTTTTTATGAAGAGGGTATTTTAAAATTGGTTCAGAGTTTGAACAAATTTGGCAAGTTTGAACAAACTTGGCAACTATGTCGAAAAATAGAGTGAAGTATGTACTTTCTGAAAATAAATTTACTTTTTTGAAATAAACTTTCATTGTGTACTTATGTTCAAACGGAGCTTACTTAAAAAATACCCCTCGTACAACACCGCCTGAGCTCTGAGCGTGCAGCATTTTTCCGAATGAAGCAGAGTGTTTGAGGACTGGGACATCCATAGGGATACCAAGGTGCTTGTTAATCAAGCCATTGTCCTCCCAACCCTGCTTTATGCCTGCAAAACATGGACTGTCTACAGACGTCCCATGCAACTCCTAGAACGATTCCATCAGTGCTACCTCCAACAAGGAGTTCACATTTCGCAGGCATATAGCAGCATTTTCCGAATGAAGCAGAGAGTGTTTGAGAACTGGGACATCCGTAGGGATACCAAGGTGCTTGTTAATCAAGCCATTGTCCTCCTAACCCTGCTTTACACCTGCGAAACATGGACTGTCTACAGACATCACATGCAACTCCTGGAACAATTCCATCAGTGTTGCCTCCAGAAAATCCTGCAAATCTCTTGAGAAGACAAGTGGACAAATGTCAGCATGCTGGAAGAAGCAAAGACCACCAGCATTGAAGCGATGGTCCTCCGCCATCAACTCCACTGGACCGGCCACGTTGTTCGGATGCCTGACCACTGTCTCCCAAAGCATTTGCTCTACTCCGAACTCAAGAACGGAAAACGAAATATTACTGGGCAAGAAAATGGACTGAAAGATGGGCTCAAAGCCAACCTTAAAAACTCTGGCATAGACACTGAGAACTAGGAAGCCCTGGCCCTTGAGTGCTCCAGCTGGAGGTCAGCTGTGACCAGCAGTGCTGTAAAATTTGTAGAATGCAGGGAGAAAAAGAGAAACATGCCAAGAGGAAGGTGCATCAAGCCAACCCCGACTGAGACCACCTTCCACCTGGAAACCAATGCCCTTACAGTGGGAGAAGATACAAATCAAGAATAGGGCACCACAGTCACCTACGGATCCACACACTGCACACTAACCCTGGAGGACTATCCTACTCGGACAACGAGGGATCACCTAAGTAAGTAAAGTAAGTAAGGAGTAACCCCATCCAACAAAGGTTGGCACCCTACACCCCAATTGGCTGAGCAACCGACTTGGAGGACCTCTGTCTTGTCTGGATTTAGCTTCAGCTTGTTGGCCCTCATCCAGCCCATCACAGCAGCCAGACATTGGTCTGGGATTCGAGGGGCTTCCTTGGAGTTAGGTGGAAAGGAGTAGTAGAGTTGCGTGTCACCTGCGTAGAGATGGCAGCGAACTCCAAAACTCCAGATGACAACGGATGCATCCATACTTCAGAATGAATGCAGTTTGACCCCACTTTAACTGTCATTGAATCCTGGGTTGATAAGGCATCCTTATCTATTGGTTCATTAATCTCTACCAAAGCTTTTGTCATTTTTTGTTAGATTTACAATTCAATATTTTTTCCCCTTTCTAAAAATTATACCTGCAAAGAAGCTCAAAGGTCTGGAGAGGTATAATTATATTTTATATATATTTTCCCCACGCACAAAGAGCCTTAAACACTGCTAATGAGATGGGATCATAACCTCCCTCCATAATTACTTCAAAAGCATGCCGTCCATTCCTTTGGAGTCTCTCCACACCGCAGGCTTTCTGCTTCAATGGTGGGTCAACGGATCAAAGACAGAATGCCAGTCAGCTCCATGCCATGTATGAGATCACATCACCCCTGTTGAGATATGAAAACAGACTTTGGTTCAACCCCTTTGAAAATGCAGCTAGATCTCGCACATTGGTGGCAATGAATGGACTTCCTGGGCTCCCCTTCCCATCATTTTTAGAGCTGTTGGGATGAAAAGGACCACACTCGGAGGGCACATCTACCACTGCTAGCCCACCAAGTTTCATAACGTTTGGGCCATTTCCTGATTTTTGGGAATTTCTTTTCTTTTTAGAGGACAGGGAGAAATATAAGCAGAAAGAATGAAATTATAGGTAGGTAGGATACTAGGTAGTAGTATTCTGAGAATGAGGCTATTCTGTTTGTTTGCTGGGGTTATTATTAATAATAATTGTTAATCTTGTTCGTCCCTGGTTAAAGAGGTCCCTGGTCAAGTGATTCCTGGCCAAAGTAGTCCCTGGTCAAAATGGTCCCTGGTCAAAGTGGTTCATGGTCAAAGTGGTCCCTGGTCAAACAAGTCCCTGGTCAAAGTGGTTTCTGGTCAAAGTGGTCCCTGGTCAAGTGATCCCTGGCCAAATTGGTCCCTGGTTAAGTGGTCCCTGGTCAAAGTGGTCCCTGGTCAAGTGGTCCCTGGTAAAAGTGGTCCCTAGTAAAAATGGTCCCTGGTCAAGTGGTCTCTGGTCAAAGAGGTCCCTGGTCAAGTGGTTTCTGGTCAAAGTGGTCCCTGGTCAAGTGGTCTCTGGTAAAAGTGGTCCCTGGTCAAGTGGTCTCTGGTCAAATAGGTCCCTGGTCAAATTGGTCCCTGGTCAAAGTGGTCCCTGGTCAAGTGGTCCTTGGTCAAAACGGTCCTTGATCAAAGAGGTCCCTTATCAAGTGATCCCTGGTCAAAGAGGTCCCTGGTCAAAGTGGTCCCTGGTCAGTGGTTCCTGGTCAAAGTGGTCTCTGGTCAAAGAGGTCCCTGGTCAACTGTTTCCTGGTCAAGTGGTCCCTGGCCAAAGTGGTCCCTGCTTTAGTGGTCCCTGGTCAAAGTTGTCCTTGATCAAAGAGGTCCCTGGTCAAAGTGGCCCATGTTCAAAGAGGTCCCTGGTCAAAGTGGCCCTTGGTCAAAAAGGCTGCTGGTCAAGTGGTCCTTGGTCAAAGAGGTCCCTGGTCAAAGTGGTCCCTTGTCAAGTGGTCCCTGGTCCAAAAAAAAGGTTGGGAAACACTGACCTAGAGAAACTGCTACATCCTACAGCACTACTTCCCAATCAACTTTCAGCAAAAGTTGGCCATAGACTCATGCTGAAGGAAATAGGGACTCTTGGAGATAATATATTAATCAAATCTGCAAAAGTCAAATCTATAAACAGGGAGTGTCGACTGTAGTTACATCAGCTGCAGTCTGCCTTTATGGATTTGTAACCCAAAGTATATCTGTAAATCAAAGTCAGATGATTCATGGTTCATGATTAATGGAGAATCAAAGTAAAATGACTCTCTGTGGGTCATTTTAGGCGTGTTGGATGTATGTGTTTTTCCAATGGGGTGTGATCTGGAAGTTCCTAGCGATCCCACAAATAGGTCAAGGGATCCCAAGATGTATTTTCCCCACCTCTGTGGAAGCAGACGGTAGGCCAAGCGTCCTTCAAGAGATCAATCACCATTTTATCTCGCCGTTTCAAGTCCTCGTTTCTTTTATCCTGCGCGGCCTGATAAAAAATCATTGCCGCAGACGTAAGCAAGGAGAAAGAGAGCGAGCTTTATTGCATCCGCAAAAAAAAATAAAATTAAAAATAAAGGCAACCCAAGGCTTGAAACTGTACAGCGGCATTCTTTCGTGGCCTGGATGCCCAAAGTCCCTCGACGCCTCTCTCCAATTCACGACAACAAGCAACCAAATTAATTATGTGATATTTCAGCTCCGTGTTGCGTTAATGGCACCGGATCGCCGGTGACATTTCCAACTTGCTAATCTATTTCTCTCGCTGATTGTTATCTCTGTTGCTCTGAGAAATGGTCTTGAGGTTCTGCGTGATCCCCCCTCCCTTTTCTCCCCCTAAATTTCCCTTTCATTTACTCATTTGAGAGAATTGGGAGAATATTAAAAGTCAATGTTGTTCGTATGGACAACAGCTCTATTTAATAAGGTTAGAAATGAATAAGCAAAAAGGGAGCCGACGCAGTGTAGAGTTAGACGTTGGAGATCATGCAGATCCCAGCCATGAAACAGTCTGAGCACTTCAGGCAAGTCACACTGTCTCAGCCTTAAAGAGAGGCAATGGCAAAGCTCTTGGAGTTGGAAGAGACCTCATGGGCCATCATCCACCGGGATTGTGGCGCAGCTGGCTGAGTGTAGAGCATGGATGAGCTCCCTCTGCAGCTCCAGCTACCCATGCAGGGGCATAAGAGAAGCCTCCCATGAGGATGGTAACACATACGGGCATCCCTGGGCAACGTCCTTGCAGATGGCCAATTCTCACATACCAGAAGCGACTTGTTTCTCAAGTCACACCTGATACTGGGATTGTGGCGCACTGGGATTGTGGCACAGCTGGCTGAGTGTCAGCTGCATTAAGATCACTCTGACCAAAAGGTCATGAGTTTGAAGCCAGCCCGGGTTGGAGTGGGTTTCCAACCAATTGTGTATAGCCTGTTGTCGACCTTGTTCCCCGTCCTCATCTCCAGGGAAGCAGAAAACAAGCTTGCTCCCTCCTCCCCGTGGCTTCCTCTCACATATTTATACATGATCAAGGGTCTGGAGAACAAGCCCTATGAGGAGCGGCTTAAGGAGCTGGGCATGTTTAGCCTGAAGAAGAGAAGGCTGAGAGGAGATATGATTCCTCATAGGGCTTGTTCTCCAGACCCTTGATCATTTTAGTCGCCCTCCTCTGGACACATTCCAGCTTGTCAATATCTCTCTTGAATTGTGGTGCCCAGAATTGGACACAATATTCCAGGTGTGGTCTAACCAAAGCAGAATAGAGGGGTAGCATGACTTCCCTAGATCTAGACACTATGCTCCTATTGATGCAGGCCAAAATCCCATTGGCTTTTTTTGCCGCCACATCACATTGTTGGCTCATGTTTAACTTGTTGTCCACGAGGACTCCAAGATCTTTTTTACACGTACTGCTCTTGAGCCAGGAATTGTCCCCCATTTTGTATCTTTGCATTTTGTTTTTTCTGCCTAAGTGGAGTACCTTGCATTTGTCACTGTTGAACTTCATTTTGCTAGTTTTGGCCCATCTCTCTAATCTGTCAAGATCGTTTTGAATCCTGCTCCTGTCCTCTGGAGTCTCTATCCCTCCCAATTTGGTGTCGTCTGCAAACTAGATGATCATGTCTTCCAACCCTTCGTCTAAGTCATTAATAAAGATGTTGAACAGGACCAGGCCCAGGACAGAACCCTGCGGCACTCCGCTCGTCACTTCTTTCCAGGATGAAGAGGAAGCATTGGGGAGAATCACCCTCTGGGTTCGTCCATTTAACCAATTCCAGATCCGCCTCACCGTAGTTTTGCTTAGCCCACATTGGACTAGTTTCCTTGCCAGAAGGTCGTGGGGTACCTTGTCGAAGGCCTTCCTGAAATCCAGGTACGCTCCATCCACAGCATTCCCCGCATCTACCCAGCTTGTAACTCTATCGAAAAAAGAGATCAGATTAGTCTGGCATGACTTGTTTTTGATAAATCCATGTTGACTATTAGCAATGACCGCGTTTGTTTCTAAGTGTTTGCATCGAGGGTTGCCTTTTGGATCAAACCAGCTAACCAGGAGCATTGTCCTTTATTTTCATTTATTGTTTTGTTTGTTTGTTTGTTTGTTTTAAAAAGAGGATCTGAAAAGGAAATAAGAATCCCAAAAAACCCTATGACACAAAGAGCCACAAAGAGTGAAAGAAGATGAGAATAGACCATGAAAGAGGGTTCCCAAAAGTGCAGCGCAAATGTTGCCAATCGGATTTCACCTGCGTCTTCAGAGGGTCGATCATACGCTGGGAAGGCAAATCCCATATAATCCCGTCATAATTCCATTAAGTTTTGTTTTGAAAGGATTAAGGGATAGGCAAAGAGTGAAGGAAGAAAGAACTGCTTTGGGTTTATAATCATTGTGGCTATCGAGGACTGTGCGGAAATAGCAACATTTGGATCAGATAGTCTGTTGGGTGGAGATATGGAAAGAGCTCCTCAAGGTTTAGAAGGTATCATAAGACAGATATTGTGCTGCGTTTCTTTTGGGTACATACTGTTCAGTTGAGTTTTGTTATTACATTCTCAAGTCTTCATGTGCTCCCTGGGCAGGTTTTCCAGTCTCAGGTTGCATCTGTTAACGTGGGCAAAATAATCGCGGAAGCACTGAATAATGGGCTCTGGAGTCTCCGGTAAAAAGCGGGTTCAGTTTTACTTGAGCAGTTCAAAACTACAACATACACCATCAGCGGACAGACGTGAAGAACACAAACGAAAGAGATAGGCACGTAAAACAAACTGTAGCTGGAAGGGAGGTTATCTCTGGCACTCCCTAAACTTTCACACAGCAAGAATTCAGGGTCACATTCTCACAGCCTTCTGTGTAAACATGTTGTTGTTGTTCATTCGTTCAGTTGTCTCCGACTCTTCGTGACCTCATGGACCAGCCCACGCCAGAGCTCCCTGTCGGCCGTCACCACCCCCAGCTCCTTCAAGGTCAGTCCAGTCACTTCAAGGATGCCATCCATCCATCTTGCCCTTGGTCGGCCCCTCTTCCTTTTACCTTCCACTTTCCCCAGTCTTCTCTAGGCTTTGCTGTCTCCTCATGATGTGGCCAAATTACTTCAACTTTGTCTCTAGTATCTTTCCCTCCAGTGAGCAGTCGGGCTTTATTTCCTGGAGGATGGACTGGTTGGATCTTCTCGCAGTCCAAGGCACTCTCAGCACTTTCCTCCAGCACCACAGCTCAAAAGCATCGATCTTCCTTCGCTCAGCCTTCCCTAAGGTCCAGCTCTCACATCCGTAGGTTGCTACAGGGAATACCATGGCTTTGACTAGGCGGATCTTTGTTGCCAGTCTGATGTCTCTACTCTTGACTATTTTATCGAGACTGGACATTGCTCTCCTCCCAAGAAGGAAGTGTCTTCTGATTTCCTGGCCACAGTCTGCATCTGCCGTAATCTTTGCACCTAGAGATACAACATACATCTGTGTAAACATCTGTGTAAACATACATCCTGGCAATACAATTCTATTATAATTCCAATCTTATTACATAAAATTATATTTAAACATACATCATACTTAAAATACACACTGACAATTCCCCCTCTTTAAATGTAACTTTCTATCATTATTATATACACATTGTCTTAACCACTATAACAGCTTAACCTTTATAAGTAACATATATTTGTTTTTTTTAACTACTTATAACACCATTTATCAAACCAGACAATAGTATGTAGCAATCTCTTATTTCAATCCATATACACAGGGAAAATATATATAATACAATCTTATAAACGACTATACACAAACACTGTTGAATTGATGCAGTTTGATGCCACTTTTATATTATTATTATTATTATTATTATTATTATTATTATTATTAGTGTGGAACACATCTCACCACACTAAAACAGTGGATGTGGCTCTGAATGAGACATGCCGCATTATCACGGGGTGTCTGTGCCCTACACCACTGGAGAAATTACACTGCATAGCCGGTACTGCACCACCTGACATCCGCCAAGAAGTAGCAGCCAATAGTGAAAGGACCAAGGCAGAGACATCTCCAGCTCATCCCCTGTTTGGGTATCAGCCAACAAATCAACGACTTAAATCAAGAAATAGTTTTCTAAAATCTACAGAGACACTCGCTGGAACACCTCAGCAAGTGTGAGTTCAAAAGTGGCAGGCTCAAACCCAGAACCTCAATCAATGGCTGATACCAAATGAGAGACTCCCCCCTGGGCACACAGAAAACTGGGCGACTTGGAAGGCATTGAACAGATTGCGCTCTGGCACCACGAGATGCAGAGCCAACCTTCAGAAATGGGGTCACAAAGCGGAATCCTCGACATGCGAGTGTGGAGAAGAGCAAACCACTGACCACCTGCTGCAATGCAACCTGAGCCCTGCCACGTGCACCATGGAGGACCTTCTTGCGGCAACACCAGAGGCACTCCAAGTGGCCAGATACTGGTCAAAGGACATTTAATCAACTACCAAACTTGCAAACTCTGTGTTTTTTTTATGTTTGTTTGTTCTGTTAAAATAATGTAATACAACTGTTTGGTCTGCTTGTGACACGATAAATAAATAAATAAGCTCAAAAATATAAATACAAACCACAGTTAAACAAGGGCTCAATGCTATGGAATCTTGGGAGTTTTACTTTAGCCTTCTTTGGAAGAGACAGCTAAAGATCTTGTACAGCTACAACTCCAGTGATTCCATAGTACTGTGTCATGGTCATTAAAGTAGTGTCCAACTGCATTCCTGGAGCCCCACAGTGGTGCAATGGGTTACGCCCTTGTGCTGGCAAGACTGCAGCCGACAGGTCAGAGGTTTGAATCTGGGGAGAGCATGGATGAGCTCCCTCTGTCAGCTCCAGTTACTAGGCCTGGGTAACAACGGAAAAATTTGTTTCTAAAATCGATTCGTTTTTTGGGGGGTTTTGCGTTTCGTTATTTAAAATAATTACAAAATTTTCCTTTTAAAAAGTTCGATATTTACGAAATTTCGTAAATGTGAAAAAAATTACAAAACATTAACGAATCGATTCCCGAAACAATAAAGAATCGATTCGTTAATGGCGGACGCGACCGCGAAATACGCTAAAAAACCTCCAAAAACTTCTGACGCTTCCCTCTCCCTCTGTTGTTGACTGTTGGTGTGATATTATAATTTTTCTTTCACTAATTAAACAAAAAACTTGCCCCAGACATGCGGAAATAATAACGAAACGACCTCAGAACAATAACGAAACGAATACAATAACGAAATACGAAGCATTTACAAAACGTGTTTAAAAATTCGTTTTTAAAAAAAATTGCTCCAGAATGGTTCGTTATCGTTTTGTAATTAAAAAAATTAACGAATTATTAACGAATTACGAATTAACGAAACGAAACCGCCCAGCCCTACCAGTTACCCATGCGGGGACATAAGAGAAGCCTCCTACGAGGATGGTAAAATATCTGGTCATCCCCTGGGCAACATCCTTGGAGATGGCCAATTTTCTCGCACCAAAAGTTTCTCAAAACGAAACGAAACTGCATTCATTCTGCAGTGCAAATGCACCCTCAATCCCTCTTTTCTGACTAGATTGCAAACCCCAGCATCCCTAATGAGATATTCACTGAAATATAGTCCCAATGAAATATTTCACCCAAAAAAATATTTCATCGTTGGAGGCGGATTTATCACCAATGGAAACCAGAGCGGGGGATAAACTGGAATGGTGGTTTTAGCAAGAACTAGAAAAGCGGCACTGGATGCGACATCCGCACATAAAGTTTGACCTTCCAGCAGTTCAGTGCAAACCTGGTTGTTAAGTGAGGCATTTCGTCCCCCGATGATTTAGCACAAACTGCAGAGGTGTAGCCAGAGCCAGCATGAAAATTTGTCTGTGACGATAATGCCCACAATGTCATTCCTCTTCTCTTTCTCATTGTTGTGCTGCTGTTCGCCAAGGAAGGATGCGCACTGTAGAGTGAATGCAGTTTAAGACCACTTTAACTTGCGTGACTCAATGCTATAGAGCAGTGGTTCTCAACCTTATCATAGAATCATAGAATTATAGAATCATAGAATCAAAGAGTTGGAAGAGACCTCATGGGCCATCCAGTCCAACCCCATTCTGCCAAGAAGCAGGAATATTGCATTCAAATCACCCCTGACAAATGGCCATCCAGTCTCTGCTTAAAAGCTTCCAAAGAAGGAGCCTCCACCACACTCCGGGGCAGAGAGTTCCACTGCTGAACGGCTCTCACAGTCAGGAAGTTCTTCCTAATGTTCAGATGGAATCTCCTCTCTTGTAGTTTGAAGCCATTGTTCCGCGTCCTAGTCTCCAAGGAAGCAGAAAACAAGCTTGCTCCCTCCTCCCTGTGGCTTCCTCTCACATATTTATACATGGCTATCATATCTCCTCTCAGCCTTCTCTTCTTCAGGCTAAACATGCCCAGTTCCCTAAGCCGCTCCTCATAGGGCTTGTTCTCCAGACCCTTGATCATTTTAGTCACCCTCCTCTGGACACATTCCAGCTTGTCAATATCTCTCTTGAATTGTGGTGCCCAGAATTGGACACAGTATTCCAGATGTGGTCTAACCTTGCGAATGTTGTGGCGACCCGCAACCATAACATTATTTTTGTCGCTACTTCGTTTTGCTACTGTTTTGCATCATAATGTAAATATCTGACATGCAGGGTGTATTTTCATTCAGTGGACCAAATTTGGCACTAATAATAATAATAATAATAATAATAATAATAATGTTTATTTATATCCCGCCACCATCTCCCCCAACGGGGACTCGGGGCGGCCTACATAAGGCCAAGTCCAAACAACAAATTACAATAAAATACCCAATATGCCCAAATTTGAATACTGGTGCAATTGGAGAGGATTTATTTTGTCATTTGGGAGTTGTAGTTGCTGGGATTTATAGTTCACCTACAATCAAAGAGCATTCTGAACTCCATCAACGATGGAATTGAACCAAACTTGGCACACATGACTCCCGTGACCAACTGGAAGGGTTTTGGTGGGCATTGACCTTGAGTTTGGGAGTTGTAGTTCACCTACATCCAGAAAGCACGGTGGACTCAAGGAAGGATGGGTCTGGACCAAACTTTTCACGAATACTCAATATGCCCAAATGTGAACACTGGCGGAGTTTGGGTGAAATAGATTTTGAGATTTGGGAGTTGTAGTTGCTGGGATTTATAGTTCGCCTACAATCAAAGAGCATTCTGAACATCACCAACAATGGGATTGAACCAAACTTGGCACACAGAACTCCCATGACCAACAGAAAATACTGGAAGGGTTTTCGTGGGCATTGACCTTGATTTTGGGAGTTGTAGTTCACCTACATTCAGAAAACACTGTGGACTCAAGGAAGGATGGATCTGGACCAAACTTGGCACAAATACTCAATATGCCCAAACGTGAACATTGGTGGAGTTTGGGGAAAATAGACTTTGATATTTAGGAGTTGCAGTTGCTAGGATTTATAGTTTGCCTACAATCAACGCACATTCTGAACTCCAATGATGGAATTGATCCAATTTTGGTGCACGACCAAAAGAAAATACTCGAAGGGCTTTGGTGGGCATTGACCTTGAGTTTGGGAGTTGTAGTTCACCTACATCCAGAGAGCACTGTGTACTCAAGGAAGGATGGATCTGGACCAAACCTGGCATGAATACTCAATATGCCCAAATGTGAACACTGCTGAAGTTTGGGGAACTTGACATTTGGTAGTTGTAGTTGCTGGGATTTATAGTTCGCCTGCAATCAAAGAGCACTCTGAACCCAGCTCACAATGGAACTGCACCAAGCTTGGCACACTAACTTCATGGCCAACATTGAATACTGGTGCGGTTGGGGAGGGGCCATTTTGAATTCTGGGAGTTGTAGTTCACCAACACCAAAAAGGAAGAGAAAGACAGGTGGAGAGATCTTCAGCTTTCTCTGCCAAAAGGGTTCCTAAGACCATCAGAAATATGTGTTTCCTGATGGTCTTTGGCGACCCCTCTGCAACCCCCCTCGCGACCCCCCCAGGGTTGAGAAATGCTGCTATAGTGATTGTTAGTTCACAAAGTCTTTAGCCTTCCATATCCAAGAATGCTAGTGTTTTGTCAAACTAAAACCCTCAGGATTCGTAGCAGTGAGTCATACCAGTTCAAGTGGGGTCAAACTGGATTTATTCTACAGTGTAGATACACCCCAAAAAATACTAAACAACAAAGGATGGTAAACAAGCCATAGCAGCACTTTTTTCTTGTTTGTTTTGACATTCGCTCCTGATTAATACATTTTAATTTATTTCTCTCCTCTCCTGCGCTAGCCTTTTGTCCCCTGGTAACAGCTACCTTGCCGGGTGGGGAGTGCGTCCGGATGAAATACCGGCCCGTATTTCCTCATATCTGAAAACACACAATAGATCACCCCAATGCAGGCTGTGTGTGTGTCATTAACATGACGAATGGGCCCTGGCCACACATTTAAATGCATTCATCCCACATTAGTGTAAAATGAATATTAATATCATGGGGAAAGGGGTCCTGTGATGAGCTTTCCGTGGTGTCTTTCGGAAGACGCTCTGTGCCAGATTTATTGGCGGAAATGCCGGTCAGCTTATAAAATAGGACTAGATTCACATAGATCTTCAAGGCAGTGTAGTGGTTAGCACAAACATTGGGAAACTTTGGGCACGTAGGATGAAACATTACGTTCTGGTTTGCAGCTTTAAATCCTTAGGCTGAAACTGGAATCTGGGATTTCCAAAGTCGTTTAGCACTACCCATTGAGTGCACTACAAAGACCATTTCCTCTACCTTGGCAGCCACCTGTCCACCAAAGTCAACCTTGACACTGAAATTCAACACCGCCTGAGCTCTGCAAGTGCACCATTTTTCCGAATGAAGCAGAGAGTGTTTGAGGACCGAGACATCCATAGGGATACCAAGGTATTTATTTATTGTGTCAGGAGCAACCAGACATTTGGATTACATTTTTAACAAAACAAACAAACAAACAAAACTCAAAGTTTGCAAGCTTGGTAGTTGATTAAATGTCCTTTGACCAGTATCTGGCCCCTTGGAGTGCCTCTGGTGTTGCCGCAAGGAGGTCCTCCATTGTGCATGTGGCAGGGCTCAGGGTGCATTGCAGCACGTGGTCAGTGGTTTGCTCTTCTCCACACTCACATGTCGTGGATTCCACTTTGTGCCCCCATTTCTTGAGGTTGGCTCTGCATCTCGTGGTGCCAGAGCGCAGTCTGTTCAGCGCCTTCCAAGTCGCCCAGTCTTCTGTGTGCCCAGGAGAGAGTGTCTCATTTGGTATCAGCCACTGATTAAGGTTCTGGGTTTGAGCCTGCCACTTTTGGACTCTCGCTTGCTGAGGTGTTCCGGCGAGTGTCTCTGTAGATCTTAGAAAACTATTTCTTGATTTAAGTCGTTGACGTGCTGGCTGATACCCAAACAAGGGATGAGCCGGAGATGTCTCTGCCTTGGTCCTTTCACTATTGGCTGCTACTTCTCGGCGGATGTCAGGTGGTGCAATACCGGCTAAGCAGTGTAGTTTCTCCAGTGGTGTAGGGCGCAGACACCCCGTGATAATGCAGCATGTCTCATTAAGAGCCACATCCACTGTTTTAGTGTGGTGAGATGTGTTTCACACTGGGCATTCATACTCAGCAGCAGAGTAGCATAGCGCAAGGGCAGATGTCTTCACTGTGCCTGATTGTGATCCCCAGGTTGTGCCAGTCAGCTTTCGTATGATATTGTTTCTAGCACCCTCTTTTTGCTTGATATTCAGGCAGTGCTTCTTGTAGGTCAGAGCACGGTCCAGAGTGACTCCCAGGTATTTGGGTGTGCTGCAATGCTCCACTGGGATTCCTTCCCAGGTCATCCTCAGAGCTCGGGATGCTTCTCTGTTCTTGAGATGAAAGGCACATGTCTGTGTTTTAGATGGATTAGGGATCAGCTGGTTTTCCCTGTAATAGGCAGTAATAGGCACCTAGAGTTTTGGATAGCTTCTGTTCAACCATCTCAAAGCTCCCTGCTTGAGTGGTAATGGCACGATCATCAGCATAGATAAAACTCTCTGTCCCTTCTGGCAGTGGCTGGTCATTTGTGTAGATGTTGAACATGGATGGAGCAAGCACGCTCCCCTGAGGCAGGCCATTCTTCTGTTTCCGCCATCTGCTTCTCTGGTCCTGGAACTCAACAAAGAAGCTCCTGTTTTGTAGCAGGTTTCCTATGAGGCGGGTGAGGTGGTAGTCCTTTGTGATATTATACATTTTTCTCAGGACAAGGCAGTGGTTCACAGTATCATAGGCTGCTGACAGGTCTATGAAGACAGCTCCTGTGATCTGCTGCCTTTCAAAGCCATCTTCTACGTGCTGAGTCAGGTTCAACACTTGCGATGTGCAGCTTTTGCCTTTCCTGAAGCCAGCTTGCTGTGGAATCAGACATGGGTCTATTTTTCCATAATTCTATGCAAAATAAGTCTCTCCAGAACTTTGTAGAGGTAGCACAACAGGAGATTGGTCCATAGCTTTTTGGATCATTACAATATAGAGGTTATAACAGTAGAGTTTAATAACATCACCATCACCTCTGTGTACAAGCCCCCAAATGAAGAGTTCTGGTTCTCTTCCCCTGAGAACTTTGATAGACACCAAACTTTGTTTGTTTGTTTGTTTTGTTAAAAATGTAATACAAATGTCTGGTTGCTCCTAACACGATAAATAAATAAACAAACTATATTTTATGTTGTTGGGGGCATTGAATTATGCCGATTGTAAACCCCTTTGAGTCGCCTTCAGGCTGAGAAAGGTGGTATATAAATGTGGTAAACACATAAATAAATAATAAATAGAGGGCTGAAAATACGCTGAATCATTTCCGACTCACTTCCTGAATCGTAACAAAAATGGTGGAGAAAGCTTCGGAAGGGGAAAGGGACTTCCGGGTTTTTAAAATGCTTCGAAATCGCATTTTAAGAAGATTGGAATACAAATGTTTTAAATAAATAAATACATTTCTGCAAAACGGAGAGTTGGCCTCAATGACTTTTACTTCTCGTTGTAGTGTGATTCTATGTTGTTATGAACTGAGGAAGGAGTAAAAAAAATGGAGATGGATACATCAGACTTGGTGTTAGGTAAGCCACCTTCAGATGGCTGCAGAATTTCCACCTCCTTTCTGTAATTTGTGTGGATGCTGCCGATCCATCAAGTCGAATGTTTGAATCATATCATAACATGTGAAATGGAAAAAGGGAGGGCGGTTGGGGAAAGAAGGCCGCCAATATTATCCTTACAGCAATGTGGATGACCTTTCCAAAGCAAGGAAGAGCTGCGATTTCTTGACACAGAAGGCAAAGGATGAAAAAGTTCTCCAAACCCAACGTTCGTTTCCTGGCATCAAGAGGAGGAAAAAATACACACACAAAAAAGACATTCGGCACGTTATTTCCTCCCATCAAACACGATATTCCCAGATAATGGCAGAACAATAAAAAAATTACCTAGTGGTAAAGTGTGCAGAGGAAGGGGGAGAAAAAAAAGAAGAACGCAAGGAGAAGTGTGGGAGGGGAGAGGACGAAAGGTTATTATAAATGTGTCGAGCTTGTTTATGGTGCTTTATCAGTAAGGGAGAGGGAAAGAGGGAAAGAGGGAAGTGCCGTTAGCAGGCTTTCAAAAATGGCTTGGCAGCTTGGCCCGGGGATGTAAATAATCTTTATATGCTCAAATTTGGGTTTCTAGGCACACACGCAGACTGAAGTGCCTCCATGAAGATATTGGCTGGAAGTCACGAAGACAGTTCTGAATTCACAACTGAATTTGGGAATACGTAGGGCCCCCGGTCTCAATTTACTGGGCTGCAGCTTCGGTGAGCAATAGGGATTTTTTTCTTCCTATTAAGAAGGAAACTGTAGCCTCACTTATTTATTTTGCTGACACAAAAGCACAGTATGTCACAGCGAACGAGATCTATATGCTGGATTTCGTATCACAAAATCACAAGTCGAACCCTTCCCAAGCGTCTAGGACTGTGTGATGTATTTTCGAATGATGTGCGCAGATCCAAGTAAGGTGGCCTTTTGCAGTTGACAGATCGTAATTTTGTCAATGTTTATTGTTTCCAAATGCCGGCTGAGATCTTTTGGCACAGCACTCAGTGTGCCCATTACTTACTTACTTACTTACTTAGGCAATCCCTCGCTTTCCGAGGATGATTGTCTTCCAATATTCTTGTGGGTCCGTATGTGGCTGTGGAGCCCTATTCTTGCTCTGCATCTTCTTCCGCAGTGAGGGCATTGGTTTCCAGGTGGAAGGCGGTCCCAGTCGGGGTTGGCTTGACATGCCTTCCTCTTGGCACGTTTCTCTTTTTCACCCTCCACTCGTGCCTCCTCAAATTCTGCAGCACTGCTGGTCACAGCTGACCTCCAGCTGGAGCGCTCAAGGGCCAGGGCTTCCCAGTTCTCAGTGTCTATGCCAGAGTTTTTAAGGTTGGCTTTGAGCCCATCTTTCAATCTCTTTTCCTGTCCACCAACATTCCGTTTTCCATTCTTGAGTTCAGAGTAGAGCAACTGCTTTGGGAGACGGTGGTCGGGCATCCGGACAACATGGCCGGTCCAGCAGAGTTGGTGGCGGAGGACCATCGCTTCAATGCTGGTGGTCTTTGCTTCTTCCAGCACGCTGACGTTTGTCCGCTTGTCTTCCCAAGAGATTTGCAGGATTTTCCGGAGGCAGAGCTGATGGAATCGTTCCAGGAGTTGCATGTGACGTCTGTAGACAGTCCACGTCTCACAGGCATAGAGCAGGGTTGGGAGGACAATAGCTTTATAAACAAGCACCTTGGTATCCCTACGGATGTCCCGGTCCTCAAACACTCTCTGCTTCATTCAGAAAAATGCTGCACTTGCAGAGCTCAGGCGGTGTTGTATTTCGGCGTTGATGTTGACTTTGGTGGAGAGGTGGCTGCCAAGGAAGCGGAAATGATCAACATTTTCTAATGTTACACCATTAAGCTGTATCACTGGCATTGGAAAGGGGTTGGCTGATGTCTGCTGGAAAAGCACCTTGGTTTTTTCAATGTTCAATGATAGGCCGAGCTCCTCGTATGCTTCTGCAAAGGTGTTTAGAGTGGCTTCTTCTGAATGCGCACAGACCACGTTGTCATCAGCATACTGGAGTTCTATAACAGATGTTGTTGTAACCTTGGTTTTGGCTTTCAGTCTGCTGAGGTTGAATAGCTTGCCATCTGTCCGATAGATGATTTCCGCTCCAGTGGGAAGCTTCCCATCAACAAGGTGAAGTATCATAGTGATGAAGATGGAGAATAGAGTACCCATCACCACTGGGATCACCTGTACTGGTTTATTATTTATTTATTTATTTATTTAAAATATTTATTTTCCGCCCTTCTCACCCCGAAGGGGACTCAGTCAGCTTTCGTATGATATTGTTTCTAGCACCCACTTTTTGCTTGATGTTCAGGCAGTGCTTCTGAGTAGATCAATAGGTATTGCTTCAGTTGGAAGGCAGCAGCGCTAAATGCAGTCATGCTGGCCACATGACCTAGGCGGCATCTAGGAACAACGGTGGTTATTTGGCTTAGAAATGGAGATGAGCATCACCACCACCATGCCCTAGAGTCGGGCACGACTAGACTTAATATCTGGAGAAACCTTTATTTTACTTATGTTCTTTCCATACGTAGATAGCAAAACTTCCCAGAGTCGGAAACAAATCATAGAATCATAGAATCATAGAATCAAAGAGTTGGAAGAGACCTCATGGGCCATCCAGTCCAACCCCCTGCCAAGAAGCAGGAATATTGCATTCAAATCACCCCTGACAGATGGCCATCCAGCCCCTGTTTAAAAGCTTCCAAAGAAGGAGCCTCCACCACACTCTGGGGCAGAGAGTTCCACTGCTGAACGGCTCTCACAGTCAGGAAGTTCTTCCTCATGTTCAGATGGAATCTCCTCTCTTGTAGTTTGAAGCCATTGTTCCGCGTCCTAGTCTCCAAGGAAGCAGAAAACAAGCTTGCTCCCTCCTCCCTGTGGCTTCCTCTCACATGTTTATACATGGCTATCATACTAGACTTAATGACAAGGGAAATCATTACCATTATTATTATTATTATTATTATTATTATTATTATTATTATTATATTTTACTGGTACAAAAGCACAGTATGTCACAGCAAACGAGATCTATATGCTGGATTTCGTATCACAAAATTACAAGTCGAACACTTCCCAAGTGACTAGAACTGTGTGATGTATTTTCGAATGATGCGCGCAGATCCAAGTCAGGTAGCCTTTTGCAGTTGACAGATCGTGATTTTGTCAATGTGTATAGTTTCCAAATGCCGGCTGAGATCTCTTGGCATGGCACCCAGTGTGCCGATGACCACTGGGACCACCTGTACTGGTTTATGCCACAGCCTTTGTAGTTCGATTTTGAGGTCTTGATAGCGGCTGAGTTTTTCCTGTTGTTTTTCCTCAATGCGACTGTCACCCTTATGGCGACATCAATAATCCAGACTTTTTTCTTTTCCACAATCGTGATGTCTGGTGTGTTGTGTTCCAAAACTTTGTCAGTCTGGATGCGGAAGTCCCACAGTATTTATTACTTATATATTTATTTATTTATATTTATTACTAGTTTGGGGACCCGGCGCTGCCCAAGTTATTTGAGAAAGGAATTGTGTATCAAGGTTGGTCTTTATCAGTTATTTGTATGGCTCGCAGTGGTTTCAGGGAGTTAGTGAAGGTACTGTGAGTCCCATCATCCATGGTTCATCCTTCTCCAAACAGCAGCAGGATGTAGAGCGGGTCATGGGGGCTCTGTGTGCCAAGTTTGGTCTTTATTGGTAATTGGATGAATGTTGCTGTGGTCTCAGGAAGTGAGTGAAGGTACTGCGAGTCCCATCATCCATGGTCCATCTTCCTCCAAACAGCACCAGGATGTAGAGTGGGTCTTGCGGGTTCTGTGTGCTAAGTTTGGTCTTGATCAGTCATTGGATGAGGTTCACAGAAAGTGAATGATGGTACTGCTAGTCCCATCATCCATGGTCCATCCTACTCCAAACTGCAGTAGGATGTAGAGTTTTTAATTGCGTTGTGGTGTTATTGTTTAATGTTTATTGCTTTGTTTTATGAGTTTATTTATTGTTGCTGAGATCTTTTGGCACAGCACTCAGTGTGCCCATTACCACTGGGACCACCTGTACTGGTTTATTATTTATTTATTTATTTAAAATATTTATATTCCGCCCTTCTCACCCCGAAGGAGACTCAGGGCAGAGCACAGCATATACATGGCAAACATTCAATGCCGGGACACAAATTCACATACACATACATCAGTGTTTCTTAACCTGGGGGTCGGGACCCCTGAGGGGGTCGCGAGGGGGTGTCAGAGGGGTCGCCAAAGACCATAAGAAAACACAGTATTTTCTGATGGTCATGAGGATTCCATGTGGGAAGTTTGAGCCAATTCTATCGTTGGTGGAGTTCAGAATGTTCTTTGATTGTAATGAACTATAAATCCCAGCAACTACAACTCCCAAATGTCAAGATCTATTTTCCCCAGACTCCACCAGTGTTCACATTTGGACATATTGAGTATTCGTGCCGAGTTTGTTCCAGAACCACCATTGCATGAGTCCACAGTGCTCTCTGGATATAGGTGAACTACAACTCCCAAACTCAAGGTCAATGCCCACCACACCCTTCCAGTGTTTTCTGTTGGCATGGGAGTTCTGTGTGCCCAATTTGATTCAATTCTATCGCTGGTGGAGTTATAGGCAAACTCTAAATCCCAGCAACTACAACTCCCAAATGACAAACTCAACCTCACCAGTATTCATATTTGGGAATATTGAGTATTTGTGCCAAATTTGTTCCAGTGAATGAACATTTTGGTTTGGTTGAAATCCATCGCTGGCTTGGTTCAAATCCATCGCTGGTGGAGTTCAGAATGCTCTTTGATTATAAGTGATCTATAAATCCCAGCAACTACAACTCCTAAATTACAAAATCAATCCTCCTTCAACTCCACTAGCATTCACATTTGGGTTTATTGGATATTTGTGCCCAGTTTGGTCCAGTGAATGAAAATGCATCCTGCATATCAGATATTTACAATATGATTTATAACACTAGTAAAATGACTGTTATGCAGTAGCAATAAAAACAATATTATGGTTGGGGGTCACCACCACATGGGGGACTGTATTAATGGGTCATGGCATTAGGAAGGTTGAGAACCACTGACATACATAAACATTAAAAAAACATTTGTCAAAGTATTAAAATACACTATTTAAAACCGTCCTAGTCATCTGCATCAAATCTAATTGGTGTGGTCATCTTTCCTATTGCCGCTTTATTGCCCTGTCCTGAAAGCTTGGTCCCACAGCCAAGTTTTTACCATCTTTCTAAAGGACAGGAGGGAGGGGGTCGATCTGATCTCACCAGGAAGGGAGTTCCATAGCCGGGGAGCAATCACCAAGAAGGCCCTGTCTCTTGTCCCCACCAATTGTGCCTGTGACAATAGCGGTACGGAAAGCAGGGCCTCCCCGGAGGATCTTAATCTCCGCAATGGTTCATAGGGGGAGATACGTTCAGACATGTAATTTGGGCCAGGGCCGTTTAGGACTTTATAGGCCAAAGCCAGCACTTTGAATTGTGCCCGGTAGCAAACTGGCAGTCAGTGGAGCTGGCGTAACATGGGAGTTGTATGCTGCCCCAGTTATTAACCTGGCTGCCTCTTGTTGGATTATTTGAAGCTTCTGTGCAGTCTTCAAAGGCAACCCCACGTAGAGTGCATTGCAGTAGTCTATTCTAGATGTAACGAGAGCGTGGACCACCATGGCCAAGTCTGACTTCCCAAGGTATGGGCACAGCTGTCTATTAAGAAGGAAACTGTGGCCTGACTTTATTATTATTATTATTATTATTATTATTTGAAACACAACAAGATGAGTCCACAGCAGACACTCTGCTGGCTGTTGTATTGGATCACATGTCGGACAATTCCCAAGTGTCTAGGACTGTGTGGTGTATCGGTGAATAATGAGTGCAGATTCCAGTCAGGTGGCCTTTTGCAGCTGGCAGATGGTAATCTTGTCAGTGCTGATTGTGTTTAAGTGCAGGCCAAGGTCTTTAGGCACTGCACCCAGTGTGCCGATCTCCACTGGGACCACCTTGACTGGCTTGTGCCAGAGTCTTTGCAGTTTGATCTTTAAATCCTCGTATTGTGTCAGCTTTTCCAGCTGTTTCTCTTCAATCCTGCTGCTGCCTGCGATTGCAACATCGACAATCCATACTTTGTTTTTTAACACGATTGTGAGGTCAGGACTATTGTGCTTCAAAACTCTGTCTGTCTGAATTCGGAAGTCCCACAATAGCTTGACATGTTCATTCTTTGTAACTTTCACAGCTTTGTGATCCCACCAGTTCTTTGTCACAGGCAGATGGTGTTTGTGGCACAAGTTTCAATGAATCATCTGAGCAATGGTGTTGTGCCTCTGCTTGTAGCCTGTCTGTGCGATCTTCTTGCAGCAGCTCAGGATGGGATCTATTGCTTCATCTGCTTCTTTGCAGAGTCTACATTTGGGATCTGTTGTCGACTTTTCAATTCTGGCTTTGATAGCCTTGGTTCGAATGGCTTGTTCTTGGGTTGCCAGAATCAGGCCCTCCTTTGTCTCCTTTTTCAGAGTTCCATTTGTGAGCCACACCCATGTTTTTTCTTCGTTAATTTGGCTCTCAATTTTTACCAGGAACTGTCCATAGAGAGTCTTCTTTGACCAGTTTTCTCTTGTGCTCTGGATTGTGTTTTTACGGTATTCCCTCTTTGTCTTTTGCACTTGAAGCAGTTTACTACTATTGACTTCCCTCAATGTTGGTTCTTGACTGCATTTCGCATCATCTGCCAGTGCGTGCTTCTCTTCTTCTACCGTTTCTTTCCCTTGCAGAAGCCCTCTCTCTGCCTCCTGATTTTCTGGGCAGGTCAAGTCTGTTGACATCACCACATGGGTGTCACGAGTAGTGGATTGTCATCGGTTTTCTTGTTTTTTTTCTGTTTTCGTCACTTCTTTCCAGGATGAAAAAGAAGCATTGGTGTCATTGAAGTCATTTCTTGAACCGATTCACAACTTGTCTCATTCTTAGCCAGCACATCAGGGCAGGGGCGGCTCGTGCATTATGCAAAGTAAGCGGTTGCAGTACACTTTTTGCCAGGGGCGCAGAGGCACCTCTGTAAATGCCCCTCGACCGCCACTTGAGGAGCGCCCCCTCGACTCATAGGGGTCCAGGGGGAGCCTCGGCTTCCTTGCCTCACTGCTGGGTGATCCTCTTCCTGAAGGGACTGGGCCCTTGAGCCTTGCCTAGCCCCTCTTGTTCCTGCTCCACCTGGCCGCTGGGTGCATGCACAGAGCCAGCGCTGAATCGTTCACGTTCGATCCCTTCCCCATGACCGGCTCCCTTTCCCAAGCACCCGGAGCTCCACCCGCCTCGCACTCCTCTCCTCTCCCCAATCTGCGGGTGGACTAAGGGGCAGAGCCGCCACGCCGCACTTGCTCCCTTGCCTGGCCTGCTTCAGGTCCGGAGGCGTGTGTGAAGACCCCGGCGTGCGCACCAAAAGTCGCTTCTTCTCCTGACTATCTCCTCAGCCATTGGGACCAAGAGAGAGAGAGAGAGAGAGAGCCCCTCTGGAGATGCCCGCCTTTCCTGAAGGTAGGCGCAAAAACGAAGGAGGGAGCAGAGGTGGGAGATACCTCCAGCCGGAGGGGCTCTCTCTCTCTCTCTCTTGGTCCCAATGGCTGAGAAGAAAGTCAGGAGAAGAGGTAACTTTTGGTGCGCATGCCGGGGTCTTCAGACACGCCTCCGGACCCGAAGCGGGCCAGGCGTGGCAGCTCCACCCGTTGGCCCACCTGCGGATTGGGGAGAGGAGCGCGAGGTGGGTGGAGCGCGAGTGGGTGGATGGGCAGGCGAGTGGATGCCTGCGCGTGTACACACTGGGTGCTCGGGGCCAGCCTATCAAAGGAGAAGGGAAGGAAGGACAAAAGGAGAGCGTGCCTCGGAGGGGAGGGGGAGAGAGACAGAGACAGAGACAGAGGGAGTGGGTGCTGCTTGACCTCCTCCTCCCCTTTTCCTTATGGGGAGGGCAGGAGGAGAGAGAGACAGAAAGAGAGGGGGGTACTGCTTGACCTCCTCCTTAAGGGGATGGGAGGGGGAGAGAGAGGGGGGTGCTGCTTGACCTGCCCCTCCCGCTTTCCCTTATGAGGAAGTGAGGGGGAGAGAGAAAGAGAGAGGGGGGAGGGGTGCTGCTTGACCTCCCCCCAGGGGCAGCTCAACCCATTACGCAAAGTAAGCATTTGCAGTATAGTTGATTTTGCCCAGGGGCGCTCTTGAGGTGCTCTTTGGGGAAAATAGACCTTGACCTATGTGAGTTGTAGTTACTGGGATGTATAGTTCACCTTCAATCAAAGAGCATTCTGAACTCCACCAATGATGGAATTTAACCACCAAATACGGCACACAGAACTCCACAACGAACAGAAAATATATATCAATGATTGGTTGGGGGGGGGGGCACCAATATACTGTTTGCTTACCATTGAAAATTACCTAGGGCCGCCTCTGCATCAGGGGATAATGGTCATTGCAGTCCAACATATCTGAAAGGCTTTTGGTCGGAGAAAGCAAGTTGTCAAGGGAAAGTGAGTGCTTGGTTCCCATTTGGAGCCTCTCAGAAATGATCGTTTCAATGAAGTGCAATTTTCAAGAATGGCACAGAGAGAGAGAAAGAGAGAGCAAAGCAAAAGCGTGAGAGGAAGGGAGGGAAGTGAAAACGAGAGAGGGGGAGAGATGTTTAGCATCTCATTGAAAAACACAGAACGGCATCTTTCATTCCCCAAAGGGGAGAGGCTTTGAAAACAGCCTCAAAAATTAATCCTAAAAGAGTGCTGATTTTCCTCACTTCATGAGTCTGGGTCACTGTGCCTTTATCTTTTCCCTCCGCTCCTCTATGTAGCACTGTTTCATTTTATCTGGGAGGATGCTGCTATTTACGTCTCCTGAGCTTTGCCACTCAGTAAAAAAAGAAGCGAGGAAGGGAGGAAAGAAGGGAAGGAAAGCAGGAAGGAAAGAGGAAGGGAAGGAACCTTGATAGGGCAGCCTCTCTTGCTCCAAGGTGGCCAATAAGCTCTTTCAAGGATTAGGAATGGAAATCCCTTTTGGCTTGGACCATTGTGTTGGCAGGAAGCATAGATCAGAAGTTGCTGTGTCTGCTCAGTTTGGGTCAAAACCAAATTGTCTTCAACTAATGCAGTGGTTCTCAACCTTGCTAATGCCACAACCCCTTAATACAGTTCTGCATGTTGTGGTGACCCCTAAACATAAAATTATTTTCGTTGCTACTTCATAACTCTCATTTTGCTCCTGTTCTGAATTGTAATGTAAATATCTGATATGCAGGATGTATTTCCATTCACTGGACCAAATTTGGCACAAATACCCAATATGCCCAAATTTGAATACTGCTGAGGTTAGGGGGGGGGGGGAGATTGATTTTGTCATTTGGGAGTTGTAGTTGCTGGGTTTTATAGTTCACCTACAATCAAAGAGCATTCTGAACTCCACCAACAATGGAATTGAACCAAACTTGGCACACAGAACTCCCATTGTAAGGGATCACAGGTTTAGGGTGTGGGGTCCCTTTTTGAAGAAATCCACAGAGCCCAATAGGTTGTTAGGTTCATGTAAGACACCGTTTATTCAAGCTGATCAGCATGAGGTGAACAGATAGCATTTCTGCAACTGCTTCCATAGACTGCCACGCCCCTCCTCGGCTTTTTGCAAACCTTTATACTCAGGTAATACAAGGGTTTATTGGTCATGGAAAGTACTCTCTTTCCAGCCCCCTCCCTTTACCTTTTGATGGAAAGTACCTTCTTGCACCTGCAGACTTTGCGCTTAACCACAAACCAACTTCCTATGTAAGCTCAAACTTTGTATGACCTCTACATGTCACCTCTTGTTTTTAAAACATTTTCCTCCATGCTGCTCCTTTTCTACAGGGAGGGGGTACATTTCTTATGATTCCTTACTAAAAGCTTTATTATTATTATTATTATTATTATTATTATTATTTCAAGCATTTCTACCCCGCCCTTCTCAACCCCCTAGGCGGGGCTCAGGGCGGCTTACAACCGGCAAAATTTGATGCCAACAATTCAACATAGTAAAATATATATCAGCAACAATTATAAATAGTTAAAAACATTCAATTAATACAATAACAACTAATAAAAAGAAAGCCAATCTGGTGGCCAACGTTCGCCGAGTTCTGTAATCCGTAAGTCCATTCAGCATTATCATAATCCTTTCCAAAGCTATAGTCATCATTGTCCTTGTCAGTCTGCCAGATAACCCAAAGGCCTGGTCCCATATCCAAGTTTTTAACTTCCTTCTGAAAGAGAGGAGGGATGACGATGATCTAATTTCCTCGGGGAGTGAATTCCACAGGCAGGGGGCCACCACCGAGAAGGCCCTGTCCCTCATCCCCAGCAGCCTCACTTGTGATAAAGGTGGGACTGAGAGCAGGGCCTCCCCAGAAGAGCAGGGCCTCCCATTTAGCTATTGCTAATTTCACCCAAAGCTCCTTGCTTAGCTATTGCTAATTTCACTCAAATACCCTTTCACCTTGACAAACAGAAAATACTGGAAGGGTTTGGTGGGCACTGACCTTGAGTTTTGGAGTTGTGGTTCATCTACATCCAGAGAGCACTGTGGATTAAGACAATGATAGATCTGGACCAAACTTGGCACTGATACTCAATATGCCCAAATGTGAAAACTGGTGGAGTTTGGGGTAAATAGACCTTGACATTTGGGGGTTGTAGTTGCTGGGATTTATTGTTCACCTACAATCAAAGAGCATTCTGAACCCCACCAACGATAGAATTGGGCCAAACTTCCCACACAAAACCCTCCAGTGAGACTCCTTATTATTATTATTATTATTTAAAGATGGGCTTAAAGCCAACCTTAAAAACTGTGGCATAGACGCTGAGAACTGGGAATCCCTGGCCCTTGAGTGCTCTAACTGGAGGTCAGCTGTGACCAGCAGTGTTGAGGAATTTGAAGAGGCATGAATGGAGGTCGAAAGGGAGAAAAGTTCCAAGAGGAAGGCATGTCAAGCCAACCCTGACTGGGACCACTTTCCACCTGGAAAGAATAGGGCTCCACAGCTACCTACGTATCCACTACCAAGACACTACACTTGGAGGACCATCATCCTCGGGCTAAGTAAGCTGCACCCCTTTTCCCAAACCAAGTTAAACAAATAAACAAATGAATATATACAGGATCATTAAAAAGCAAAGTCAACAGCCATCAGTGTTATCTCTCTCCCGGCAGAGCGGGATGAGCCTTGTTCGCTGCAGGTGCGACACACTTGTCTAGAAAGACAACACAAAAAGCCATGGCAGCTGGGACGAGATTTCAAATGAGAGCAAGGGAATAAAAAACAGTCAGGGCAGTCTGAAGCTGGTGGCGTTAATCACGTATCATTTTACAACCGCTGTTTCCTTGTCTTACTCATAGCAGCCGGGCGCTTTGCATTGCAAACACAAAATTAAACGCCTCTTGAGAGAAAAGGAGGCTCCTATCTTTTCCTCACAGAGGAGCAAAGGTATCCAGGAGGTGAAAACAGAGCCAAGAGGCTAAAATACATAACTATGTATCATCCCCTGCCATGATTCCCCCAAAACTTACCTGAACTCACAGCAGCTGAATGAAGCAACAGAGGTTTGTTCTGCTGGCCATTTGGGATTAGCAGGATGACATTGCTAGTCCCTTCCCACCAAAACTCTGCATGCAACAAGGAGTTGTGACATGGGTCCTGTTTCTGCTCCTTATGGGCTTGCCAAAAAGACAGGGGCTAGAAGAGTCATCTTGCTGTGCTTGGATCAACAGTAGAACAGACCACCACCGCTCACTGCATCTGCTGGCTATCTATATCTATCTATCTATCTATCTATCTATCTATCTATCTATCTATCTATCTATATGCTCTGTGCATAATGAGTACCTTAAAAACAAAAGAACCCATGAACGAAATCACACCAAATTTGGCAACAAAACGTCTCACAAAACAAGGAGTGACCATCACTCAAAAATTATGATTTTGTCCCAACCATAACTACTTCACAACTGTAATTTTGCTATTGTTATGAATTGTCATGTAAATATCTGATATGCATTATTTATTTTCATTCACTGGACCAAATTTGGCACAAATACCCGATACGCCCAAATTGGAATACTGGTGGGGTTGCGTGGGGGTTGGTTTTGTCATTTGGGAGTTATAGTTGCTGGGATTTATAGTTCACCTATAATCAAAGAGCATTCTGAACTCCACCGTTGATGGAATTAAACCAGACTTGGCACATAGGACTCCCCTGACCAACAGAAAACACTAGAAAGGTTTGGTGGGCATTGACCTTGAGTTTTGGAGTTGTAGTTCACCTACATCTAGAGAGCACTGTGGACTCAAACAATGATGGATCTGGACCAAACTTGGCACAAATACTCAATATCCCCAAATATAAAAACAGATGGAGTTTGGGGAAAATAGACCTTGACATTTGGGAGTTGTAGTTACTGGGATTTATAGTTCCTCTACAATCCAGGAGCATTCTGAACCCCACCAACAACAGAATTGGGGGCAAACTTCCCACACAGAACCCCCATGACCAACAGAAAATACTGTCTACAAACTCTTTGCAGTGATTGGCCTGGGGAGCTCCCGGGGAAAGACTTCCATTTTGGAGTCCTCCCTGTCTGTTAGTTCTGAAGAAGAAATCTGATGTGCTGGAGGCCGAGAAAGGTAGCTCCGACAAACCACCGCAAAAACAATTGAGTTATTATAGATAGACAAGCTTAATTGAGTTATAGAATTGAGGTAAGTTTAATTGAGAAAAATGAAGAATAGAATTAAGAATTGAGTCATAGATAGAATAGAATTGAGTTTATAGAGTTTATAGAGAGAGAGACTGCATTGCTTTTCTCAAAGGCTAATCTTGAGCCTAGATAGATAGGGAAAGATTGGTTCTTTCTAAAGGTAAAGACTCTGGATTAGGGTGAAGGATTCCTGGACCCTTTGCCACTTGGAAAAGGCTGACTCAGTAACTGGTGGAGAAAAGAAAGAAGGAATATCTATTTGGTTTTATCTATTAACTGTTCTATTTGCAACCTTGAAAAAACTGTATCAAGTCTGCAAGATTTTGAAATAAATATCCTTTTTTGATGTTCAGAACTTGCAATACACTCAATTGCTGAGTATCTCAATCGTCTCAAGAAAAGCTCCAGCAGTTTGCCCAGACATAGGGAACAGCACATCATAGTTTTGTTTTTTTATAAAAGTGTGTTGGGGTTCAGCCTGATCCTGATCTGTGTGAACCGGATTCTCTGATAGTTTTTCCAACTGAGCAAGCTCTCCCTGACCCTGACAGTGTGGAATCTGTTGTTGATACAGAGGTCAACGGTGATGAAAATGAAACTCAACAGCTGGAGGAAAATGTTTTGGAAACTAGCCGAGATATCTCTCCACCTGGGGTTTTTAATGAGGACCGAAGAGAACAGATAGTTAGAGACAGAAATGTTTCCCAGTTTCTACAAAGGTCACTTCATTTACAGGAGAGACAGGCCCAGGCTTCAAAGTCAAGGGGTGTTTCAAAGAATAGCTTCTTTGGTTTAAGAGGCCTCCTGCCGGGTGCCTCTTTAGATCAAGCAACGTTTGGGACTGTGGCTGTGCCTTGGCAGAATTCCTGTGTTTCATGGCCAGTAATCCCAGAGGCTTGTATTTATCAAGTTCATGGTTAGTAAAAGACTAACAGGTTCCTGGTTCTTGTATTGTGGCTTTTGAAATTTTGCTCAAGTTCAGAGATTCTACTGACTGCTGTGTTTTTCTGTGGCTTTTTGACTTTGCATTTACCTTTCTTTTGTAACCAATTTTTCATCAATAAACAAGGATTGTTTTTCCTACAGTCCAGTGTGGTGGATTTAATCTTATGGTCTCATTTCTTGAACTGGTATGCAACAAAGTGTCTGGGTGTAACGGCACAAGCCGGATTGGCCGAAAGGGATCCAACCACTCCGAATCTGTGCGTAAACCTATTCACTAACATCTTGGACCAAGGTTCTAGATTTGGCTGCTCTTCTCTCCCTCAGAGCAGCATTTGAAATAGAGGGATGGCTTCTCACTAAACATTGTGACCAAGGCATGATGGCTCTTCTTCTCCCCCTCAATGGCAATTGGTATGGAAGGATGGGTGCCAAGACTGGTGCCTCAAAAGGGAATTAATTCATCCAACAACCTTGAATGTTAGTCTAAAACTCTAAGCCTGGTGGTAAAATAAACAGAAAGCCAAGAAACAGAATCTCTTCTGTCAATGCTTTTGTTCATGACGGCCCATGAAGCATTGAAATAACGCCATCATTTTGATGCATGCTCTACCCAAAGTCACAAATTTCCAATCCAAGGTGCCGGGTTTTTGAAAGAAAGTTACATTTAGCCGCAGATAGCTCATATTTACTGCAACGCTCGCAAGAGACTCGTGGACGGAAAGGGGCCGTGCCACGCTCGAGCGGGAGGAGTAAGTGGCAATTGCCGGCAGCCGAGGAAAAAGCCACCGCAATTCATGCATCACGCAAATGGTTGTATATATTAAAGCAACGAGGACAAGGGGTATTGATTTAGCACAAACACCAACTGTCCCAGGTGCTAAAACCCGGGGAAAATGGAAATCTGCGGCGGGCAGAATAACAACAGAACGGAAAATGATAAAAGGATACGAGTGTTGGGAAAGACACGTTGGACGCGCCATAAATTCTAATAATCCATATTTCTCGAAGGCCGCAGCTATTGACTCCAAAACAAAAGAGCAAGCATTGTAATGTAACAAATGTCAAATGGGATAGCAACAGGAATTCAATTTGCTCCGGCCATATATCAACTGGAAGCTTAACGCAATGGCACATAGTTAAGGTTGCACCCTTGCTTAATAGCTATTACCAGTTTCGGGGTGGATTTTTTTTTCTTGGCTGCAAAAACATAGAGCGGTGAATAATTGGCATTGCGATACTGGCATTAGGACAGAAGAGGAGAAAAATAGGAAATGCCATTCACTAAAACAGGGTTGGGATATTGTGGTAGATGGAGGGGGCAGATTTCTGCCCTTGGGATCATCCTGCATGGACTATCCAAATCAGGAAAAACAGGACAAAATACTTACTTACTTACTTACTTACTTAGGTGATCCCTCGTTGGCTGAGTAGGATAGTCTTCCAGGATCAGTATTCTTGTGGATCTGTAGGTGACTGTGGAGCCCTATTCTTGATCTGCATCTTCTCCCGAAGTGAGGGCATTGGTTTCCAGGTGGAAGGCGGTCCCGGTCAGGGTTGGCTTGATGCACCTTCCTCTTGCACATTTCTCACTTTCGGCCTCCATTCGTGCCTCTTCAAATTCTGCAACACTGCTGGTCACAGCTGACCTCCAACTGGAGCGCTCAAGGGCCAGGGCTTTCCAGTTCTCAGTGTCTATGCCAGAGTTTTTAAGGTTGGCTTTGGGCCCGTCTTTAAATCTCTTTTCCTGTCCACCAACATTCCATTTTCCGTTCTTGAGTTCGGAGTAGAGCAACTGCTTTGGGAGATGGTGTTTGGGCATCCAGACAATTGAATTGAATCAAACTTGGCACACAGAACTCCCATGACCAACAGAAAATACTGGAAGGGTTTGGTGGGCATTGACCTTGAGTTTTGGAGTTGTAGTTCATCTATATCCAGAGAGCACTGTGGACTCAAACAATAATGGATCTGGCCCAAACCTGGCACAAATACTCCATTTGCCCAAATGTGAACACTGGTGGAGTTTGGGGAAATTAGACCTTGACATTTGGGAGCTGTAGTTGCTGGGATTTATAGTTCGCCTACAATCAAAGCGCATTCCAAACTCCACCAACGATGGGATTGAACCAAACTTGGCACACAGAACTCCCATGACCAACAGAAAATACTTGAAGGGTTTGGTGGGCATTGAGCTTGAGTTTGGGAGTTGTAGTTCACCTACATCCAGGGAGCACTCTGGACTCAAACAATGATGGATCTGGACCAAACTTGGCACAAATACTCAATATATCCAAATGTGAACACTGGTGGAGTTTAGGGAAATTAGACCTTGACATTTGGCAGTTGTAGTTGCTGGGATTTATAGTTCACCTACAATCAAAGGGCATTCTGAACCCCACCAACTGTACGGAGAAACTAAAAACACTATGGCAAATATGATTCTAGCTTCAACTCTTCAGTTGATCACAAAAGCCTATGTGGAGAGTACTGGGGATGCGAAGCATCAGTCGCGCATGGCCATTACGTTCTCTGAGCTCTCCGCGTGAAGATGCACCTCCTGCTGAGAAATCAAATTGAGCAAATTGGACATAAGAAGGAATAATATTCGGAGAACACAGCCCTGCTTTTCCCCCGCCTTCCGTAATTATTGCAAAGCTCCCTTTTCACTTTAGTGGCCCCGTAACTGGGACAGCGTGAGATATGGGAGGGACACAGGGGATCCGAGGGTAATCCAAATCCATGTGCCGAAATGGACAGTAATCCGGCAATGGGCCAATGCGGCTTAGCGCAAGGACTCCCACATCTAAGAGAAGATGCTAAGAAGAGGTTTCCTGCTCAGCTTTGCAGGTTATGGGGAAACTGGGACACTTGCAGTTTGGAGCACAGAAACGTACTAATCTTGCCTTGTATTCTGTACATGTCGAACCATGGAACCAATGAATCCGTTCTGTCTTCTAAGATGCATCTACGCTGTCAAATGAATGCAGTTTGGGACCACTTTCGCTGCCATGGCTCAATGTTATGGAATCATGGCAGCTACAGTTTTGCAAGTTCTTTAGCCTTCTCTGCCAAAGGGTGCTGGTGCTTCACCAAACTAGAACTCCCAGGATTCCATAGCATTTAGCCTGTTGGTTGAGATATCCTTTTTGTCAACAAGGACGATGCTGAAATCCAAGGATGTTCAAGTCCAATTGTATGTATACGACTAGCATAGAAACCTGTTATTATCTGAATGTCTACTTTCACCCTTCTCCAGCTCTACCTCATAATGTTTCCACGACAACCCCTCATACGCATGTCACCTTTCTTGCCCAGTGACATCACAGAGGGACATTTCACAAAGCAACAGCCAATCCAGTGACATCACAGCAAGCCACCTCACCTAGCATAAGGCACTGTGGACTCAAACTGGTGGACTTTGGGGGAAATAGACCTTGACAATTGGGAGTTGTAGTTGTTGGGATTTATAGTTCACCTACAATCCAAGAGCATTCTAAACATCACCAACGATGGAATTGAACCAAACTTGGCACATGGAAGTTCCATGACCAACAGAAAATACTGGAAGGGTTTGGTGGGCATGACCTTTTGTTTTGGACTTGTAGTTCACCTACACCCAGAGAGCACTGCGGACTCAAACAATGATGGATCTTGGCCAAATTTGGTACGAATACTCAATATGTCCATATGTGAACACTGGTGGAGTTTGGGGAAAATAGATCTTGACATTTGGGAGTTATAGTTGCTGGGATTTATAGTTCACCTACAATCCAAGAGCATTCTGAACTCCACCAATCATGGAATTGAACCAAACTTGGCACACAGAACTCCCCTGACCAACAGAAAATATTGTTTTGTGATGATCTTTGGTGAGTCCTCTGACACCCCCTCATGACCCCGCCAAGGGTCCTGATCCCAAACTTGAGAAATGCTGCTCTAATCCTTCCTTTTACCCCTTTGTGCCACCTTCCTCCCATTTCTTCCTCGCTCTCAAGGGCATTCGTAAGGGTTTTGTCCAGCCTGGAAGGGAAACCGGATTGACAGCCGACGGGAAAAGGTTCTGAGCTTCTGTTTATGGCCCATAAAGTTTTTTATGTGTTGCATTTAGCCCCGTGTCTCTGCATTCGCAGCGTGAAATATATAACATTCTGCATCCAATGCCACCATGGCTCCAAGCGGGAATATTTAAGTCTAATAAATAATAAGTATTAAGGCTTTCTTTTCACTGAGATGGGTTTTGGAAAAGAGAGAAAAGGACCACAGGGAGGAGAAAAAAAAATGCTGTTTCCTGAAGTCCAGGCCTATCCAGGCTTGTTGTGGGTTGTGCTCCCAGCTTTCCGGAAGTTTTCCCCATTAAAAAGGAAAACGAGAGACCACTGCATGACCCCATTTGGGATTTTAATAATACTTTGCCATTGTATACAAGTCAAGATCTTACAAAGGAGCTGGAATGCACAATCGCAGATATGAAAGCATAACTCAGAATTGCACATCATAGTTGTACAGAGTTCTAGCTCATTCATAAAATGATATTTATATTTATAGTATTTATATTCCGCCCTCCTCACCCCGCAGGGGACTCAGGGCGGATTACAATATACATGGCAAACATTCAATGCCATAGACACACAACATATATAGACAGACACACAGAGGATATTTAACATTCCAGCTTCTGGCCACCAGGGGAGCTGTCGCTTCACCATCCATTTGTGACACCGATGAAGTACTTCCTCATTCTTTGCATACTTGCTGGAGATTTTATAGCCTCGTAAATTAGTTAAATTTGCCTCCCCGCATAAACAGTACCTAAATTTCCTACTTGACAGATGCAACTGTCTTTCAGGTTGCAAAGGTCGACAACAAGCTACACAATTTTGGTCAGAAGCTCACTCCAATGTGGGCCGGCTTCGAACTCATGACCTTTCAGTCAGTATTATTATCATCATCATTATTATTATTATTATTAAACTTTATTTGTACCCCGCTAGCATCTCCCGAAGGACTCGATGTGGCTTACAAAGGCCAAGGCCTCAATACACAACATAACAATACACCTAAAGCAAATTAAAACAATTAAAGCAGTATTAAAACAACAAAACCACAAGCAATAAACAATACATCAAACAGGATAAAACTAGGCTGGGCCAGAGTAAAGGGTACAGGATTAAAAAGTGCTGATGTGACAGGTGATATGTAAGGATTATAGGGCAAGTGCAATGTGCAGTGTGCGGCAGTCTTAATTCTAATAAAGTGTTTATGGGACTTGGTATTGGAGATTTCCTAATCGGGAAAGGCACATCGGAACAGCCAGGTCTTCAAGTTCTTTCTGAAGACTGCCAATGTGGGGACCTGTCTAAGATCTTTGGGGAGAGTGTTCCAGAGATGGGGGGCCACCACGGAAAAGGTCCTGTCTCGTGTCCCCACCAACCGTGCTTGCGATGCAGGCGGGATCACGAGCAGGGCCTCTCCAGATGAGCGTAGTGAACGCGTGGGTTCGTAGACGGAGATGCGGTCACGCAGGTAGGCTGGTCCCAAACCATTCAGGGCTTTGTAGGTGAGCACCTGCACCTTGAATTGGGCTCAGAAGATAAACGGCAGCCAGTGGAGCCCCTTGAACAGGAGGGTTGACCTCTCTCTGTAAGGAGCACCAGACAAGTTGGACAAGTTGGAATTTCCGAGCCATTTTCAAGGGCAGCCCTATGTAGAGCGCATTATAATAATCCAACTTAGAGGTGACCAAGGCATGGACCAGCCCAGCCAGATCAGCCATCGTGAGGTACAGTCGCAGTTGGCACACGAGTCTTAATTGTGCGAAAGCCTTCCCAGACACCGCAGACGCCTGAGCCTCAAGCGTAAGCGATGAGTCCAGGAGGACTCCCAGACTGCGGACCTGTGGTTTCAGGGGGAGTGTAACCCCGTCCAACACAGGTTGCCACCCTATACCCCAGTCAGGTTTGCGATCGACCAGGAGGACCTCTGTCTTGTCGGGATTGATCTTCAGCTTGTTCCTCCTCATCCAGATAGACACAGCAGCCAGGCACTTGTCCAGCACCCGAGAGGCCTCCTTGGAATTGGGTGGAAATGAGTAGTAGAATTGTGTGTCATCTGCGTAGAGGTGGCACCTTACTCCAAAACTCTGGATGACCTCTCCCAGCAGTTTCATGTAGATGTTAAAAAGCATGGGAGACAGAATGGAGCCTTGCGGGACCCCACAGGTCAAGGGCCAGGGGTCCGAGCAGGCGTCTCCCAGCTTCACCAACTGGGATCAACCCTCCAGGAAGGATCGGAGCCACGACAGAACCGTGCCCCCGAGACCCATCCCAGAGAGACGACCCAGAAGGATACCATGATTGATGGTATCGAAAGCCGCTGAGATGTCCAAGAGAACCAACAGAGTCACACTCTCTACGGAGGTCATCCGCCAAGGCGGCCAAGGTTGTCTCGGTGCTGTGACCAGGCAGGAAACCAGACTGAGACTGATCTAGGTAGTTGATGTCATCCAAAAAGCCCTGGAGTTGGGAGGTGACCACCCGCTCCAGCACCTTACCCAAAAAAGGGAGGTTGGAGATCGGTCTGTAATTGTTCAGCACTGTGGAGTTGAGGGAAGTAGTGATCTTACTGCAGCTGACTCTTGACAGATTAGAGAGATGGGCCAAAACTAACAAAATGAAGTTCAACAAATGCAAGATTAAATGCAATATTCCTGCTTCTTGGCAGGGGGTTGGACTGGATGGCCCATGAGGTCTCTTCCAACTCTTTGAATCTATGATTCTATGAGAGGGTGGCACACTGACAAGCCCTGATCCTTCTTTTGCTTTTGCTGCTACCGCTTTTCGCTAGCTGCAAATTCATTGCAACGGTTGGTTCCCATTTCGATGCTTTTTTTTTTTTTTTTTGCTTGTTTTGAGTGAATCCTGCTTTGGATTGGAACAGAATATGTGCGTGTGTTTTCACGCAGAAACATTACTTCAATAAATACCAAGAAACCGCAAGGAAAACTCAATGGCAATGTAAGCACTCAAAGATGATTTTCACTATCTTGCTTCCTTCCACTGATGGGCATGAGACATCCCATAGCAATTTGCCTCCTCTTTGCTACTATTTCTCTTAAGAAGAAGATATGTTTGTATCCAGAACGATGACTTGGTTGCCTTTTATTTTCCCAGGAGCTGTATTTAAGGAAGGGTCAGGGCTATAGTAGAAATGAAAGGAGAATGAATATATTAGTGTTTATTAGCACATGAATGCCAAGCGAGCGAGGCATTTGCTCTGACATTTCAATCATAACATTCACCATTTTTTTTGAAAAAAAAACTTATCATTGCACGACACTGATTTTGCACCGTCCAGCTTAGCTCCCCCACTCCTTTGAAACCCAAATATTCTTAAAGATGTGCCTTTTCTTGTACCTTCTCTCCATTCCCCCATCATGCCGCTTTCGTCTTCTTCTCTTGTTCGAATCTCTTAATCAAAGTGACAATCTGTCTTTCCCAGAAAGGGAAACGGGAGCCTTTGAACAGCGCTGCGGCTCCGATCCGCTCTCCGCTTTGATGTGGGATTTAAACTTGCGCCTTCAGCAATCTCCAATGCCTTGTGCGTGTGCATGTGTATACGCATTGGGATTTTTTTCCCCCATTCATATCTCTTTTATTGAATACACCAGAAAGAGAGGAGTCATGTAGAAGCTTTCATAGAATCCTAGAGTTGGAAGAGACCTGGTGGGCCATCCAGTCCAACCCCATTCAGCCAAGAAGCAGGAAAACTGCTTTCAAAGCACCCCCAACAGATGGCCATCCAGCCTCTTTTTAAAAGCTTCCAAAGAAGGAGCCTCCACCACACTCCGGGAAAGAGAGTTCCACTGCTGAACGGCTCTCACAGTCAGGAAGTTCTTCCTAATGTGCGGATGGAATCTCTTTTCTTGTAGTTTGAAGACATTGTTTCGTGTCCTAGTCTCCAGGGGAGCAGAAAACAAGCTTGCTCCCTCCTCCCTGTGACTTCCTCTCACATATTTATACATGGCTATCATATCTCCTCTCAGCCTTCTCTTCTTCAGGCTAAACATGCCCAGCTCCTTAAGCCACTCCTCATAGGGCTTGTTCTCCAGACCCTTAATCATTTTAGTCGCCCTCCTCTGGATGATAGGAGAGATAATACCAAGAGAGATCCTTTTTGGAGATAGAAAAGTACGGCTTTATTTCCAGCTGGGACCCTGGAGTGGAGCAATGTCCAAGAGCAACCAGAGTATCCGATAAAGACGTTGACTGCCTTTTATACACTTCAAATGCAGGCAAACAAAGAAACATGCTTCTACATACACTGACATCATTATCTGAGTCACTTTAGCATCATAGAAACATCAAATTCTATCTTCCAACATACAAAAGGCATAATAATACTAATAATAATAATAATAATAATAATAATACTTAAGCTGCTCCTCATAGGGCTTGTTCTCCAGACCCTTGATCATTTTAGTCGCCCTCCTCTGGATGATAGGAGAGATAATACCAAGAGAGATCCTTTTTGGAGATAGAAAAGTACGGCTTTATTTCCAGCTGGGACCCTGGAGTGGAGCAATGTCCAAGAGCAACCAGAGTATCCGATAAAGACGTTGACTGCCTTTTATACACTTCAAATGCAGGCAAACAAAGAAACGTGCTTCTACATACATTGACATCATTCTCTGGGTCACTTTAACATCATAGAAATATCAAATTCTATCTTCCAACAAACAAAAGGCATGTCTCTGTATTTCTTTCTAAAGAGCAGCATACAGCTTACAGCTTACATTCATCAATCAAGGGGCCCACTTTGGCTTGTCAGGAGGGAGGGCGATTGGCCAGTTTACTAGCTGTTAGGATTTCTGGGAGTTGAAGGCCAAAAACATCAGGGGACCCCAGGTTGAGAACCACTGATCTAGACACTAGATTCCTTTTGATGCAGGCCAAAATCCCATTGGCTTTTTTTGCCGCCGCATCACATTGTTGGCTCATGTTTAACATGTTGCCCACGAGGACTCCAAGATCTTTTTCACACGTACTGCTCTCGAGCCAGGCATTGTCCCCCATTCTGTATCTTTGCATTTCATTTTTTCTGCCTAAGTGGAGTATCTTGCATTTGTCCCTCTGAACTTCATTTTGTTAGTTTTGACCAATCATCTCTCTAATCTGTGATTGTTTTGAATTCTGCTCCTGTCCTCTGGAGTATTGGCTCTCCCTCCCAATTTGGTGCTGCCTGCAAACTTGATGATCATGCTTCCAACCCTTCATCTAAGTCAGGCATGGGGAACCTTTGGCCCTCCAGATGTGGTGGACTTCAACTCCCACAATTCCTTGAGGCTCGGCATTCGCCCCAAAGGCTTACCTTGGCCCAACGAGGTTTGTTTGGCTCTTTTTCATGGAGGACGGGCAGCAAAGGGGGAGAGACGAGCGTAACGTAGCTGTGCAGATGGCGAGGAAGGATGCGGAGCCCACAGACTGGCCTCGGAGGGAGAGAGCGGGCGGAAACCCCTGCGGGCAATGCGCCTCCTCCTCACCGCTTCGGCCCTTAGCAACCGCCCCGCATGGACCCCCTCCCTAGCAACGACGCCGGCTGAGTGACGAGGAGGAGGCGCGTTGCCCGCAGGGGTTTCCGCCCGCTCTCTCCCTCCGAGGCCAGTCTATGGGCTCCGCGTCCTTCCTCGCCATCTGCACAGCTACGTGACGCTCGTCTCTCCCCCTTTGCTGCCCGTCCTCCATGAAAAAGAGCCAAACAAACCTCGTTGGGCCAAGGTAAGCCTTTGGGGCGAATGCCAAGCCTCAAGGAATTGTGGGAGTTGAAGTCCACCACACCTGGAGGGCCGAAGGTTCCCGACCCCTGATCTAAGTCATGAATGAAGATCCTGAGCAGGACCGGGCCCAGGACAGAACTCTGTGGCACTCTGCTTGTCACTACTTTCCAGGATGAAGAGGAAGCCTTGGGAAGAATCACCCTCTGAGTTCATTCACTTCACCAATTACAGATCCACCTAACCATAGTTTTGCCTTGCCCACATTGGACTAGTTTCCTTGCCAGAAGGTTAAGGGGGACCTTGTCAAAGGAAGGCCTTCCTGAAATCCAGATACACCACATCCACAGCATTCCCCGCATCTACCCCGCAACTCTATCAAAAAAGAGATTGGATTCATTTGGCATGGCTTGTTTTTGATAAATCTGTGTTGACTACTAGCAATGACTGCATTTGTTTCTAAGTGTTTGCAGACCACTTCCTTAACAATCTTTTCCAGAATCTTGCCTGGTATCAACGTGAGGCTGACCGGACATCAGTAATTGTTTGGCTCATCCTTTTTTCCTTTCTTGAAGATTGGGACCACATTGGCCCTCCTCCAATCTGCTGAAGGAGGGCCAATGTTGGACTCATTGGTGCAAGTCAGAGAGTAACACATTTGTTGTAGACATGCTCGCATTCGCAATCAAGGCTGTCATTGGCATCTAAAGAAGGAAAGAGAAGTCGGTTATGGGTTTACCACTGAGTCACCGCATACAGGTAAACGTCATCTCACCGCCATTAAGTTGACTCCCAGGATGAATGATCAGAGGCTTGAAAACTGAGACAAGCTGTTTTAGCAACCAGAATAACAAGAAAGCGTCAAATCCCGGCACAGGTGGTAGAGCGATCCCAAAGGCAACGTAGATCAAAGTTGTAGCCACTGTTAGCACCAGAAATTAAATACAACGAGGAAACAGCAGGCAAGACATATTTGCACAGCCCAGAAAGAGCAATCAAAACAACTGCAGTCAAAAAGAGGAAATTGCGGAACCTTTCATTAGTCAGGCAAGGAATAAGAATCCATTAGCATATTGACCAAGATCCTCCATCATGTATGGTGTATATCTACAATGAAGGGTGTATCTACACCAGTATTTATCAAACTGGAGGTTGGGACTCCAGTTGGGGTTGCAATGGGGGTGTCAGTGGGGTTGCCGAAGACCATCAGAAAACACTTATTTATAATGGTCTTAGGAACTCCTTTGGCAGAGAAGGCTGAAGATCTCTCCACCTGATGACAAATCCTATCAGCTGTCCCCAGCCAAGGGGAGGCCTGTTTCTGAGACTCCAAGTTTGGAGGGGAGAGCAGGCATGTGCCATATGTTCTGCAGTTGATGGTTGATGATGGAAGGGTTAATGTGAGTATTAGTTCTAGAGGGTTTGGTAATCTGTAAGTGATAGTTCATGGGTAAGCAATGGAGGTGTGCAGGAGATGGGTTGCAGCTGGGTGTTACTGGGTTTAAGGAGCTAACCTTGAGACTGATCTTTGGGAGAAAAGTATCTGTTGCATTTTGGTGGTGGATGCTGCTGGTTTATCCCCCAGGTCTGTTGGATTTTTGGTATCCTGACCTGTTTCCTGTAATCTTGGAACTCTGGAACCTTGAACCTTTGGACTGGCTTTTGACTACGGTATAGACTCTTGATCCCTGGACTCTATTATTGAACTCTTGGCATTTGACCACTGGACTGGACCCTTCTGTCTACGAAGTTATTTTTGCTATCAGTTTTTGTTTATTCTGTAGCTGAGTGCTATCTTTGTGTTTTATATTTTGGACTATAAAAACAGCCAGCAAGTAAGTGCTGTTTTAATTAAACTGTTTGATAAAACTGGGAGTTTGGTGTATCTCTACCTAAATAAGGTAGAGCCCTGGCAACGTGACAGCGTGCTTGGCACATGGCAGCAAGTCAAAGTCTATTTTCCCCAAAATCCACCAGTCTTCACATTTGGACATACAGTAGAGTCTCGCTTATCCAACCTTCGCTCATCCAATGTTCTGTACTATCTAACACAGTCTGCCTCCCACCCAGATCCACAGCTGCTTCAATACATTACATTGTTTTGGTGCTAAATTCGTAAATACAGTAATAACTACATAACGTTACCAAGAATTGAACTGCTTTTTCTCTCGATTTGTTGTAAAACATGATGTCGGCCGTCACCTCCCCCAGCTCCTTCAGAGTCACTTTGGGAACACTTTGGTCAGGGACCATGTGACCAGAGCTCACTTGACCAGGGATCACTTTGACCAGGGACCACTCTCCAACATTAGTACAATGCTAAGGCTTCCTGCCAAAATGGAACTGTAGAGGAGAGTCTACAGAACAAGCCAGTACCTGCCGCATACCAGCACTGCCATCTGTTGAGGAGTTACGAAGGTGGAGGTATTACTTTTTCTGCTAAGGCTTCCTGCCAAAATGGAACTGTAGCAGAGAATCTACTGAACAAGCCAGTACCTGCCGCAAACAGCACTGCCATCTGTTGAGGAGTTACAAAGGTGGAGGCTTTACTTTTCATTCAACCCGTGTACATCCTGCATATCAGATATTTACATTACAATTCATAACAGAACCAAAATCATAGTTATGAAATAGCAACAAAAATAACATTATGGTTGGGGGGTCACCACAACATGAGGAACCATATTAAGGGGTCGCGGCTTTAGGCAGGTTGAGAACCACTGGTGTACACCGTAGTATTAACACAGTTTGCCGCCACTTTTGCAACCATGTCTCAATGCTATGGGATCCTTGGTGCCCTCTGGCAGGGAAGGCTAAAGACTTTCCGTGTAAACTATAACTCCCATATTTGATCTGATATGT